>NC_086445.1:680647160-680995910 GCF_028390025.1 Pseudophryne corroboree
AGCTTCTGCCATTGCACTCCTGCTTCTTGTGCCGCCCTGTCTGTTTACATGGGCGACTGCCGTGATGTTGTCCGACTGGATCAACACCGGTTTTCCTTGAAGCAGAGGTTCTGCCTGGCTTAGAGCATTGTAGATTGCTCTTAGTTCCAGAATGTTTATGTGAAGAGACGTTTCCAGGCTCGACCACACGCCCTGGAAGTTTCTTCCTTGTGTGACTGCTCCCCAGCCTCTCAGGCTGGCGTCCGTGGTCACCAGGATCCAATCCTGTATGCCGAATCTGCGGCCCTCCAATAGATGAGCACTCTGCAACCACCACAGAAGAGATACCCTTGTCCTTGGAGACAGGGTTATCCGCTGGTGCATCTGAAGATGCGACCCTGACCATTTGTCCAGCAGATCCCTCTGGAAAACTCTTGCGTGGAATCTGCCGAATGGAATTGCTTCGTAAGAAGCCACCATTTTTCCCAGGACTCTTGTGCATTGATGTACAGACACCTTTCCTGGTTTTAGGAGGTTCCTGACAAGTTCGGATAACTCCTTGGCTTTTTCCTCCGGGAGAAAAACCTTTTTCTGAACCGTGTCCAGAATCATCCCTAGGAACAGCAGACGTGTTGTCGGAATTAACTGGGATTTCGGAATATTCAGAATCCACCCGTGCTGCTTTAGCACTTCTTGAGACAGTGCTAGTCCCATCTCTAGCTGTTCTCTGGACCTTGCCCTTATTAGGAGATCGTCCAAGTATGGGATAATTAATACGCCTTTTCTTCGAAGAAGAATCATCATCTCGGCCATTACCTTGGTAAAGACCCGAGGTGCCGTGGACAATCCAAACGACAGCGTCTGAAACTGATAGTGACAGTTCTGTACGACGAACCTGAGGTACCCCTGGTGTGAGGGGTAAATTGGAACGTGGAGATACGCATCCTTGATGTCCAAGGATACCATAAAGTCCCCTTCTTCCAGGTTCGCTATCACCGCTCTGAGTGACTCCATCTTGAACTTGAACTTTTTTATGTACAGGTTCAAGGATTTCAGATTTAGAATAGGTCTTACCGAGCCATCCGGCTTCGGTACCACAAATAGAGTGGAATAATACCCCTTTCCTTGTTGTAAAAGAGGTACCTTGACTATCACCTGCTGAGAGTACAGCTTGTGAATGGCTTCCAAGACCGTCACCCTGTCGGAGGGGGACGTTGGTAAAGCAGACTTCAGGAAACGGCGAGGTGGAGACGTCTCTAGTTCCAACCTGTAACCCTGAGATATTATCTGCAGGATCCAGGGATCCACCTGCGAGTGAGCCCACTGCGCGCTGAAATTCTTGAGACGACCCCCCACCGCCCCCGAGTCCGCTTGAGAAGCCCCAGCGTCATGCTGAGGCTTTTGTAGAAGCGGGGGAGGGCTTCTGTTCCTGGGAAGGAGCTGCCTGTTGCAGTCTCTTCCCCCTTCCTCTGCCTCGTGGCAGATATGAATATCCCTTTGCTCTCTTGTTTTTAAAGGAACGAAAGGGCTGCGGTTGAAAAGTCGGTGTCTTTTTCTGTTGGGGAGTGACTTGAGGTAAAAAGGTGGATTTCCCGGCTGTAGCCGTGGCCACCAAATCCGATAGACCAACACCAAATAACTCCTCCCCTTTATACGGCAAAACTTCCATATGCCGTTTTGAGTCCGCATCACCTGACCACTGTCGCGTCCATAAACTTCTTCTGGCCGAAATGGACATAGCACTTACCCGTGATGCCAGTGTGCAAATATCCCTCTGTGCATCACGCATATAAAGAAACGCATCCTTTATTTGCTCTAAAGACAGTAAAACATTGTCCCTATCCAGGGTATCAATATTTTCAATCAGGGACTCTGACCAAGCTACCCCAGCACTGCACATCCAGGCTGTCGCTATAGCTGGTCGTAGTATAACACCTGTATGTGTGTATATACTTTTTTGGATATTTTCCATCCTCCTATCTGCTGGATCTTTAAGTGCGGCCGTCTCAGGAGAGGGTAACGCCACTTGTTTTGATAAGCGTGTGAGCGCCTTGTCCACCCTAGGAGGTGTTTCCCAGCGCGCCCTAACCTCTGGCGGGAAAGGGTATAAAGCCAATAACTTCTTTGAAATTAGCAGTTTTTTATCGGGGGCAACCCACGCTTCATCACACACCTCATTTAATTCATCTGATTCAGGAAAAACTATAGGTAGTTTTTTCACACCCCACATAATACCCTGTTTTGTGGTACCTGTAGTATCAGCAATATGTAACGCCTCCTTCATTGCCAAAATCATATAACGTGTGGCCCTACTGGAAAATACGGTTGATTCGTCACCGTCGCCACTGGAATCAGTGCCTGTGTCTGGGTCCGTGTCGACCGACTGAGGTAACGGGCGTTTTACAGCCCCTGACGGTGTTTGAGGCGCCTGGACAGGTGCTGATTGATTGTCCGGCCGTCTCATGTCGTCAAACGACTGCTTTAGCGTGTTGACACTATCCCGTAATTCCATAAATAAAGCCATCCATTCTGGTGTCGACTCCCTAGGGGGTGACATCCCCATATTTGGCAATTGCTCCGCCTCCACACCAATATCGTCCTCACACATGTCGACACACACGTACCGACACACAGCAGACACACAGGGAATGCTCTTAAAGAAGACAGGACCCCACTAGCCCTTTGGGGAGACAGAGGGAGAGTTTGCCAGCACACACCAAAAGCGCTATATATGACAGGGATAGCCTTATAATAAGTGCTCCCTATATAGCTGCTTTAATATATATAATTTTGCCACAATTTTGCCCCCCCTCTCTTGTTTTACCCTGTTTCTGTAGTGCAGTGCAGGGGAGAGCCTGGGAGCCTTCCTGACCAGCGGAGCTGTGTGAGGAAAATGGCGCTGTGTGCTGAGGAGATAGGCCCGCCCCTTTTTCGGCGGGCTCGTCTCCCGCTCTTTAACGGATTCTGGCAGGGGTTAAATATCTCCATATAGCCCCCGGAGGCTATATGTGAGGTATTTTTTGCCAAAAAATAGGTTTACATTGCCTCCCAGGGCGCCCCCCTCCCAGCGCCCTGCACCCTCAGTGACTGCCGTGTGAAGTGTGCTGAGAGCAATGGCGCACAGCTGCAGTGCTGTGCGCTACCTTAAGAAGACTGAGGAGTCTTCTGCCGCCGATTCTGGACCTTCTTCTCTTTTCAGCATCTGCAAGGGGGCCGGCGGCGAGGCTCCGGTGACCATCCAGGCTGTACCTGTGATCGTCCCTCTGGAGCTAATGTCCAGTAGCCAAAGAAGCCAATCCATCCTGCACGCAGGTGAGTTCACTTCTTCTCCCCTAAGTCCCTCGTTGCAGTGATCCTGTTGCCAGCAGGACTCACTGTAAAATAAAAAACCTAAGCTAAACTTTTCTAAGCAGCTCTTTAGGAGAGCCACCTAGATTGCACCCTTCTCGGCCGGGCACAAAAACCTAACTGAGGCTTGGAGGAGGGTCATAGGGGGAGGAGCCAGTACACACCACCTGATCATAAAGCTTTACTTTTTGTGCCCTGTCTCCTGCGGAGCCGCTATCCCCCGTGGTCCTTTCAGGAACCCCAGCATCCACTAGGACGATAGAGAAAAGGACTTGAAACCATTATGATTTATGGGTGGTATTCATGTGACCGCCGGTCAGCTGACCGACAGTCACATGACCTCCTTCACCAGCCCGACGGCTCACTATCCCGATGGTCCGCATGCCGACCAACAGGGACTATTTCCACTCGTGGGTGTCCACGACACCCATAGAGTGGGAGCAGAACCCGTGGCGACCGCAGGTCGCCACCGAGCCCGCAGCGTGGCGAGCGCAGCGAGCCCGCAAGGGGCTTGCTGCACTCGCCCCTCCCCGCCGGGATCCCGGCGTCGGTATGCTGCCGGGATCCCGGCGTCGGTAAGCTGTACTACACCCATGATTTATGTTGGTGGAGAATGGCATTGGAAATGTAACCATGTTATGCAACTGTCAAGATCCATGTGCACAAGAGTTGATCTGTTGCCCAACTTTTGTTCATTATGTACACTGCACCACATGTCATCAGCCATGTCTGCCACCTATACATCTATCTGCTAAGCACCCATGTATTTGGTGGCCATCCAGTCAGGTCTCCTCCACTAACAACCTGGCTAGAACTTAAGGGTAAGGGTCTGTTTCAATGCAACCTGTCAATGATAATGAGCATCATTGGTTTTGCAGTGATTTATTAAAGAATATTACCGGGGCAGCTTAGAATCAGAGATATTGGCATGGTGCAGTAAGGGTTAATTGCCAGGTCTTTGCCACGTCAATCTACCCAGCCAGCTTCTACAGGCGTAGCGGAACTGAAAACATTGATTTGGGCTTTCAGTTCCTCTTGATAACCAAAACAAAAGATTTAAAAAAAAAAGATAACATTTTCAAACGTGCCGCTGCCAAGGATCCCTGCTGCCTGTCCTCGTTTGCTGCCGTCTTCACTGTACAATGACTGCGGAAGAGCTGCCTGCGCTGCCCGATAGTGATACTGTAAGTCTATAGCAGCGCAGGCAGCTCTTCCGCGGTCATTGTATGGTAGATGCTAAAATCAAGTGGGCTAAGGGACCTTTTCCGTCTGGGGGAGGTGTCACAACACAAGGGGGAGGAGCAAGGCCAGCGGGATAGTTCCTCTACTATCCACGTCACCAACTATTACCTTTAGTAATCAGGTGGCGAGCGGAGCGGAGCGAGCCACCGAGCCCGAAGCGTGGCGAGCGAAGCGAGCCCGCGAGGGTACTTTTCGGGTACCCTGCTCGCCCGTAGCTCCTTCCCCTGGTGACGTGTCTCCTCCCCTAGATACGTCAGAAGGTCCCTTCTCCCACTCCGAAATAGAATCAACCGTCATTGTATAGTGAAGACGGCAGCTCTCCTGCGGGCCCGCCCATGACCCCTACGACGTGGTGTGACTCATAAGTCACGAACACATCACCATCCCGCCCGTGCTGCTCTGCTCCTCACTGCTCCTGGCGCTAAGGGTGAAAAGAAGAACAGGTTTGGACCAGTGCTTCTATGACTATGGCAGACAGTGTGTGCAGTGCCATTATTATGGGGGTCAGTGTGTGTGGTGGCATTACTATGGGGTTCAGTGTGTCTGGTGGCATTATGGGGGTCAGTGTGTGTGGTGGCATTACTATGGGGATCAGTGTGTGTGGTGGCATTACTATGGGGGACAGTGTGGAGAAATTACTATGGGGGGCAATGTGTGCATTTACAATTGGGGACAGTGTGCGGTGGCATTACTGTGGGGGGGGGCAATGTGTGCAGTTACTATGGGGGACAGTGTGTGCAATTACTATGGGGACAGTGTGATGGCATTACTATGGGGGGCAATGTGTGGAATTACTATGGCAGACAGTGTGTTCCATTACTGTGGGGATCAGTGCATTATTTTAATAACTGTTGCACAATGTGTGTGTGTGGTTTCCCCTTGGGGACCAATATATGTTTGTTTTATTTCCCTGTGTGTAATTTTTCCTTGGGGTACTGGTGTGCCTTGCCAATTTTTAAATCTTGTTCGGTGTGCCGCAAACTGAAAAATTCACTGCTGTAGAGTATAAATAGTGGTATTTCCATCATCCACTAACCAAGAAGAGATGTTTATAATGAAATACAGATCAATGTTCAGTACTGCGGATATTATACAGCATGAAAAGTATGCAGTAATAGGCAAAGAAATTCCTTTCTCAGTTGGATACTTGACCCTAACAGCACAAACTGTGGCTATATAATAATCCTCTGACTATCATCAACATAGTAAGCTGTATTACCATAATCACTGCTTGATATGGAACCTAATACGACAAAGAAAGTGGAGCCTAATACTGAAAAAAGAAAGTGAATAGAACATTGTAAAAACATTAAGACAGAGTAGAAATAAGCTGTAGAAATAAGTTGTAGTGAAACTTAGCATGAATTGACCTTCGCACTAGAACTGGTTTATACTGTAGTTCTGGCTATACAATCTTTGAGATTTTACTTCACCATTTCATGGAATGGCATTCCACACTGAGGGGGTTATTCTCAGGGGCGGATTGGAATGGAAAACCAGTCCGGGGAAGTTATGGAAATATGGGGGTGCAGTCTGCTTAGGTGATGAGGTCTGTGGAGGGGGGCGGTATCCCCCCTCATAGGGCCTAATAGTACGCAATTGCGGCCTTCCTTGCGTCTTTTGCTGCAGTTCTGTCTGAGACCAGGGGCCGATTGGGAACTAAAAATGTCCCTGTACTATTGTGTAGAAGTGTCCCAACATGGGCAGCACGAGAGGTAAAACATACCATGTAGCCATGGCAGCATCCCTGGATGGCAGAGTTGCTGTACTGCAGAGGTGGAATAACAGAATGAATAGGGACAATGCAGTGTACTGAGTGTGGTGGGCTGCCTGTCATATGGGGAGTGGGTCCACATGATAACACACAAAACAGGCCCCACAGACGCATTGGCCTACCAGGAATCTTCATGGTTAGCCCTATGGCCAATCCATCCCTGGTTATTCTAGTTGCACAAAAGCATATGCGGCCACATTATAAGACACGTCTGAATTTCCCGTAGCTGATCAAAGTTGCATATGCATGGTTACAGAGCATGGGCAACATGAAAAATAGCAAGATATGTATGCAAAACAGACTTGCATGAAAGTATGAGTTAGGCCCTGTAATTGTATATTATACACTTCACTGAATTTATAGTGTATAAATAGAACTGGGTTGTCGATAAAAATAAATAAATAAGAGGAAGACTCAAAAACTCAAATTCCTCCAGCCACGCAGCCAAACAGAGCGAATATTCTGTGAAACAGAGTACAGTGGAGAGTTTTATTATGGGAAAAGTGAAAGTGTTTTTTTATAAGGTTGCCCATTTCATATACAGCAGTAAAACAACAGTTCCTACCTTCCCAGAGATTTTATATATTCCAGTATTATTGGCCAAAGCATATAAAACAGCATCGTGTACGGTAAGAAAAAGGTGATCCCGACTGAGTCCTCCTTCTCCAAAGACTCCACCAAGTTCAATGTCCTCATACACTTGAGCTGAAACAAAATACAAGTGTGAAAAGCAAATGCTATGCTGTACTGTAAACAGGATCTTCATTTTTTACAGTAGTACAGGACAAAACAATTTAACAGTTTCTAGTACAGCGTGAATAAAAGCACAACTGCAACTTACAGTTATAAAAAGACATACCTCTCTCATGTAAAATCAGAGTCATCATTAGCAAAGGAGTACATTTACAGTTACCGTTTTAAATGCCGCCAATCATCACCAGCTTTGATAAAAATGATTAATAAATTTACCACTATGGGGGTATCCAATTAGCTGCAATAATGCGATCCACGAACGCAGCTAAAGTTAATGCATCTATCGCCCCAAAAAAGTTTCTCAGACTGCACACTATCCTATTCAAAAATGGCAATAACAGGATTTGCGCAAAAATTCTAGACGGCAAAACCAGAAATAAGTATAAGAGAAAATGGGGATCTGCCTGAACCTCCCAAAAAGCCAAAATAATAGAGGTAAACATTATAGAAGTCTATTAGTGGCCATAATAAAACTATTTGGTGTAATTAAATTGGGTCAAATGGCTATTACATACAGTCAGGTCCATAAATATTGGGACATCGAGACAATTCTCATATTTTGGCCTCTATACACCACCACAATGGATTTGAAACGAAACAAACAAGATGTGCTTTAACTGCAGACTTTCTGCTTTAATTTGGGGGTATTTACATCCAAATCAGGTGAACGGTGTAGGAATTACAACAATTTCTATATGTGCCTCACACTTTTTAAGGGACCAAAAGTAATGGGACAAACTAAACAATCCTAAATCAAACTTTCACTTTTTAATACTCTGTTGCAAACCCTTCGCAGTCAATTACAGCCTGAAGTCTGGAAAGCATAGTCATCACCAGACGCTGGGTTTCATCCCTGGTGATGCTCTGTCAGGTCTCTACTGCAAATGTCTTCAGTTCCTGCTTGTTCTTGGGGCATTTTCCCTTCAGTTTTGTCTTCATCAAGTGAAATGCATGCTCAGTCGGATTCAGGACAGGTGATTGACTTGGCCATTGCATAACATTCCACTTATTTGCCTTAAAAAACTCTTTGGCTTGCTTTCGAAGTACAGTATGCTTCGGGTCATTGTCCATCTGCACTGTGAAGCGCCGTCCAATGATTTCTGAAGCATTTGACTGAATATGAGCAGATAATATTGCCTGAAACACTTCAGAATTCATCCTGCTGCTTTTGTCAGCAGTCACATTATCAATAAATACAAGGGAACCAGTTCCATTGGCAACCATACATGCCCACGCCATGACACTACCACCACCATGCTTCACTGATGAGGTGGTATGTTTTGGATCATGAGCAGTTCCTTTCCTTCTCTATACTCTTCTCTTCCCATCACACTGGTACAAGTTGATCTTTATCTCATCTGTCCATTGGATGTTGTTCCAGAACTGTAAAGGCTTTTTTAGATGTTGTTTGGCAAACTCTAATTTGGACTTCCTGTTTTTGTGGCTCACCAATGGTTTACATCGTGTAGTGAACCCTCTATATTCACTCTTGTGAAGTCTTCTCTTGATTGTTGACTTTGACACATATACACCTACCTCCTGGAGAGTGTTCTTGATCTGGGCAACTGTTGTGAAGGTATTTTTCTTCACCAGGGAAATAATTCTTCTGTTACCCACTAGAGATGAGCGGGTTCGGTTTCTCTGAATCCGAACCCGCACGAACTTCATGTTTTTTTTCACGGGTCCGAGCGACTCGGATCTTCCCGCCTTGCTCGGTTAACCCGAGCGCGCCCGAACGTCATCATGACGCTGTCGGATTCTCGCGAGACTCGGATTCTATATAAGGAGCCGCGCGTCGCCGCCATTTTCACACGTGCATTGAGATTGATAGGGAGAGGACGTGGCTGGCGTCCTCTCCATTAGAAATTAGATTAGAAGAGAGAGAGAGATTGTGCAGAGTCAGACAGAGTTTACCACAGTGACCAGTGCAGTTGTTGTTAGTTAACTTTTATTTATTTTAATATATATCCGTTCTCTGCTATATCCGTTCTCTGCCTGAAAAAAAACGATACACAGCAGCAGCCAGTCACACAGTGTGACTCAGTCTGTGTGCACTCAGCTCAGCCCAGTGTGCTGCACATCAATGTATAAAAGGCAAAGCTTATAATAATTGTGGGGGAGACTGGGGAGCACTGCAGGTTGTTATAGCAGGAGCCCCCAGGAGTACATAATATTATATTAATTTAAAATTAAACAGTGCACACTTTTGCTGCAGGAGTGCCACTGCCAGTGTGACTAGTGGTGACCACAGTGCCTGACCACCAGTATAGTAGTATATTCATTGTTGTATGTATTGTATACTATCTCTTTATCAACCAGTCTATATTAGCAGCAGACACAGTACAGTGCGGTAGTTCACGGCTGTGGCTACCTCTGTGTCGGCAGTCGGAACTCGGCAGGCAGTCCGTCCATCCATAATTGTATTACAATATATACCACCTAACCGTGGTATTTTTTTTTCTTTCTTTATACCGTCATAGTGTCATACTAGTTGTTACGAGTATACTACTATCTCTTTATCAACCAGTGTACAGTGCGGTAGTTCACGGCTGTGGCTACCTCTGTGTCGGCAGTCGGCAGGCAGTCCGTCCATCCATAATTGTATTATTATTATAATATATACCACCTAACCGTGGTTTTTTTTCCATTCTTTATACCGTCGTCATAGTGTCATACTAGTTGTTACGAGTATACTACTATCTCTTTATCAACCAGTGTACAGTGCGGTAGTTCACGGCTGTGGCTACCTCTGTGTCGGCAGTCGGCAGGCAGTCCGTCCATCCATAATTGTATTATTATTATAATATATACCACCTAACCGTGGTTTTTTTTCCATTCTTTATACCGTCGTCATAGTGTCATACTAGTTGTTACGAGTATACTACTATCTCTTTATCAACCAGTGTACAGTGCGGTAGTTCACGGCTGTGGCTACCTCTGTGTCGGCAGTCGGCAGGCAGTCCGTCCATCCATAATTGTATTATTATTATAATATATACCACCTAACCGTGGTTTTTTTTCCATTCTTTATACCGTCGTCATAGTGTCATACTAGTTGTTACGAGTATACTACTATCTCTTTATCAACCAGTGTACAGTGCGGTAGTTCACGGCTGTGGCTACCTCTGTGTCGGCAGTCGGCAGGCAGTCCGTCCATCCATAATTGTATTATTATTATAATATATACCACCTAACCGTGGTTTTTTTTCCATTCTTTATACCGTCGTCATAGTGTCATACTAGTTGTTACGAGTATACTACTATCTCTTTATCAACCAGTGTACAGTGCGGTAGTTCACGGCTGTGGCTACCTCTGTGTCGGCAGTCGGCAGGCAGTCCGTCCATCCATAATTGTATTATTATTATAATATATACCACCTAACCGTGGGTTTTTTTCCATTCTTTATACCGTCGTCATAGTGTCATACTAGTTGTTACGAGTATACTACTATCTCTTTATCAACCAGTGTACAGTGCGGTAGTTCACGGCTGTGGCTACCTCTGTGTCGGCAGTCGGCAGGCAGTCCGTCCATCCATAATTGTATTATTATTATAATATATACCACCTAACCGTGGTTTTTTTTCCATTCTTTATACCGTCGTCATAGTGTCATACTAGTTGTTACGAGTATACTACTATCTCTTTATCAACCAGTGTACAGTGCGGTAGTTCACGGCTGTGGCTACCTCTGTGTCGGCAGTCGGCAGGCAGTCCGTCCATCCATAATTGTATTATTATTATAATATATACCACCTAACCGTGGTTTTTTTTCCATTCTTTATACCGTCGTCATAGTGTCATACTAGTTGTTACGAGTATACTACTATCTCTTTATCAACCAGTGTACAGTGCGGTAGTTCACGGCTGTGGCTACCTCTGTGTCGGCAGTCGGCAGGCAGTCCGTCCATCCATAATTGTATTATTATTATAATATATACCACCTAACCGTGGTTTTTTTTCCATTCTTTATACCGTCGTCATAGTGTCATACTAGTTGTTACGAGTATACTACTATCTCTTTATCAACCAGTGTACAGTGCGGTAGTTCACGGCTGTGGCTACCTCTGTGTCGGCAGTCGGCAGGCAGTCCGTCCATCCATAATTGTATTATTATTATAATATATACCACCTAACCGTGGTTTTTTTTCCATTCTTTATACCGTCGTCATAGTGTCATACTAGTTGTTACGAGTATACTACTATCTCTTTATCAACCAGTGTACAGTGCGGTAGTTCACGGCTGTGGCTACCTCTGTGTCGGCAGTCGGCAGGCAGTCCGTCCATCCATAATTGTATTATTATTATAATATATACCACCTAACCGTGGTTTTTTTATACCACCTAACCGTGGCAGTCCGTCCATAATTGTATACTAGTAAACTATCCAATCCATCCATCTCCATTGTTTACCTGAGGTGCCTTTTAGTTCTGCCTATAAAATATGGAGAACAAAAAAGTTGAGGTTCCAAAATTAGGGAAAGATCAAGATCCACTTCCACCTCGTGCTGAAGCTGCTGCCACTAGTCATGGCCGAGACGATGAAATGCCAGCAACGTCGTCTGCCAAGGCCGATGCCCAATGTCATAGTACAGAGCATGTCAAATCCAAAACACCAAATATCAGAAAAAAAAGGACTCCAAAACCTAAAATAAAATTGTCGGAGGAGAAGCGTAAACTTGCCAATATGCCATTTACCACACGGAGTGGCAAGGAACGGCTGAGGCCCTGGCCTATGTTCATGGCTAGTGGTTCAGCTTCACATGAGGATGGAAGCACTCAGCCTCTCGCTAGAAAACTGAAAAGACTCAAGCTGGCAAAAGCACCGCAAAGAACTGTGCGTTCTTTGAAATCCCAAATCCACAAGGAGAGTCCAATTGTGTCGTTTGCGATGCCTGACCTTCCCAACACTGGACGTGAAGAGCATGCGCCTTCCACTATTTGCACGCCCCCTGCAAGTGCTGGAAGGAGCACCCGCAGTCCAGTTCCTGATAGTCAGATTGAAGATGTCAGTGTTGAAGTACACCAGGATGAGGAGGATATGGGTGTTGCTGGCGCTGGGGAGGAAATTGACCAGGAGGATTCTGATGGTGAGGTGGTTTGTTTAAGTCAGGCACCCGGGGAGACACCTGTTGTCCGTGGGAGGAATATGGCCGTTGACATGCCAGGTGAAAATACCAAAAAAATCAGCTCTTCGGTGTGGAGGTATTTCACCAGAAATGCGGACAACAGGTGTCAAGCCGTGTGTTCCCTTTGTCAAGCTGTAATAAGTAGGGGTAAGGACGTTAACCACCTCGGAACATCCTCCCTTATACGTCACCTGCAGCGCATTCATAATAAGTCAGTGACAAGTTCAAAAACTTTGGGTGACAGCGGAAGCAGTCCACTGACCAGTAAATCCCTTCCTCTTGTAACCAAGCTCACGCAAACCACCCCACCAACTCCCTCAGTGTCAATTTCCTCCTTCCCCAGGAATGCCAATAGTCCTGCAGGCCATGTCACTGGCAAGTCTGACGAGTCCTTTCCTGCCTGGGATTCCTCCGATGCATCCTTGCGTGTAACGCCTACTGCTGCTGGCGCTGCTGTTGTTGCCGCTGGGAGTCGATGGTCATCCCAGAGGGGAAGTCGTAAGCCCACTTGTACTACTTCCAGTAAGCAATTGACTGTTCAACAGTCCTTTGCGAGGAAGATGAAATATCACAGCAGTCATCCTACTGCAAAGCGGATAACTGAGTCCTTGACAACTATGTTGGTGTTAGACGTGCGTCCGGTATCCGCCGTTAGTTCACAGGGAACTAGACAATTTATTGAGGCAGTGTGCCCCCGTTACCAAATACCATCTAGGTTCCACTTCTCTAGGCAGGCGATACCGAGAATGTACACGGACGTCAGAAAAAGACTCACCAGTGTCCTAAAAAATGCAGTTGTACCCAATGTCCACTTAACCACGGACATGTGGACAAGTGGAGCAGGGCAGGGTCAGGACTATATGACTGTGACAGCCCACTGGGTAGATGTATGGACTCCCGCCGCAAGAACAGCAGCGGCGGCACCAGTAGCAGCATCTCGCAAACGCCAACTCTTTCCTAGGCAGGCTACGCTTTGTATCACCGCTTTCCAGAATACGCACACAGCTGAAAACCTCTTACGGCAACTGAGGAAGATCATCGCGGAATGGCTTACCCCAATTGGACTCTCCTGTGGATTTGTGGCATCGGACAACGCCAGCAATATTGTGTGTGCATTAAATATGGGCAAATTCCAGCACGTCCCATGTTTTGCACATACCTTGAATTTGGTGGTGCAGAATTTTTTAAAAAACGACAGGGGCGTGCAAGAGATGCTGTCGGTGGCCAGAAAAATTGCGGGACACTTTCGGCGTACAGGCACCACGTACAGAAGACTGGAGCACCACCAAAAACTACTGAACCTGCCCTGCCATCATCTGAAGCAAGAAGTGGTAACGAGGTGGAATTCAACCCTCTATATGCTTCAGAGGTTGGAGGAGCAGCAAAAGGCCATTCAAGCCTATACAATTGAGCACGATATAGGAGGTGGAATGCACCTGTCTCAAGTGCAGTGGAGAATGATTTCAACGTTGTGCAAGGTTCTGATGCCCTTTGAACTTGCCACACGTGAAGTCAGTTCAGACACTGCCAGCCTGAGTCAGGTCATTCCCCTCATCAGGCTTTTGCAGAAGAAGCTGGAGGCATTGAAGAAGGAGCTAACACGGAGCGATTCCGCTAGGCATGTGGGACTTGTGGATGCAGCCCTTAATTCGCTTAACAAGGATTCACGGGTGGTCAATCTGTTGAAATCAGAGCACTACATTTTGGCCACCGTGCTCGATCCTAGATTTAAAGCCTACCTTGGATCTCTCTTTCCGGCAGACACAGGTCTGCTGGGGTTGAAAGACCTGCTGGTGACAAAATTGTCAAGTCAAGCGGAACGCGACCTGTCAACATCTCCTCCTTCACATTCTCCCGCAACTGGGGGTGCGAGGAAAAGGCTCAGAATTCCGAGCCCACCCGCTGGCGGTGATGCAGGGCAGTCTGGAGCGACTGCTGATGCTGACATCTGGTCCGGACTGAAGGACCTGACAACGATTACGGACATGTCGTCTACTGTCACTGCATATGATTCTCTCAACATTGATAGAATGGTGGAGGATTATATGAGTGACCGCATCCAAGTAGGCACGTCACACAGTCCGTACTTATACTGGCAGGAAAAAGAGGCAATTTGGAGGCCCTTGCACAAACTGGCTTTATTCTACCTAAGTTGCCCTCCCACAAGTGTGTACTCCGAAAGAGTGTTTAGTGCCGCCGCTCACCTTGTCAGCAATCGGCGTACGAGGTTACATCCAGAAAATGTGGAGAAGATGATGTTCATTAAAATGAATTATAATCAATTCCTCCGCGGAGACATTGACCAGCAGCAATTGCCTCCACAAAGTACACAGGGAGCTGAGATGGTGGATTCCAGTGGGGACGAATTGATAATCTGTGAGGAGGGGGATGTACACGGTGATATATCGGAGGGTGAAGATGAGGTGGACATCTTGCCTCTGTAGAGCCAGTTTGTGCAAGGAGAGATTAATTGCTTCTTTTTTGGGGGGGGGTCCAAACCAACCCGTCATATCAGTCACAGTCGTGTGGCAGACCCTGTCACTGAAATGATGGGTTGGTTAAAGTGTGCATGTCCTGTTTTGTTTATACAACATAAGGGTGGGTGGGAGGGCCCAAGGATAATTCCATCTTGCACCTCTTTTTTCTTTTCTTTTTCTTTGCATCATGTGCTGATTGGGGAGGGTTTTTTGGAAGGGACATCCTGCGTGACACTGCAGTGCCACTCCTAGATGGGCCCGGTGTTTGTGTCGGCCACTAGGGTCGCTAATCTTACTCACACAGCTACCTCATTGCGCCTCTTTTTTTCTTTGCGTCATGTGCTGTTTGGGGAGGGTTTTTTGGAAGGGACATCCTGCGTGACACTGCAGTGCCACTCCTAGATGTGCCCGGTGTTTGTGTCGGCCACTAGGGTCGCTAATCTTACTCACACAGTCAGCTACCTCATTGCGCCTCTTTTTTTCTTTGCGTCATGTGCTGTTTGGGGAGGGTTTTTTGGAAGGGCCATCCTGCGTGACACTGCAGTGCCACTCCTAGATGGGCCCGGTGTTTGTGTCGGCCACTAGGGTCGCTAATCTTACTCACACAGCTACCTCATTGCGCCTCTTTTTTTCTTTGCGTCATGTGCTGTTTGGGGAGGGTTTTTTGGAAGGGCCATCCTGCGTGACACTGCAGTGCCACTCCTAGATGGGCCCGGTGTTTGTGTCGGCCACTAGGGTCGCTAATCTTACTCACACAGCTACCTCATTGCGCCTCTTTTTTTCTTTGCGTCATGTGCTGTTTGGGGAGGGTTTTTTGGAAGGGACATCCTGCGTGACACTGCAGTGCCACTCCTAGATGGGCCCGGTGTTTGTGTCGGCCACTAGGGTCGCTTATCTTACTCACACAGCGACCTCGGTGCAAATTTTAGGACTAAAAATAATATTGTGAGGTGTGATGTGTTCAGAATAGGCTGAAAATGAGTGTAAATTATGTTTTTTGAGGTTAATAATACTTTGGGATCAAAATTACCCCCAAATTCTATGATTTAAGCTGTTTTTTAGGGTTTTTTGAAAAAAACACCCGAATCCAAAACACACCCGAATCCGACAAAAATAATTCGGTGAGGTTTTGCCAAAACGCGTTCGAACCCAAAACACGGCCGCGGAACCGAACCCAAAACCAAAACACAAAACCCGAAAAATTTCAGGCGCTCATCTCTATTACCCACCACAGTTGTTTTCCGTGGTCTTCCGGGTTTTTTGGTATTGCTGAGCTCTCCGGTGCGTTCTTCCTTTTTAAGAAGGTGTGGCCAAACAGTTGATTTGGCCACACCTAATGTTTTTGCTATCTCTCTGATGGGTTTGGTTTGATTTTTCAGCCTAAGGATGGCTTGCTTCACTGATAGTGGCAGCTCTTTGGATCTCATATTGAGAGTCGACAGCAACAAATTCCAAATGCAAATGTCACACCTGGAATCTACTCCAGACCTTTTACCTGCTTAATTGATGATGAAATAACGAGGGAATAGCCCACTCCTGTCCATGAAATAGCTTTTGAGTCGATTGTCCCATTACGTTTGGTCCCTTAAAGTGGGAGGCACATATAGAAACCGTTGTAATTCTTACACCTTTCACCTGATTTCAATGTAAAATACCCTCAAATTAAAGGGGAAAGTCTGCAGTTAAAGCACATCTTGTTTGTTTCATTTCAAATCCATTGTGTATAGAGCCCAAAATATGAGAATTGTGTCGATGTCCAAATATTTATGGACCTGACTACATTCTTTTCACAAATGTGAAAAAATTATAGAAAGCTATTTTTTATTCAGCAAAATAAGTGCTCTCATTTAATATGGGTTACATAAAAATGGGTATAAATATATTTGGGTCATTTTAGGGGTCTTTATAAAAAAAAGCGGAAACGTACCAATTACTCCCACCTGCAAGTCTAAAAACACTTGTCCCACTCACAAAGCATCCTAATATACCTGTCCCATAACTTGTACCCCAATTTCCATAACTTTGCATTGCTTGACCCCAAAAATAACATGTCATTATTGGCCAATTACAACTAATTAAAAACATCTAAGTGCCTAATTAGTCATTCAGGGTGGTGTCCCAGGGGTTCTGAGCCAAATCACCATATTTTGACCTTAAAATAGGGACTTTGCACTACTTATCCCCTGCTCAGAGATGGTGAAGAGAAATTTGCGATAAACCCTATGGAGACTTTTCGGCGATAACTTTTCGCAGCTAATTGGATACCAAGTTATTGCAGCTAATTGTATACCCCCCTAAACCTCATTTAAAATCTGAAATTGACTGTTTCTGTGTGCAGAAATGTTTGTGACACTGATCTTTCAGAGCCAATGTACTAAAGGCTGGCAGCTTAATGAGGTCCATAATACAAAAGACACGACTTCTGCATGTGTAAATACCTCCCAAGTTTTGCTGACTGTAATGTGGGACCCTTGCACGTTGTAGTCGCGTGCATCTGAAAAGGGGGCATAACCCCGTTGGGAAGGGGCATGGTCTCAAGTTGGTAGGCGTGGCCTAAAGGCAGTAACGTGTGGTGCGGTGAGGCAGACTATATAAAGAATGTGAAAAATACAAAGAAAATATTAGAAATATTTTCTTTATATTCTAATGATTTTTAGAGTCAAAACTCTGGAGTAAAAAGTCTACGGCAGGTGAGGCACTGCCGATCTTTTCTGTACACCTCTGATCAAAACTCATCAAATTTCCAGCAGTATATGCTGCTGCACCTGTGTATAATGCCCACGTGAACCCTTGGGCTCATATTGCATGTAAATCTGGCTCTGGTACTAGCCAGTGCCTCCTGAGTCATTTACCTCACCACACGTCCCTGCCTAACGGCATGTCCTCACGTTTTCGTCATTTTGTAGGCTTGCCCAGCACTCCCCAAGCAGCTGGGTAGACCCCAGGCTCACCTCGCTGCACTGTTTAGATGTCATGCAGGGATCACTCATTGCTTTGCAGAGCAGAGTATAGCGCAACGTGCCCTTATATACACTGTCTAACGACAACATAAATACAAAAGTTAAAGGAGAAAAGATGTTGTCTTAAGGTGGTGCTCATTAAATTAAATTAAATGAAAACTGTACTTTTAGTAAATTCATATAAAACATTGAAATATAAACAAACATACTGAACTACAGAATTATAACAGGTCTCTAGACTCTAGTGACTGGCATTGAGGCTCTTTCAGAATTTTATATTTATATTCAGGAATTTTTTATGTATTTGTTATTTTTTTTATATTGTGTGTCTTTATTAAAATATGTGATAACTGTTTTTCTCTATCGTCCTAAGTGGATGCTGGGGTTCCTGAAAGGACCATGGGGAATAGCGGCTCCGCAGGAGACAGGGCACAAAAAAGTAAAGCTTTACTAGGTCAGGTGGTGTGCACTGGCTCCTCCCCCCATGACCCTCCTCCAGACTCCAGTTAGATTTTGTGCCCGAACGAGAAGGGTGCAATCTAGGTGGCTCTCCTAAAGAGCTGCTTAGAGAAAGTTTAGTTTAGGTTTTTTTCTTTACAGTGAGTCCTGCTGGCAACAGGATCACTGCAACGTGGGACTTAGGGGGAAAGTAGTAAACTCACCTGCATGCAGAGTGGATTTGCTGCTTGGCTACTGGACACCATTAGCTCCAGAGGGATCGAACACAGGCCCAGCCGTGGAGTCCGGTCCCGGAGCCGCGCCGCCGACCCCCTTGCAGATGCTGAAGCGTGAAGAGGTCCGGAAACCGGCGGCTGAAGACTCCTCAGTCTTCATAAGGTAGCGCACAGCACTGCAGCTGTGCGCCATTTTCCTCTCAGCACACTTCACTGGGCAGTCACTGAGGGTGCAGAGCGCTGGGGGGGGGCGCTCTGAGAGGCAAATATAAACCTTATACAAGGCTAAAAATACCTCACATATAGCCCATAGGGGCTATATGGAGATATTTAACCCCTGCCTGACTGGAAAAATAGCGGGAGAAGAACCCGCCGAAAAAGGGGCGGGGCCTATCTCCTCAGCACACGGCGCCATTTTCTGTCACAGCTCCGCTGGTCAGAACGGCTCCCAGGTCTCTCCCCTGCACTGCACTACAGAAACAGGGTAAAACAGAGAGGGGGGGCACATTAATGGCTATATATATATATATTAAAGCAGCTATAAGGGAGCACTTAATATAAGGATATCCCTTGTATATATAGCGCTTTGTGGTGTGTGCTGGCAGACTCTCCCTCTGTCTCCCCAAAAGGGCTAGTGGGTCCTGTCTTCATTAGAGCATTCCCTGTGAGTTTGCGGTGTGTGTCGGTACGTGGTGTCGACATGTATGAGGACGATATTGGTGTGGAGGCGGAGCAATTGCCAAATATGCAGATGTCACCCCCCAGGGGGTCGACACCAGAATGGATGCCTTTATTTGTGGAATTACGTGATGGTTTATCTTCCCTTAAACAGTCTGTTGAGGACATGAGGCGGCCGGACAATCAATTAATGCCTGTCCAGGCGCCTCAAACACCGTCAGGGGCTGTAAAACGCCCTTTGCCTCAGTCGGTCGACACAGACCCAGACACGGGCACTGATTCCAGTGACGACGGTAGAAATTCAAACGTATTTTCCAGTAGGGCCACACGTTATATGATTTTGGCAATGAAGGAGACGTTACATTTAGCTGATACTACAGATACCGTAAAACAGGGTATTATGTATGGTGTGAAAAAACTACAAACAGTTTTTCCTGAATCAGAAGAATTAAATGACGTGTGTGATGAAGCGTGGGTTGCTCCTGATAAAAAGTTGATAATTTCAAAAAAGTTATTGGCATTATACCCTTTCCCGCCAGAGGTTAGGGCGCGCTGGGAAACACCCCCTAAGGTGGACAAGGCGCTCACACGCTTATCCAAACAAGTGGCGTTACCCTCTCCTGAGACGGCCGCACTTAAGGATCCATCAGATAGAAAGATGGAAGTTATTCAAAAGAATATATACACACATGCAGGTGTTATACTACGACCAGCTATAGCAACTGCCTGGATGTGCAGTGCTGGAGTAGTTTGGTCAGAATCCCTGATTGAAAATATTGATACCCTAGATAGGGACAATGTTTTACTGTCGTTAGAACAAATAAAGGATGCATTTATCTATATGCGTGATGCACAGAGGGATATTTGCACACTGGCATCTCGGGTGAGTGCTATGTCCATTTCAGCCAGAAGAGCCTTATGGACACGACAGTGGACAGGCGATGCGGATTCAAAACGTCACATGGAGGTTTTGCCGTATAAAGGGGAGGAGTTATTTGGAGTTGGTCTATCAGACTTGGTGGCCACGGCTACTGCCGGGAAATCCACTTTTTTACCTCAAGTCACTCCCCAACAGAGAAAGGCACCGACCTTTCAACCGCAGCCTTTTCGCTCCTACAAAAATAAGAGAGCAAAGGGCTTGTCGTACCTGCCACGAGGCAGAGGAAGAGGGAAGAGACACCAACAGGCAGCTCCTTCCCAGGAACAGAAGCCCTCCCCGGCTCCTGCAAAAACCTCAGCATGACGCTGGGGCCTCTCAAGCGGACTCGGGGACAGTGGGGGGCCGTCTCAAAAATGACAGCGCGCAGTGGGCTCACTCGCAGGTAGACCCCTGGATCCTGCAGATAATATCTCAGGGGTACAGGTTGGAATTAGAGACGGATCCTCCTCATCGTTTCCTGAAGTCTGCCTTACCAACCGTCTCTTCCGAAAGGGAGAGGGTGTTGGAAGCCATTCACAAGCTGTACGCTCAGCAGGTGATAGTCAAAGTACCCCTATTACAACAAGGAAAGGGGTATTATTCCACTCTATTTGTGGTACCGAAGCCGGATGGCTCGGTAAGGCCTATTCTAAATCTGAAGTCCTTGAACCTCTACATAAAAAAGTTCAAGTTCAAGATGGAGTCACTCAGAGCAGTGATAGCGAACCTGGAAGAAGGGGACTTTATGGTATCCTTGGACATCAAGGATGCGTATCTACACGTTCCGATTTACCCCGCACACCAGGGGTACCTCAGGTTCATTGTTCAAAACTGTCACTATCAGTTTCAGACGCTGCCGTTCGGATTGTCCACGGCGCCTCGGGTCTTTACCAAGGTAATGGCCGAGATGATGATTCTTCTTCGAAGAAAAGGCGTATTAGTTATCCCATACTTGGACGATCTCCTAATAAGGGCAAGGTCCAGAGAACAGCTGGAGACAGCTTTAGCACTATCTCAAGAGGTGCTAAGACAACACGGGTGGATTCTGAATATTCCAAAATCCCATTTAATCCCGACAACTCGTCTGCTGTTCCTAGGAATGATTCTGGACACGGTTCAGAAAAAGGTTTTCCTTCCAGAGGAAAAAGCCAAGGAGTTATCCGATCTGGTCAGGAACCTCCTAAAACCAGGAAAAGTGTCAGTACATCAATGCACAAGAGTCCTGGGAAAAATGGTGGCTTCTTACGAAGCAATTCCATTCGGCAGATTCCATGCAAGAATATTCCAAAGGGATCTGTTGGACAAATGGTCAGGGTCGCATCTGCAGATGCACCTGCGAATAACCCTGTCACCAAAGACAAGGGTGTCACTTCTGTGGTGGTTGCAGAAGGCTCACCTATTAGAAGGCCGCAGATTCGGCATTCAGGATTGGATCCTGGTGACCACGGACGCCAGCCTGAGAGGCTGGGGAGCAGTCACACAAGGAAGAAACTTCCAGGGAGTATGGACGAGTCTGGAAAAGTCTCTTCACATAAACATTCTGGAACTAAGAGCAATCTACAATGCTCTAAGCCAGGCGGAACTTCTCCTGCAAGGAAAGCCGGTGTTGATTCAGTCGGACAACATCACGGCGGTCGCCCATGTAAACAGGCAGGGCGGCACAAGAAGCAGGAGTGCAATGGCAGAAGCTGCCAAGATTCTTCGCTGGGCGGAGAATCACGTGATAGCACTGTCAGCAGTGTTCATCCCGGGCGTGGACAACTGGGAAGCAGACTTCCTCAGCAGACACGATCTTCATCCGGGAGAGTGGGGTCTACATCCAGAAGTCTTCAACATGTTAATAGACCGTTGGGAAAGACCAATTGTAGACAAGATGGCGTCTCGCCTCAACAAGAAACTGGACAAATATTGCGCCAGGTCAAGAGATCCACAGGCAATAGCTGTGGACGCACTGGTAACTCCTTGGGTGTACCAGTCAGTGTATGTGTTTCCTCCTCTGCCGCTCATACCAAAGGTATTGAAGATCATACGGCAAAGAAGAGTAAGAACAATACTAGTGGTTCCGGATTGGCCGAGAAGGACTTGGTATCCGGAACTTCAAGAGATGCTCACGGACGAACCGTGGCCTCTACCTCTGAGAAGGGACCTGCTACAGCAGGGTCCCTGTCTTTTTCAAGACTTACCGCGGCTGCGTTTGACGGCATGGCGGTTGAACGCCAGATCCTAAAAGGGAAAGGCATTCCAGAAGAAGTCATTCCTACCTTGATTAAGGCACGGAAGGAAGTCACCGTGAAACATTATCACCGCATTTGGCGAAAATATGTAGCGTGGTGCGAGGATCGGAAGGTTCCGACGGAGGAATTCCAACTGGGTCGTTTCCTACATTTCCTGCAATCAGGATTATCTATGGGTCTCAAATTGGGATCCATTAAGGTTCAAATTTCGGCCCTGTCAATATTCTTCCAAAAAGAATTGGCCTCTGTCCCTGAGGTCCAGACTTTTGTCAAGGGAGTACTGCATATACAGCCTCCTGTGGTGCCTCCGGTGGCACCGTGGGATCTAAATGTAGTTTTAGATTTCCTCAAATCCCATTGGTTTGAACCATTGAAAAAGGTGGATTTGAAATATCTCACATTGAAAGTGACTATGTTACTAGCCCTGGCCTCTGCCAGGAGAGTATCTGAATTGGCGGCTTTATCTTATAAAAGTCCTTATCTAATCTTCCATTCGGATAGGGCAGAACTGCGGACTCGTCCGCATTTTCTCCCTAAAGTGGTATCAGCATTTCATCTGAACCAACCTATTGTGGTGCCTGCGGCCACTAGCGACTTGGAGGACTCCAAGTTGTTGGACGTTGTCAGAGCCTTAAAAATATACATTGCAAGGACGGCTGGAGTCAGAAAATCTGACTCGCTGTTTATATTGTATGCACCCAACAAGTTGGGCGCACCTGCTTCTAAGCAGTCGATTGCTCGTTGGATTTGTAACACAATTCAACTTGCACATTCTGTGGCAGGCCTGCCACAGCCTAAAACTGTAAAAGCCCACTCCACAAGGAAGGTGGGCTCATCTTGGGCGGCTGCCCGAGGGGTCTCGGCATTACAACTCTGCCGAGCAGCTACGTGGTCGGGGGAGAACACGTTTGTAAAATTTTACAAATTTGATACCCTGGCAAAGGAGGACCTGGAGTTCTCTCATTCGGTGCTGCAGAGTCATCCGCACTCTCCCGCCCGTTTGGGAGCTTTGGTATAATCCCCATGGTCCTTTCAGGAACCCCAGCATCCACTTAGGACGATAGAGAAAATAAGAATTTACTTACCGATAATTCTATTTCTCGGAGTCCGTAGTGGATGCTGGGCGCCCATCCCAAGTGCGGATTATCTGCAATACTTGTACATAGTTATTGTTAACTAATTCGGGTTATTGTTAAGGAGCCATCTTTAAGAGGCCCTTTCTGTTGTCATACTGTTAACTGGGTTTAGATCACAAGTTGTACGGTGTGATTGGTGTGGCTGGTATGAGTCTTACCCGGGATTCAAAATGCCTCCCTTATTGTGTATGCTCGTCCGGGCACAGTACCTAACTGGAGTCTGGAGGAGGGTCATGGGGGGAGGAGCCAGTGCACACCACCTGACCTAGTAAAGCTTTACTTTTTTGTGCCCTGTCTCCTGCGGAGCCGCTATTCCCCATGGTCCTTTCAGGAACCCCAGCATCCACTACGGACTCCGAGAAATAGAATTATCGGTAAGTAAATTCTTATTTATTTAAAACACCTGTTATAATTTAATTTTTTGAGCGCTGTTTTATTTGTATATGCTTCATTTACCTTGTGTTTTGGTGATTGACGATCTCCCGATTGACAGCAGCTTAGAGAACCAGCTTGGTCAAAGCGCCTGAACGTATATTAAGCAATTAATATATTTTCTTTCATACTAAACTATGGGCCTAATCCAGTAAGGATTGCACATTCTGCTAAGTAGCAGAATCCTTTAAATCACATGCTGGGGGCTGCCCATTCCTGGGCAAGGGCACCCAGCATGCCAACAGCCGCCCGTCCCCCCCCCCCCGACCACGCTGAAATTCCCGCAGGAGGTGGCCGCCATTTTAGTCATCGCAACAGCTGCATGTGACGTCGTGCAGCAGCCCTGATCATGCCCACCCTTTGCCTGTCGCCGCCCCTGTCTCTCTGTCGCCACCTCCAGCAACTCTCCCTCTCTGCCTTGCTGAATTGACAGGCAGAGTCAATCGCATTTTCTGTGGGGCGCCACATAAAATGCAGACACATGTGCAGTACGGGCCCTGCGCATGCGCCCGCATCCTCGTCGTAGTTTTTGCGGTTGCGATCCAACCTGAAACAGGCCCACTATACACAAGAATTGTGATAGAAAGTGAATAAAAAAAGTGCATTTAAAATAGAAGTGTGTCCTGCTGTGTCTTAATTTCTCTATCAGAACTAAATTGTGTATGTATTAATCATGCAAATACTCATATCTAAGCACACATTATATTTAACCTCAGGGACTGCAGGGAATAAGGGTCCCGTCAAAACATTTATTATTATTTACAGATTTTTTAAAAAAAAGGCATTCAATATGAACATATGTACTGTACAAGCACAAGTCAGGAAAAGAGATCAGCAGACTTTGAGCTTTATTCAGCATGTATTGCAATTGCAACTGAAAGCACACTGATTGCAATCACAATAGCAAATCTGCAAAGACCTCTAGCCAAACCCACAATCTCACCTGAGATTATACAGCCCCATCACAAACCTAGGCCACTCCCGCTGCACGCATAGCTATAAAAGTAAAATCGTGTACATTCACTCAAAATTATGAGAATAAACCCAGTTCTTATACATCGATGTCAGTACAAAGCTGGGATGGTTTATTCATACCTCCCAACTGTCCCGATTTTGGCGGGACAGTCCCGTTTTTCACGGTCTGTCCCGTTGTCCCACCTGCAGGTCGCAGTGTCCCGCGGGTGGGCGGGCAGTTGGGAGATCCCCCCCTGTCACTCGCTGCTCTGAGGAGAGCAGCAGTGAATAGATACTGTGCGCATGCACACAGCGTCTATTCACGGCAGAGAGGGACAGGGGGCATGACCAGCAGCTCTCCCAGCGCTGTTCATACCCCCATAATGACGGACACGGGAGCGTGGCTTGCGATCACGGCATTTGCCGCGAGGCCACCCCCCCTCAGGCACGCAATGGTTTCCCTCCTCCGCTGATATCAAAGTTGGGAGGTATGGTTTATTTCTTGTTCTATTCTGTCAGAATAATGTTAGGCAGGTATTAAGGGTAGTGGTGTAAACACAATACATACATGTAAAATGTTAACGTAACATGTGTTGCTTACAATAGTAATACGTTATGCACAACCAGTGCTGAAAGTAGGGTGGTACGGAGTACCATTAAGAAATGTGTACCACCAGCCCACCGCTGGGGTATAATTTATAAGGGGCTGTTTTGTGTGTGGGACACAAAATGGTGTCAGTGGTATAACTGTGTGTGATATAAAATGTAAGGCATTACGGTATGTGGTATAATGTGTAATGGGCATTACGGTGTGTTGCATAATATGTAATGGGTGTTGCAGTGTCTGGCATAATGTGTAATGGGCATTACAGTGTCTGGCATAATGTGTAATGGGCATTACAGTGTGTGGCATAATGTGTAATAAGTATTACGCTGTGTGGCATAATGTGTAATAAGCATTACGGTGTGTTGCATAATGCGAAATGGGCATTACGGTGTTTGGCATAATGTGTAAGGGGCAATACAGTGTGTGGCATAATGTGGCCATGCCCTTATTGTCATGCAGCCACTCCCCTAGTTCTGTGTGACCATGGCACATGAACACGCCCATTTTTCCTATCAGTACCACTAAAAAAAAATTTCTACTGTGCTAAAGTGAGCATACGCATGACAACATACATACCTAAAGAAAAGTGTAATTTTGTAGACTTAAAAAACCTAATTTATTTAATTAGGCATGCAGCACACTATCCCACATTCCCTGTATCACTGTAAACACCATCAGCTGCCTGTGATTTTGCAATTATTAGCTTGACCATCGGAACTTTTGCTGCTGCTATCAGTACTTCTACAGTCTGCGTGGCTCTATAGCTCTCTAGCTACCCAAGCCTGTGCTGTTGAAGTGTTTTTCAATTTTTGCAACCTGTTTCGCATATATTGCAAATGCAAGGCCCATGACACAGTCACACCCTCTACACACCGCTCATCGCAGAAATTGCGGATCCATCCCACTGACACGCCTCCTCCACTCCTTTTTATCATTGCTAAATGCGATCGCTACTGTATTCGCAGATACCTAGGTACAATCACGAAATCCAGACTTGGCGTGTGTGCACTGTCTTCTGTTTGGTTGTGTACGCATGCACAATGTGACGATAATCACTCATAGCACAATTACTCGCATTTGCAACTGATGCTGAATGAGGGCCTTTATTTCAATTGGGTATTGGTGTCAATGTGAATACTGAGTGTAAATCATGATACAAACTCTGCTTCCCAAATGTCTGCCTGTGAACTTGACACAGAGATGGACACAATGGTGGCCCGAAATACCTGAAAGCCTAGGGTCATGGCCATGGGTTAATCGGCCCTGCCTCAAGAGATTCTATTGATTTTTAGCTCATACTACTTAAACACTGAGCTTAAGAAATATCTATTGCTATTTTGAAATATTGAACTAGATTATTCTATAAATCCTATATTATATACTCTACCAACTACCTCAGTGATTTTAATCCCAGTTGCACTACACAAATATACATCTCATCTCTATACATTGACAACTTATGGGAATGGTACTACAGTGATATGCAGCTCATATGTGCCAGGGACGGACAGAAATGGAAAGTTATGGGAGGTAATTCCAAGTTGATCGCAGCAGGAATTCTGTTAGCAATTGGGCAAAACAATGTGCACTGCAGGGGAGGCAGATATAACATGTGCAGAGAGAGTTAGATTTGGGTGGGGTGTGTTCAATCTGCAATCTAATTTGCAGTGTAAAAATAAAGCAGACAGTATTTACCCTGCACAGAAATAAAATAACCCACCCAAATCTAACTCTCTCTGCAAATGTTATATCTGCCCCCCCCTGCAGTGCACATGGTTTTGCCCAACTGCTAAAAAATTTCCTGCTGCGATCAACTTGGAATTACCCCCATTTATGGAAGCAGCCATAATGGGGACAGGGTCTGTTGAGCGGGTGGAGTCTGTCCCTCCTCATAGAGCTGATTCTGAGTAGAGCTGTGCGGCTGGCACTTTTCGTGTTTTGTGTTTTGGTTCTAATTCCACTTTCGTGTTTTGGTTTTAGTTTTGGATATGGATGATTTTTTTAAAAAAACATAAAAACAGCTAAAATCACAGAATTTTGGGGGAATTTTGCTCCTACGGTATTATTAACCTCGATAACATTCATTTCCACTCATTTCCAGTCTATTCTGAACACCTCACACCTCACAATATTGTTTTTAGGCCTAAAAGTTGTACTGAGGTGGCACTGCAGTTGCAGACAAGATGGCACTATTCAAAAACTAGTCCCCAAACAGCACATGATGCAAAGAAGAAAAAGAGGTGCAATTAGGTAGCTGGATGGCCAAGCTAAGCAACACAAGTGTGCGGCACAAACACCTGGCCCATCTAGGAGTGGCACTGCAGTGGCAGACAGGATGGCAGATTTAAAAAAAAAACTAGTCCCCAAACAGCACATGATGCAAAGAAGAAAAAGAGGTGCAATTAGGTAGCTGGATGGCCAAGCTAAGTGACACAAGTGTGCGGCACAAACACCTGGCCCATCTAGGAGTGGTACTGCAGTTACAGACAGGATGTCAGATTTAAAAAATAGGCCCCAAACAGCACATGATGCAAAGAAGAAAAAGAGGTGCAAGATGGAATTGTCCGTGGGCCCTCCCACCCACCCTTATGTTGTATAAACAGGACATGCACACTTTAACAAACCAATCATTTCAGCGACAGGGTCTACCACACGACTGTGGCTGAAATGACTAGTTTGTTTGGGCCCCCACCAAAAAAGAAGCAATCAATCTCTCCTTGCACAAACTGGCTCTACAGAGGCAAGATGTCGACCTCATCCTCCGATTCCTCACCCCTTTCACTGTGTACATCCTCCTCCTCACAGAGTATTAATTCGTCCCCACTGGAATCCACCATCACAGGTTCCTGTGTATTATCTGCAGGCAATTGCTGGTAAAGGTCTTCCCGGAGGAATTTATAATTAATTTTGATGAACATCATCTTCCCCACATTTAGTGGAAGTAACCTCCTACGCAGATCGCTGACAAGGTGACCGGCTGCACTAAGCACTCTTTCAGAGTACACACTGGAGGGGGGGGGTTGCAACTTAGGTAAAATAAAGCCAGTTTGTGCAAGGGCATCCAAATTGACTCTTTTTCCTGCCAGTATACATACGGACTGTCTGACATGCCTACTTGGATGCTGTCACTCATATAATCCTCCACCATTCTATTAATGGTGACAGAATCATATGCAGTGACAGTAGACATGTCAGTAATCGTTGGCAGGTCCTTCAGTCCGGGCCAGATGTCAGCTTTCGCTCCTGTCTGCCCTGCATCACCGCCAGCGGATGGGCTAGGAAATCTTATCCTTTTCCTTGCAGCCCCAGTGGCGGGAGAAATTTAAGGACGAGCTGTTGACGGGGTCACGTTCCGCTTGAGTTGACAATTTACTAACCAGCAGGTCTTTGCACCTCTGCACACTTGTGTCTGCTGGAAAGAGAGATACAATGTAGGCTTTAAACCTAGGATCGAGTACGGTGGCCAAAATGTAGTGCTCTGATTTCAACAGATTGACCACCCTTGAATCCTGGCAAAGCGAATGAAGGGCTCCATCCACAAGTCTCACATCCTTTGCGGAATCGCTCTTTCTTAGCTCCTCCTTCAATTTATCCAGCTGCTTCTGCAAAAGCCTGATGAGGGGAATGACCTGACTCAAGCTGGCAGTGTCTGAACTGACTTCACGTGTGGCAAGTTTGAAGGGTTGGAGAACCTTGCACAAGACGGAAATCATTCTCCACTGCACTTGAGTCTGGTGCATTACCCCTTCTTTGCCTATATCGTAGGTGGATGTATAGGCTTGAATGGCCTTTTGCTGCTCCTCCATCCTCTGAAGCATATAGAGTGTTGAATTCCACCTCGTTACCACCTCTTGCTTCAGTTGATGGCGGGGCAGGTTCAGGAGTGTTTGCTGGCGCTCCAGTCTTCGGCACACAGTGGCAGAATGCTAAAAGTGGCCCACAATTCTTCGGGCCACCGACAGCATCTTCTGCACACCCCTGTCATTTTTAAAAAAAAATCTGTACCACCAAATTAATTGTATGTGCAAAACATGGGACGTGCTGGAATTTGCCCACATGTAATGCACGCACAATATTGGTGGCGTTGTCTGATATCACAAATCCCCAGGAGAGTCCAATTGGGGTAAGCCATTCTGCGATGATGTTCCTCAGTTTCCGTAAGAGGTTGTCAGCTGTGTGCCTCTTAAGGAAAGCGGTGATACATAGCGTAGCCTGCCTAGGAACGAGTTGGCGTTTGCGAGATGCTGCTACTGGTGCCGCTGCTGTTGTTGCTGCGGGAGACCATACATCTACCCAGTGGGCTGTTACAGTCATATAGTCCTTAGTCTGCCCTGTTCCACTTGTCCACATGTCCGTGGTTAAGTGGACACTGGATACAACCGCATTTTGTAGGACACTGGTGACTCTTTTTCTGACGTCTGTACATTCTCGGTATCGCCTGCCTAGAGAAGTGAAACCTAGATGGGATTTGATACCGGGGACACAGTACCTCAAACAATTCTCTAAGTCCCACTGAACTTATGTCAGATACCGGATGCACGTCTAACACCAACATAGCTGTCAAGGCCTCAGTTATCCACTTTGCAAAAGGAGGACTGCTGTCATATTTCATCTTCCTCACAAAGGACTGTTGGATAGTCAATTGCTTACTGGAAGTAGTACAAGTGGTCTTCCGATTTCCCCTCTGGGATGACGATCCACTCCCAGCAGCTACAACAGCTGTGGCAGCAACAGCAGGCGTACCACTCAAGGATCCTATGGACGAATCCCGGTTAGGAGAGAAATCCTCAGTCTTGACAGTGACATGGCCTGCAGGACTACTGATGTTCCTGACTGAGGAGGAAGATGACGTTGAGGGAGTTGGTGGTGTGGCTTGCAGGAGCTTGGGTACAGGAGGAAGAAGGGATTTACATGTCAGTGGACTGCTTACACTCTTACCCAAAGTTTCACAACTTGACACTCACTTATAAGGGAGGATGTTCCTAGGTGGTTAACATCCTTACCCCTACTTATTACAGATTGACAGAGGCAACAGATGGCTTGACACCTGTTGTCCGGATTTGTGGAGAAATAATTCCACACCGAAGGGGTGGCTTTTTTGGTAGTTTGCCCAGGCATCACAATGGGCTTCTTAGTCCCAAGGACAACAGGTGTCTCCCCGGGTGCCTGACTTAAACAAACCACATCACCATCAGAATCATCATCGTCAACTTCCTCCTCAGCGCCAGCAACACCCATATCCTCATCCTGGTGTACTTCAACAGTGACATCTTCAATTTGAATATCAGGAACTGGACTGTGGGTGCTCCTTCCAGCACTTGCAGGGGGCGTGCAAATGGTGGAAGGAGCCACCTCTTCCCATCCAGTGTTGGGAAGGTCAGGCATTGCAACTGCCGACACACTTGGACTCTCCTTGGGGATTTGTGATACCATCTCAGAACGCACAGTTCTTTTCTGTGCTCTTTCCAGCTTAACTCTTTTAATTTTTCTAGCGGGAGGATGAGGGCTTCCATCTAGGGAGGCCAATCCCGGGATCGGGATCGGCGGGATCCCGGGATTTGGGCCCAAAAATGCCGGGATTTGAATCCCGGGATTGGAGCCTCCAATCCCGGGATTCAAGGGATTACAGTGCGCATGTGCAGGAGGGTTGGAAGCGGCGCGGGAGGGCGGGTGGGTGTAAGTAATAACACTTACTATCAGGCGGCTGCGGCAGCTATGGACATGCTGAACGCGGCGGCATTTCAAATGAAGCGCCGGCCGCCAGCCAATCAGAGCTGGCGGACCGGCAGCCAATCAGGGAAGCTGCCGCAGCAGCGGCAGCCAATCAAGAGCGACTGCTGCGGCAGCTTCCCTGATTGGCTGCCGGTCCGCCAGCTCTGGTGGGCTGGCGGCCGGAGCTTCATTTGAAATGCCGCCGTGTTCAGTGTGTCCATGGCTGCCGCGGCCGCCCGCCTAATAGTAAGTGTTATTACTTACACCCACCCTCCCGCGCCGATACCAACCCTCCCGCGCCACTACCTACACCCTCCCTCCCGCACCACTACCTACACCCACCCTCCCGCACCGCTACCTACACCCATAGGTGTGCGCAGACACTGACAGGCGGGTGCCTCTCCGGACTCCCCCCCCCCCCCCCCCTCCACGGCACGGCATTATAGTGTTCTCTCACCTGTCCTGGACATAGACTGCTTACCTGGGCCGCCCAGGGGGAGAGGAAAGTCCGGAGCGGCACCCGCCTGTCAGTGTCTCTGCGCACGCCTATGCCTACCCCCTCCCTACCTCCCGCACCGCTACCTACACCCTCCCTCCAGCGCTGCTCCCTATATCTTTCACTGGTCCCTACTGCAATCCCGGGATCCCGGGATTGACAGTTTTTCAATCCCGAATCCCGGGATTGAAAAAACGGCCCGGGATTGGCCTCCCTACTTCCATCGTCATGTGAAGCTGAACCACTAGACATGTACATAGGCCAGGGCCTCAGCCGTTCCTTACCACTCCGTGTCGTAAATGGCATATTGGCAAGTTTACATTTCTCCTCAGACGATTTAAATTTATTTTTTGGGTTCTTTTTACTGAACTTTGGCTTTTTGGATTTTACATGCCCTCTACTATCACATTGGGCATCGGCCTTGGCAGATGACGTTGATGGCATTTCATTGTCTATGTCATGGCTAGTGGCAGCAGCTTCAGCACTAGGAGGAAGTGGTTCTTCTTGAGCTTTCCCTATTTTATCCTCAATTTTTGTTCTCCATTATTTTTTGGGAGTTATATGAGACAATATGCGTCACAGGAATGACTGGAATGACTGATGGACAGGACACTACCACTGGTCTGATGCAGCACAATACAACAACACTGTAAGGGACTTGTGGTTGTTGTTATAATTATTATTATACGGCAGCAGCGTATATCGTCACTGGAATGACTGATGAACAGGACACTACTACTGGTCTGATGCAGCACAACACAACAACACTGTAAGGGACTTGTGGTTGTTGTTATAATTATTATACGGCAGCAGTGGACATTTAGCAGCAGCGTATATCGTCACTGGAATGACTGATGAGACAGGACACTACTACTGGTCTGATGTAGCACAACACCACTTTATACAGCTACACTGGATATATGGCAACAGAGGACACCAACACTTTGACTGGCTGGACTGATGCAGCACAATACACTGACTACACTGGACTTGGACAGCACAACACAGCACCACTTTATACAGCTACACTGGATATATGGTAGCAGAGGACACCGACACTGTGACTGGCTGGCCTGATGCAGCACAATACACTGGACTGGACAGCACAACACAGCACCATTTTATACAGCTACACTGGATATATGGCAGCAGAGGACACCAACACTGTGACTACACTGGACAAGACTGAGCAGCACAACACAGCACAAGACTCACCACCCCACTTTCCCGCCCCCACACAGACCCTGAACACTGAGGACACGTCCTCTCAATACACTCTCCGAGACTGGAGTGAAAATGGCCGCGACGCATGGCTCCTTATAAGGGGTGTGGTTCATCAAATCGACAGTATCTAGGTCGACAGTCACTAGGTCGACATGGATGGAAGGTCGACAGGGTTTCTAGGTCGACATGTGCTAGGTCGACAGGTCTAAAGGTCGACATGAGGTTTTTGGGTTTTTTTGTGTCGTTTTCTTCGTAGAGTGAACGGGATCCCAAATTAGTGCACCAAATTAGTGCACCTCGCATGGTGCCTTCGCTCCGCTACCGCTTCGCTCGGCACACTTTACCGTTCCAATCGCAGTCCACGTGGATCGTTAAGTACGAAAAAATGCAAAAAAAGAAAAAAAAGTGAAAAACTCATGTCGACCTTTAGACCTGTCGACCTAGCACATGTCGACCTAGAAACCCTGTCGACCTTCCATCCATGTCGACCTAGTGACTGTCGACCTATAGTGGTCGACCTAAACATTGTCGACCTAGATACTGTCGATCTTCAGACCGGATCCCCCTTATAAGGAATCCAAATCCCGCGAGAATCCCACAGCGGGATGATGACGTTTTGCCGCGTTCGGGTTTCCGAGTTAGGCGGGAAAATCCGAGCCTGACTCGGATCCGGGCTCGAGACGTGAAGTTCGGTAGGGTTCGGTTCTCTGAGAACCGAACCCGCTCATCTCTAATTCTGAGTTGGACGCAGTGCTGCCTTCCTTGCGTCTATCACTAATGCCACTACAATGCCCTTCCCTGGTGTACATCCATGTGTCCGAATATGCAAGGAGTGCCTACAGATGCTGCAATCATGCTTTGTGTGTCTTTAGATGCCACCATTGGTCACACCATTGAACCACTGAAAATACAAACAAACACATGTCCATCACAGGGGAAATAAAAATTAATCCCCTTCCCCCCATGGAAAAACAAAACAAAAACACTGGCCTTCACAAGCAAAAAAACAACAAGATTGGCAGCTACCAAAAACACAAACAAACACATTGGCCCCAACAAGACAAAAAAAAACACATTGGGCCTGGACACAGACGCACGCAGTCCGTTATGCGCATGCGCGACCTTACACACTGCAGCTGCATACAGTGTGATTGACAGCGACGGCCGTCGGGGGGTAGTTGTCGCAGCGTTGGGGGGGGGGGGCGGTGCGTCCCAAATGGGGCAGGCTGTGACGCCACACGCAGCTGCTCTGAAAAAAGATGCCTGCTGACTGCCTGACAGCACAGCCAGGGGTCAACCTCAGTTCCGATGGGTCTGCAATCTAATTGCGGACACATCGGGAAGCGGGCCCACACATACTGGGCGGCCTTGCCCTGTGTTGGGTGGCCCCTCAGCATGTCAGGAGATGAACGCAGTTCTGTCTGCATATTCAGCTATCTGTTTTCATCTCTGAAAAAACCCCATTGGCCCTTACATAAGCCACTACTTGAAAAAATAAAACACTTTGGCCACTACAGGAGAAATCAATAAAAAATTGTCCTCTGCAAGAAAAAGTTAAACACATTGGCCCCAAACAAGTAAAAAACACATTGGCCCACCCAAGAAAAATATAAAACACACTGACCCCTGAAAGGAAAAAAAAAACACATTAGCCACCACATGAAAAAAATAAAACACATTGACCTTTGACAGGAGGCAGGGGTGGTGGTTAGGGTGGGTACTGTACTGTAAGGCCTTGAGCATGTGCTCCATACACTCCTCCACTGCTGGGAGCAGGATGGGAGTAGTGGTAGTCGGGAGCAGGATGGGAGTAGTATAAGTGCAGCGCAGGGGGGCAGGAGTAGTGGTAGTAGTGCAGAGCAGGGGACAAGATGGAAGGTGTAGTGGGAAACAGAGGCAGGATAGGAGTAGTAGTAGTGTGGAGCAGAGGTCAGGATAGGATTAGTAGTAGTGCAGAACAGGGGGACAGGATAGGAGTATTAAGGTGGAGCAGGGGGCAGAGTGGGAGAAGTAGTGCCGAGCAGGGGACAGGTTTGGAGGATGAGGAGTGTGGAGCAGAGGGGGCAAGATTGGAGAAGTAGTAGGCAGGTAGGCAGTATAGGTGAAGCAGTAGTGCGGAGCAGGGGACAGGATAGGAGAAGTAACAGTGTTGAGCAATGGGGCAGGCAGGGAGAATAGTAGCGTGGAGCAGGGGGGCAGGTTAGAAGTAGTAGTAGTGTGGAGCAGAGGAAGAGGATATAAGTAGTGTGGAGCATGATAGGAGTAGTGGTACTGCAGAGCAGGGAACAGGATAGGAGTGGTAGTAGTGCAGAGCAGGGGGAAATTATAGGAGTATTAAGATGGAGCAGGGGTCAGAGTGGGAGAAGTAGTGCAGAGCAGGGGACAGGATAGGAGGATGAGGAGTGTAGAGCAGAGGGGGCAAGATTGGAGAAGTAGTAGGCAGTATAGGTAAAGGAGTAGTGCGGAGCAGGGGACAATATAGGCGAAGTAGCAGTGTTGAGCAAGGGGGCAGGCAGGGAGAATAGTAGTGTGGAGCAGGGGGGCAGGTTAGAAGTAGTAGTAGTGTGGAGCAGGGGAAGAAGATAGAAGTAGTAATATTGTGGAGCAAGGGGGAGGATGGTAGTGGTGGTGCAAAACAGGAGTACAGGAGATGAGTAGTAGTATTGCAGAGTAGGGAGGTTGGAAGGGAGTAATGGTAATGAGAAGCAAGCAGAACAGGAGTAAAAGGGACTCGCCGGGAATAAGTCAGTTAAACAAGAATCTCACCTTCTCCTTACTCCCTCCGTGTATAGCAGCAGTGCTGACAGCAGCCTCAAACAGGACGGAAAGCTCCAGCCATGTCCCGCTCCCCCAGCTCCTACTCCCGAGTCTCATTAGTACAGCAGCTCACCTCCACTCCAGCAGCCCCAGTAGACGGCCCGTCCCTTCCCAAAGATACGGGGGTAGACAGGCAGAGGCAGAGGAAGGAGGCACTGCTCGGCACATGAATGTGATAGAGATAACTGATGTGGAGCCGCTGCCTGGAACAGGAGCATGGTTTGTTGGGACTTTATCTCCATCTACTTTATCTCCATCCACGGCTTAGTAAAATAGCCCCCAAGAGACATGTGAATCGACCAGCGAAGGAGGCATGGGGTAGGCCCAGCGGAAGCTATCCAGCCTTCCCGAAGGCCCAATCTGCCCATGAACTGTGTGATTATCGTACTATGGCCCTCAGTCCGAGCTGTTCGCTCGTTATTTTCCTTCGCATCTGTGCGATTTTCCGCTAACTGCGCATGCGTAATGTTCGCACTGCGGCTGCGCCAAGTAAATTTGCTAAGAAGTTTGGTATTTTACTCACGGCATAACGAGGTTTTTACATCGTTCTGGTGATCGTAGTGTGATTGACAGGAAGTGGGTGTTTCTGGGCGGAAACAGGCCGTTTTATGGGTGTGTGTGAAAAAACGCTACCGTTTCTGGGAAAAACGCGGGAGTGGCTGGAGAAACGGGGGAGTGTCTGGGCGAACGCTGGGTGTGTTTGTGACGTCAAACCAGGAACGACAAGCACTGAACTGGTCGCACTGGAAGAGTAAGTCTCGAGCTACTCAGAAACTGCAAAGAAAAATATTTTCGCAATATTGCGAATACTTCGTTCGCAATTCTGTAAGCTAAGATTCACTCCCAGAGGGCGGCGGCTTAGCGTGTGCACTGCTGCGAAAAGCGGCTAGCGAGCGAACAACTCGGAATGAGGGCCTATGTGCTCTTATTTAGGAGCATTTGCATGAATGATACATGCACCCAACAGTTCTGATTAATCTTTTCTTTGAGAAAACGAATATATGCTTGCATGTGAATAATAACTAAGCAAAGTGATAAGGCTAACTGCAGGTATAAAAGCATTCATAAATATATTGCACTTTATATGTTATTTCAAAGGATTATATTGGCAGATTTCTGTGTCACCGATAAATATATATATATACACACTGCTCAAAAAAATAAAGGGAACACTTAAACAACACAATGTAACTCCAAGTCAATCACACTTCTGTGAAATCAAACTGTCCACTTAGGAGGAAGCAACACTGATTGACAATCAATTTCACATGCTGTTGTGCAAATGGAATAGACAACAGGTGGAAATCATAGGCAATTAGCAAGACACCCCCAATACAGGAGTTGTTCTGCAGGTGGTGACCACAGACCACCTCTCAGCTCCTATGCTTTCTGGCTGATGTTTTGGTCACTTTTGAAAGCTGGTGGTGCTTTCACTTTAGTGGTAGCATGAGACGGAGTCTACAACCCACACAAGTGGCTCAGGTAGAGCAGCTTATCCAGGATGGCACATCAATGCGAGCTGTGGCAAGAAGGTTTGCTGTGTCTGTCAGCGTAGTATCCAGAGGGGTTCACTACGATCTGCCGGCGGCCGGCCTCCCGGCGACCAGCATACCGGCGCCGGGAGGCCGGCCGCCGGCTTACCGACAGTGTGGCGAGCGCAAATGAGCCCCTTGCGGGCTCGCTGCGCTCGCCACGCTACGCGCGCCACACTATTTTATTCTCCCTCCAGGGGGGTCGTGGACCCCCACGAGGGAGAATAAGTGTCGGTATGCCGGCTGTCGGGCTCCCGGCGTCGGTATGCTGGTCGCCGGGAGCCCGACCGCCGGCATACTGAAGACCACCCGTCCAGAGCATGGAGGCACTACCAGGAGACAGGCCAGTACATCAGGAGACATGGAGGAGGCCGTAGGAGGGCAACAACCCAGCAATAGGACCGCTACCTCCGCCTTTGTGCAAGGAGGAGCACTGCCAGAGCCCTGCAAAATGACCTCCAGCAAGCCACAAATGTGCATGTGTCTACTCAAACGATCAGAAACAGACTCCCAGAGGGTGGTATGAGGACCCAATTTCCACAGGTGGGGGTTGTGCTTACAGCCCAATACAGTGCAGGACGTTTGGCATTTGCCAGAGAACACCAAGATTGGCAAATTCGCCACTGGCGCCCTGTGCTCTTCACAGATGAAAGCAGGTTCTCACTGAGCACATGTGACAGACGTGACAGAGTCTGGAGATGCCAAGGAGAATGTTCTGCTGCCTGCAACATCCTCCAGCATGACCGGTTTGGCAGTGGGTCAGTAACGGTGTGGGGTGGCATTTCTTTGGAAGCCGCACAGCCCTCCATGTGCTCGCCAGAGGTAGCCTGACTGCCATTAGGTACCGAGATGAGAGGTCATACAGGCACGTGGAGGCCACACACACTACTGAGCCTCATTTTGACTTGTTTTAAGGACATTACATCAAAGTTGGATCAGCCTGTAGTGTGTTTTTCCACTTTAATTTTGAGTGTGACTCCCAATCCAGACCTCCATGGGTTAATAAATTTAATTTCCATTGATAATTTTTGTGTGATTTTGTTGTCAGCACATTCAACTATGTAAAGAACAAAGTATTTAATAAGAATATTTCATTCATTCAGATCTAGGATGTGTTATTTTAGTGTTCCCTTTATTTTTTTGAGCAGTGTATATATATATATTTATATATATATATATATATATATATATATATATATATATATATATATATATTAGTGATGTGCACCGGAAATTTTTCGGGTTTTGTGATTTGGTTTTGGATTCGGTTCCGCGGCCGTGTTTTGGATTCGGACGCGTTTTGGCAAAACCTCCCTGAAATTTTTTTGTCGGATTCGGGTGTGTTTTGGATTCGTTTTTTTTTTACAAAAAAACCCTGAAAAACAGCTTAAATCATAGAATTTGGGGGTCATTTTGATCCCATAGTATTATTAACCTCAATAACCATAATTTACACTCATTTTCAGTCTATTCTGAACACCTCACACCTCACAATATTATTTTTAGTCCTAAAATTTGCACTGAGGTCGCTGGATGGCTAAGCTAAGCGACACAAACACCTGGCCCATCTAGGAGTGGCACTGCAGTGTCAGGCAGTTTGGCACTTCAAAAAAATTGTCCCCAAACAGCACATGATGCAAATAAAAAAAGAGGCGCACCAAGGTCGCTGTGTGACTAAGCTAAACGACACAAGTGGCCGACACAAACACCTGGCCCATCTAGGAGTGGCACTGCAGTGTCAGGCAGTTTGGCACTTCAAAAAAATTGTCCCCAAACAGCACATGATGCAAATAAAAAAAGAGGCGCACCAAGGTCGCTGTGTGACTAAGCTAAACGACACAAGTGGCCGACACAAACACCTGGCCCATCTAGGAGTGGCACTGCAGTGTCAGGCAGGATGGCCCTTCAAAAAATTGTCCCCAAACAGCACATGATGCAAAGAAAAATGAAAGAAAAAAGAGGTGCAAGATGGAATTGTCCTTGGGCCCTCCCACCCACCCTTATGTTGTATAAACAGGACATGCACACTTTAACAAACCCATAATTTCAGCGACAGGGTCTGCCACACGACTGTGACTGAAATGACTGGTTGGTTTGGGCCCCCACCAAAAATAGAAGCAATCAATCTTTCCTTGCACAAACTGGCTCTACAGAGGCAAGATGTCCACCTCATCATCATCCTCCGATTCCTCACCCCTTTCACTGTGTACATCCCCCTCCTCACAGATTATTAATTCGTCCCCACTGGAATCCACCATCTCAGGTCCCTGTGTACTTTCTGGAGGCAATTGCTGCTGGTGAATGTCTCCACGGAGGAATTGATTATAATTCATTTTGATGAACATCATCTTCTCCACATTTTCTGGAAGTAACCTCGTACGCCGATTGCTGACAAGGTGAGCGGCTGCACTAAACACTCTTTCGGAGTACACACTGGAGGGAGGGCAACTTAGGTAGAATAAAGCCAGTTTGTGCAAGGGCCTCCAAATTGCCTCTTTTTCCTGCCAGTATACGTACGGACTGTCTGACGTGCCTACTTGGATGCGGTCACTCATATAATCCTCCACCATTCTTTCAATGGTGAGAGAATCATATGCAGTGACAGTAGACGACATGTCAGTAATCGTTGGCAGGTCCTTCAGTCCGGACCAGATGTCAGCACTCGCTCCAGACTGCCCTGCATCACCACCAGCGGGTGGGCTTGGAATTCTTAGCCTTTTCCTCGCACCCCCAGTTGCGGGAGAATGTGAAGGAGAAGATGTTGACGGGTCACCTTCCGCTTGACTTGACAATTTTCTCACCAGCAGGTCTTCGAACCTCTGCAGACTTGTGTCTGCCGGAAAGAGAGATACAACGTAGGTTTTAAATCTAGGATCGAGCACGGTGGCCAAAATGTAGTGCTCTGATTTCAACAGATTGACCACCCGTGAATCCTGGTTAAGCGAATTAAGGGCTCCATCCACAAGTCCCACATGCCTAGCGGAATCGCTCTGTTTTAGCTCCTCCTTCAATGTCTCCAGCTTCTTCTGCAAAAGCCTGATGAGGGGAATGACCTGACTCAGGCTGGCAGTGTCTGAACTGACTTCACGTGTGGCAAGTTCAAAGGGTTGCAGAACCTTGCACAACGTTGAAATCATTCTCCACTGCGCTTGAGTCAGGTGCATTCCCCCTCCTTTGCCTATATCGTGGGCAGATGTATAGCCTTGAATGGCCTTTTGCTGCTCCTCCATCCTCTGAAGCATATAGAGGGTTGAATTCCAACTCATTACCACCTCTTGCTTCAGATGATGGCAGGGCAGGTTCAGGAATGTTTGGTGATGCTCCAGTCTTCGGTACGCGGTGGCTGAATGCCGAAAGTGGCCAGCAATTCTTCGGGCCACCGACAGCATCTCTTGCATGCCCCTGTCGTTTTTTAAATAATTCTGCACCACCAAATTCAATGTATGTGCAAAACATGGGACGTGCTGGAATTTGCCCAGATGTAATGCACGCACAATATTGCTGGCGTTGTCCGATGTCACAAATCCCCAGGAGAGTCCAATTGGGGTAAGCCATTCTGTGATGATGTTCCTCAGTTTCCGTAAGAGGTTGTCAGCTGTGTGCCTCTTCTGGAAAGCGGTGATACAAAGCGTAGCCTGCCTAGGAACGAGTTGGCGTTTGCGAGATGCTGCTACTGGTGCCGCCGCTGCTGTTCTTGCTGCGGGAGGCAATACATCTACCCAGTGGGCTGTCACAGTCATATAGTCCTGAGTATGCCCTGCTCCACTTGTCCACATGTCCGTGGTTAAGTGGACATTGGGTACAACTGCATTTTTTAGGACACTGGTGACTCTCTTTTTCTGACGTCTGTGTACATTTTCGGTATCGCCTGCCTAGAGAAATGGAACCTAGATGGTATTTGGTACCGGGGACACAGTACCTCAATCAAGTCTCTAGTTGCCTCTGAATTAACGGTGGATACCGGAACCACGTTTCTCACCGCCCAGGCTGCCAAGGCCTTAGTTATCCGCTTTGCAGCAGGATGACTGCTGTGATATTTCATCTTCCTCGCAAAGGACTGTTGGACAGTCAATTGCTTACTGGAAGTAGTACAAGTGGTCTTCCGACTTCCCCTCTGGGATGACAATCGACTCCCAGCAGCAACAACAGCAGCGCCAGCAGCAGTAGGCGTTACACTCAAGGATGCATCAGAGGAATCCCAGGCAGGAGAGGACTCGTCATACTTGCCAGTGACATGGTGTTATGAGCCACGGCTGTGGCTCATTCCTGTTTTGCATGTCAGTTAGGTATTTTATGTTATTCTTCTGTTCATGTTCCCCGTGGGTGTCATGGGGTGCTCGGAACTCACCCTTAAGGAGGGGATACTGTTATGAACCACAGGTAGTGGTTCATTCCTATTTTATGTTTATAAGTTGTTTCGCAGGCCAGGATTTCCCGTTGCTCTGTTTAAGAGTACTCTTGGTTGCTGCCACTGGTGAGTCTGTGTAATTGCAGCTTGTTCCCATGTATTCAGCCTCACCTGGCTGCTAATTGCATCTTGTCAGTTTGGAGTCATGCAACAGGGCAGCTGCATTAGATTATTAATTACGCCTCTCTGTTATATGCTGGCTCAGTGCTATTCACAGACGCTGGTGATATTTCTTGGTTTCCAGTCTGCTTGAGTTCTGAGCTTGTTCCTGCCTATTCCTGAGCTCCTGTATAGCAGTGTCTGTCGAACTGCTTCCTGTGTCGATTCCTGTGTCAGTCCCTGTGTCGATTCCTGTGTCTGATCCCGTGTCCTGCCGTGAAGTGTTCCTGTACAGAAGTCCAGTGGCTTTGCCTATGCCTGGTCGAGTTTCTGGCTTCTTGGTGTCCACCGGTCTGTCGTTTGGGATTCTGCCTGTCCTCCAGTTCTGAGAGTCTGTGTCGGCAGCATTGGGGGTTCCTGTCCATTTGCGAGTATTCGTACCGGTTCCGTGAGTAGCGGCTCTGCCGCGTTCGTCGGCCTAGGCCGCTGTATTCCGTTATTATTTCTGTCACTGGTGTTTTGCAGAGGGTTCTGCTTATGCTGTCACCGCCGGTACACAAAAGTATTGTGTCGGCGTGTGGTCAGCATTTCCTTTGTTGTTCTTTTCCTTTGGCGGCAAGCCGCACATACTTTGGTTTTAGGTTTGTTAGTAGCCCCTGGCCTTGTTGTTTAGTCAGAGGGCCCCTTGTTATCACCCTGTCTCGGTTCACTCTTTGTCTCTCATTAAGACCTGAGGGGGCATCGAAGTTGGGCAGACGTAATCCGCCCTTCAAATGCGGCTGCCATGGGCTCAAGCAACCATAGTCTCGCAAGAGTGTACTGACAGCACGGGCGAGACAACGGAGATAGGGCGCCAGGGGCTATTCCCTTTCCATTCCCCTTTCCCAGCATTACGTCCTGGTGCTCTGGACTCGCTTCATAACATCTCCCTTGTTCTGAGCACCAGGAACCTAACACATGGCCTGCAGGACTATTGGCTTTCCTGTGTAAGGTGGAAATTGACACTGAGGGAGTTGGTGGTGTGGTTTGCAGGAGCTTGGTTACAAGAGGAAGGGATTTAGTGGTCAGTGGACTGCTTCCGCTGTCATCCAAAGTTTTTGAACTTGTCACTGACTTATGATGAATGTGCTGCAGGTGACGTATAAGGGAGGATGTTCCGAGGTTGTTAACGTCCTTACCCCTACTTATTACAGATTGACAAAGGCAACACACGGCTTGACACCTGTTGTCCGCATTGTGTTGAAATAATTCCACACCGAAGAGGTGATTTTTTTTGTATTTTGACCAGGCATGTCAATGGCCATATTCGTCCCAAGGACAACAGGTGTCTCCCCGGGTGCCTGACTTAAACAAACCACCTCACCATTAGAATCCTCCTTGTCAATATCCTCCCCAGCACCAGCAACACCCACATCCTCATCCTGGTGTACTTCAACAGTGACATCTTCAATTTGACTATCAGGAACTGGACTGCGGGTGCTCCTTCCAGCACTTGCAGGGGGCGTGCAAATGGTGGAAGGCGCAAGCTCTTCCCGTGCAGTGTTGGGAAGGTCAGGCATCGCAACCGACACAATTGGACTCTCCTTGGGGATTTGTGATTTAGAAGAACGCACAGTTCTTTGCTGTGCTTTTGCCAGCTTAAGTCTTTTCATTTTTCTTGCGAGAGGATGAGTGCTTCCATCCTCATGTGAAGCTGAACCACTAGCCATGAACATAGGCCAGGGCCTCAGCCGTTTCTTGCCACTCCGTGTCGTAAATGGCATATTGGCAAGTTTACGCTTCTCATCAGACGCTTTCAATTTTGATTTTTGAGTCATTTTACTGAACTTTTGTTTTTTGGATTTTACATGCTCTCTACTTTGACATTGGGCATCGGCCTTGGCAGACGACGTTGATGGCATTTCATCGTCTCGGCCATGACTAGTGGCAGCAGCTTCAGCACGAGGTGGAAGTGGATCTTGATCTTTCCCTATTTTAACCTCCACATTTTTGTTCTCCATTTTTTAATGTGTGGAATTATATGCCAGTATCAATAGCAATGGCCTACTACTATATATACTGCGCACAACTGAAATGCACCACAGGTATGGATGGATAGTATACTTGACGACACAGAGGTAGGTACAGCAGTGGCCTACTGTACCGTACTGCTATATATTATATACTGGTGGTCAGCAAACTGTGCAAAAATGAAATGCACCACAGGTATGGATGGATAGTATACTTGACGACACAGAGGTAGGTACAGCAGTGGCCTACTGTACCGTACTGCTATATATTATATACTGGTGGTCAGCAAACTGTGCAAAAATGAAATGCACCACAGGTATGGATGGATAGTATACTTGACGACACAGAGGTAGGTACAGCAGTGGCCTACTGTACCGTAATGCTACATATTATATACTGGTGGTCAGCAAACTGTGCAAAACTGAAATGCACCACAGGTATGGATGGATAGTATACTTGACGACACAGAGGTAGGTACAGCAGTGGCCTACTGTACCGTACTGCTATATATATTATATACTGGTGGTCAGCAAACTGTGCAAAACTGCAATGCACCACAGGTATGGATGGATAGTATACTTGACGACACAGAGGTAGGTACAGCAGTGGCCTACTGTACCGTACTGCTATATATTATATACTGGTGGTCAGCAAACTGTGCAAAAATTAAATGCACCACAGGTATGGATAGATAGTATACTTGACGACACAGAGGTAGGTACAGCAGTGGCCTACTGTACCGTAATGCTATATATTATATACTGGTGGTCAGCAAACTGTGCAAAACTGAAATGCACCACAGGTATGGATGGATAGTATACTTGACGACACAGAGGTAGGTACAGCAGTGGCCTTCTGTATTGTACTCCTATATATTATATACTGATGGTCAGCAAAATTATGCACTGTTCTCCTACTATATACTGTCTACAATGCAGCACAGATATGGAGTGTTTTTCAGGCAGACAACGTATACTGGTGGTCAGGGCCGGCTCCAGGCATGTTCGACTGGAGCGGCCGCGCGGGGCGCCACTCTTTTAGGGCGCCGCACGCTGCGGCCGCCATATTCCTGCCTGGAGCCAGCCTTCAAACTGTGTGTGTGTGCGCGCAGCGCGCTGTGCGGCGCCGGCGTCTGACGTTAGACGCCGGCGCCGCGCAGCGCAGACGGAATCGTTCATCCGTCCAGCCGCCCGCCCGCCTGCCTGCCTGCCTGGGCCCACAGCAGTACTCCCCCTCCCGGCTCCCAGCACCGCAGTCCGCAGTGACAATGCCATGTAAGTTAAAATCTGCACTGTGGGGGCATTATATATCTGGCACTGTGGGGGCATTATGTTTATTCATGTGGGGGCATATCTGCACTGTGGGGGCATTATATATCTGGCACTGTGGGGGCATATCTGCACTGTGGGGGCATTATATATCTGGCACTGTGGGGGCATATCTGCACTGTGGGGGCATTATATATCTGGCACTGTGGGGGCATAGCTGCACTGTGGGGGCATTGATTCTTGCACTGTGGGGGCATATCTGCACTGTGGGGGCATTATATATCTGGCACTGTGGGGGCATATCTGCACTGTGGGGGCATTATATATCTGGCACTGTGGGGGCATAGCTGCACTGTGGGGGCATTGTTTCTTGCACTGTGGGGGCATATCTGCACTGTGGGGGCATTATATATCTGGCACTGTGGGGGCATATCTGCACTGTGGGGGCATTATATATCTGGCACTGTGGGGGCATATCTGCACTGTGGGGGCATTATATATCTGGCACTGTGGGGGCATAGCTGCACTGTGGGGGCATTATGTTTCTTGCACTGTGGGGGCATATCTGCACTGTGGGGGCATTATGTATCTGGCACTGTGGGGGCATATCTGCACTGTGGGGGCATTATATATCTGGCACTGTGGGGGCATAGCTGCACTGTGGGGGCATTATGTTTCTGGCACTGTGGGGGCATAGCTGCACTGTGGGGGCATTATGTTTCTTGCACTGTGGGGGCATATCTGCACTGTGGGGGCATTATGTATCTGGCACTGTGGGGGCATATCTGCACTGTGGGGGCATTATATATCTGGCACTGTGGGGGCATATCTGCACTGTGGGGGCATTATATATCTGGCACTGTGGGGGCATAGCTGCACTGTGGGGGCATTATGTTTCTGGCACTGTGGGGGCATATCTGCACTGTGGGGGCATTATGTATATGGCACTGTGGGGGCATATCTGGCACTGGGGGCATTAATGTATCTGACACTGTGGGGGGCAATAATGCATCTGGCACTGTGTGGGCACTTATGCATCTGGCAATATGTGGGCATTTATGTATCTGGCACTGGGGGGATTTATGTATCTGGCCCTGTGGTGGCATATCTGGCACTGTGCGGGCATTTTTATATATGGCACAGTGGGGACATATCTGGCACTGTGTGGGCATTTTTATATCTGGCACTGTGTGGGCACTTATGTATCTGGCACTGCGGGGGCATCATGTATCTGGCACTGTGGGGGGCATATCTGCACTGTGGAGGCACTTATGTATCTGGCACTTTGGGGGCATTTATGTATCTGAACTGTGGGTGCATATCTGGCACTGTGTGGCCATTTATGTAGCTGGCACTGCTGGGGGGCATGTCACGTGTAGCTGGCACTGCTGGGGGGCATGTCATGTAGTGTTCCCGCTAGGCGTCTGTGGCTAGGCAATGTGTCTCAGTGCTGTGCCTGGCGCAAAGTGTATAGGAGGTTCTACCTGGTGCAGTGTGTATTAGCTGCACTACTGTGTGGTGTAATGCAAATTGCCACTATTATGTGGCCACGTACCTTCCCCACGAAGTAACTCCCATTAATTTTTGCTGCGCGCCTTCGGCGCGCACTGTCCATGCTTTGACATATAGGTGTGGGAACAACAAGCAGTATGTACATCATTTTGCCCTCCTAACTTAAAAATGTGCCCTCCCTGTGATCAGCACCATGCCCTAAAAAGTGAACACTATCCTGTGTAGCTGGCACTACTGGGGGGCATGTCATGTGTAGCTGGCACTGCTGCGGGGCATGTCATGTGTAGCTGGCACTGCTGCGGGGCATGTCATGTGTAGCTGGCACTGCTGGGAGGCATGTCATGTCTATCTGGCACTGCTGGGAGGCATGTCATGTCTATCTGGCACTGCACATTATGTGTATCTGGCACTATACTGGAGACATTGTGTGTAAGGAACACTACTGTGGCTATGTGTAAGGCTGCTAATTGTGTGAAAATATTTTTACAGTTTGATGATATGAAGTTACGAGTCCACGCCCACTTTTCCAGAGGCCACACCCACTTTTCCGGGAGCGCGCGCGCCTTCGGCGCGCGCATGGGGGGGGGGCGCTTTTACATTTTCTCGCTCAGGGTGCTAGTAGGCCTGGAGCCGGCCCTGCTGGTGGTCACTGGTCAGCAAAACTCTGCACTGTACTCCTATATAATATTATACTGGTGGTCCCCAGTCCCCACAATAAAGCAGCACATTGAGCACAGATATGGAGTGTTTTTCAGGCAGACAACGTATACTGGTGGTCACTGTCAGCAAAACTCTGCACTGTACTCCTGCTATATAATACAGCTGCTCCCCAGTCCCCACAATTAAGCAGTGTGAGCACAGATATATGCAGCACACTGAGCACAGATAAGGCGCCCATAATTTTATTGCGATTGACATAAACACTTCTTTAAGCTAGCTTACCACTAAAATAACGACACACTAAAATAACGACACGGACACGGTTAGCTGTAGTTAAAGGTCAGACGATATTTATTGATCACTGACCTGTTCTTTAAACTATAATTGTAATTGAACTGATTTTATATTGGAGGATGGCAAAGGACAAGTCGCTACCAGACACCAGCTCCAGTCATTTAGATTGAAACACAAAAACTAAGGAGGGGACTAAACCACAACTCCGCCTCCTCCCTGCATAACCCGCATTGTGCAGGACTCACCACTCCTTTCTCTGGCACACGTTCGGTTCCCACAGGGGAACGTCTAAATGTCCAACCGCAAGGTAAGGACACACCTGCCGTCCTTCTAAAGAGGGTGCCCCACAATGACCACTTATGCCCATCTGACTGCTGGTTGGTAGCGACTTCCCGCCAATCTGGCTGTCAAGAGCCCACCGAGAAAGACAAGATGCAGGAAAAAATATAGTCAGGGCGGGCGGGAGGGCATTCCAAAATGGCAAGAGGAAGTCTGAGGCACATGACCATGGCTTATATATTATTCGAAGACCAACCCCTAAACCCTTGATGGACAGCCCTATAATCCTATAGGAAAAATATCCGAGAAAACACCAATCTACCTAGCAACTGCTTAGTCATAAACAACCAATCACAAAAAATTGGGCTCTTATATGGCCTCAGGCTTATGCAGCCTTCAGCTTATTTAAGGCGCCCATAATTTTATTGCGATTGACATAAACACTTTTTTAAGCTAGCTTACCACTAAAATAACGACACACTAAAATAACGACACGGACACGGTTAGCTGTAGTTAAAGGTCAGACGATATTTATTGATCGCTGACCTGTTCTTTAAACTATAATTGTAATTGAATTGATTTTATATTGGAGGATGGCAAAGGACAAGTCGCTACCAGACACCAGCTCCAGTCATTTAGATTGAAACACAAAACTGAGGAGGGGACTAAACCACAACTCCGCCTCCTCCCTGCATAACCCGCATTTTGCAGGACTCACCACTCCTTTCTCTGGCAAACGTTCAGTTCCCGCAGGGGAACGTCTAAATGTCCAACCGCAAGGTAAGGACACACCTGCCGTCCTTCTAAAGAGGGTGCCCCACAATGACCACTTATGCCCATCTGACCGCTGGTTGGTAGCGACTTCCCGCCACAGAGGTTTAACAAACCGCCCCGCCATCCAAACCAATAAAAACCAGGAAAACAAGAAAGCTAACTGAAAGGACCAAAACCCCAGGTAAGAAAAACCTGCAACACTCCAGCCGGAGAAGACGAACCCCTTCCTCCTTGTCGAAACTGCGGCTGACGCAGTACAAGCAGAGGATGCCTGACCACCTAAAAGCCATAACCCAGAACATCAGCTGTCCTACGCGCCAAGTAATGCCCTGCCGCCCAAAAATGTAAGAGTGGCCAAACTAGCCATTCCTGTTCAAACCATCGACGGCTGCAAAAGAAAACACCCTAAAATCATCACACTGACATACATCACATAGGAAAACCAAGTGACAGATAACAGAATTAACCCAAGTGAAGGAGAAAACTCAAAAAACCTCCCGTGGACCTTTGATGAGCCAATTGTAATTAGGCCCCCTCGGAGGAAAATTTAAAAATTCACTTCACACCCTCGCTTCCTGAACACTACACGTTCAAAAACCGACGGGTAAACAAGTTTTTGGATTAGCGCAACAGGCGCAACTAAACATTATCCACATGCAGAAGGCTTATAGTAAGCATCCCTCCACGGAGCACCTCCTGAATAGCTGCCGTGGAGGACCCTGAGGCTGCCGCACGGTAGCCACCCCCATCCGCAAGGAATAGGACCTAAAAAGTATACCTCCAACGGCCCACCTCCTGAATAGTCGCCGTGGAGGAACCTGTGGCTTCCGCATGGTAGCCACCCCCATCCATATGGAATAGGACCTAAGAAGTATACCTCCAACGGACCACCCCTTGAATAGCTGCCGAGGAGGACCCTATGGCTGCCGCACGGCAGCCACCCCCATCCGCAAGGAATAGGACCTAAAAAGTATACCTCCAACGGACCACCTCCTGAATAGCTGCTGCGGAGGACCCTGTGGCTGCCGCATGGTAGCCACCCCCATCCGCAAGGAATAGGACCTAAGAAGTATACCCCCAACGCCCCAGCTCCTGAACCGCTGCCGTGGAGGACCCTGTGACTGCCGCACGGCAGCCACCCCAATCCGCAAGGAATAGGACCTATAAGGAGTAAACCTCCAACGCCTCAGCTCCTGAACAGCCGCCGTGGAGGACCCTGTGGCTGCCGCATGGCAGCCTCCCCAATCCGCAAGGAATAGGACCTAAGAAGTATACCTCCAACGGCCCAGCACCGGAACAGCTGCCGAGGGGGACCCTGTGGCTGCCGCATGGTAGCCTCCCCAATCCGCAAGGAATAGGACCTGCAAGAAGCATACCCCCAATGGCCACGCTCCTGACCCGCTGCCGTGGAGGACCCTGTGGCTGCCGCATGGTCAGCCGCCCCAGTCCGCAAGGAATAGGACCTATAAGAAGCATACCCCCAACGGCCCTGCTCCTGAACAGCTGCCGAGGAGGACCCCGTGGCTGCCGCAAGGTAGCCACCCTAATCCGCAAGGAATAGGCCCTAAGAAGTATATCTCCAACGGCCAAGCTCCTGAATAGCTGCTGTGGAGGCCCCTGTGGCTGCCGCATGGCAGCCTCCCCCATCTGCAAGGACTAGGACCTAAGAAGTATACCGCCAACGGACCAGCTCCTGAACAGCCGCTGCGGAGGACCCTGTGGCTGCCGCATGGTAGCCACCCCAATCCGCAAGGAATAGGACCTAAGAAGTATACCCCCAACGACCCCGCTCCTGAACAGCTGCCGTGGCGGACCCTGTGGCTGCCGCATGGTCAGCCGTCCCATTCCGCAAGGAATGGGTACCGAACCCAAACCAGCAGCAACACTGTACATTAGTGAGAGGACCCGCGAGCGCCTGTATCAGCAACTGGTCGCCCCCCCCCCCGGAGGCCCATCTATACTCGTGCGCCAGGCGCAGCAGGCAGACACCCACCTCCTCCTGGGCCTCCAAGGACACCCAGCGACCCCCAGCTGCTTGATCTGATTTGGAGCACACCATCCTGCAGAGCCACCGACCATCCTGCAACACGCGTTACAGAAAAGGCCCCCGGAATCCTGAAATGCCTGCTGCTCGCCACTACTCGCTTACCCCCCAAACCCAGAAGAAAGCCCAGCAAGGGCTAATCTCAAACAGGGGGGCCACCTCCAACACCGCCTCGGCGACAGGAGGCAGCACATCCAGCAACTCCGCCAAAAATTGCCACGCAGCAGGCCTACGGGTATCCGCAGGCACGGGGCGCACCCTAACCCCAACCCTTAAGCGCCCACGAAAGGGGCGAAAGACCAGGTGGGGTCCACCAGACCGCGCAGCCTAGAACGGAAGGAAATGCCCGCAAGGGCAGGATACATGGCTGCCTTGGACCTACCTCCCAGATAACGCTCGAACACGAAAACCATCAACCGTCTACCAGGGACACACCCGCTGTATCCAACCTACTGAATAAACACCAGGATGCAGCAGACGCCCCAAACGAGGAAGGAGCCAATGCATGCCTAGACCGAGTAGCCGCCCGTACAATCCGCCCGACAGAAGCCGGGCATGAGAAAACCTATGTCGCCACCCCCTGAACCCACTCACGGCACTTATCAAACTGAAATGAGACAAAGCATCCGCAAACCCAATCCGACTCCGGGCGCGCAATGGTAAAACTGCGCTGCAAGCCTAGTCTTTCAAGCCTTTCCTTGTATTCCATCGTCTCCATGCCCTTAATTAGTTTGGTCGCCCTCCTTTGTACCTTTTCAAGCTCCAGGATATCCTTTTTGTAGTACGGTGCCCAGAACTGTACACTGGCCCTCATTCCGAGTTGATCGCTCGCAAGGCGAATTTAGCAGAGTTGCTCACGCTAAGCCTACGCCTACTGGGAGTGTATCTTAGCTTCTTAAAATTGCGACCGATGTATTCGCAATATTGCGATTACAAACTACTTAGCAGTTTCAGAGTAGCTTCAGACTTACTCTGCCAGTGCGTTCAGTTCAGTGCTTGTCGTTCCTGGTTTGACGTCATAAACACACCCAGCGTTCGCCCAGACACTCCCCCGTTTCTCCGGCCACTCCTGCGTTTTTTCCGGAAACGGTAGCGTTTTTATCCACACGCCCCGAAAACGCTGTGTTTCCGCCCAGTAACACCCATTTCCTGTCAATCACACTACGTTCGCCAGAGCGAAGAAAAAGCCGTGAGTAAAAATACTATCTTCATTGTAAAATTACTTGGCGCAGTCGCAGTGCGAATATTGCGCATGCGTACTAAGCGGAATTTCACTGCGATGCGAAGAAAATTACCGAGCGATCAACTCGGAATGAGGGCCACAGTATTCAAGGTGTGGCCTCACTAGTGATTTATATAATGGGAGTATAATACTCTCGTCCCTAGCATCAATACCCCGTTTTATGCATGCTAATATCTTATTAGCCTTCTTTGCTGCAGTCCTACTTTGGGTACTACTGCTTAGCTTGCTATCTATGAGGACACCTAAGTCCTTTTCCAGTACAGAATCCCCTAATTTTACCCCATTTAGTAGGTAGGTGTAATTTTTGTTCTTGTTACCACAGTGCATTACCTTACACTTGTCTGTGTTGAAGCGCATTCTCCATTTGGCTGCCCATGCTTCTAATTTAACTAAGGCGTTCTGAAGAGACTCGGCATCCTCCTCTGTATTTATAGCCTTACACAATTTGGTATCATCTGCAAAAATTGACACCATGCTCTCTAGACCTTCTGTTAGGTCGTTAATGAAAATATTGAACAATAGCGGTCCTAATACTGAGCCTTGCGGCACACCACTTAGCACTTCAGTCCAAGTTGAAAAATATCCATTAACCACAACGCGCTGCTTCCTATTATCTAACCAGTTTTTGACCCAAGTGCATATTGTGCTTCCTAGCCCTGATTCTTGTAGCTTGTATATAAGTCTCATGTGTGGTACAGTATCAAACGCTTTGGCAAAGTCTAAAAAGATTACATCCACGTCTTTACCCTGATCTAGGTTTGCGCTTACTGTTTCATAAAAGCCAAGTAAGTTGGTTTGACAGGATCTGTCCTTCATAAACCCATGTTGATTCCTTTTAATGACCTTATTGGTTTCAAGGAACTTCTGAATACTATCTCTTAGAATACCTTCCAATACTTTCCCCACTATAGATGTAAGACTAACTGGTCTATAATTACCTGGTTCAGCTTTACTTCCCTTTTTGAATATAGGCACTACCTCCGCTATACGCCAGTCTTTGGGAACCATACCTGATATAACTGAATCCTCAAAGATCAGAGATAGCGGTTTTGCCAGTTCAGAGTGAAGCTCCATTAGAACCCTTGGATGAATACCATCGGGCCCTGGTGATTTATTAATCTTTAAATGTTTTAATCGGTGACAGACTACTTCCTCGCTTAAATAAGTACCTATCAGTGTGATATTGTCCTTATTGAGATTGTGTGTCAGTCCCTGAATTGGGTCCTCTCTGGTGAATACTGTTGAAAAAAACTAATTTAGTGTGTTCGCTATGTCATTATCATTTTTGCTTAAGACTCCCAACGTGTCCTTCAAAGGGCCTATACTCTCCTTTTTTAATCTCTTGCTATTGATGTATTTAAAGAATTTTTTGGGATTTGCTTTGCTTTCCTTTGCTACTAGTTTTTCAGTTTCTACTTTAGCCGCTCTTATTTCCTTTTTGCAATTTTTGTTACATTCCTTATAGTGCTGAAATGACTCTGCTTCCCCGTCAGATTTGTATTTTTTAAATGCTCGCCTTTTCTTGCCCATAAGTTCCTTAATCTTTTTGTTAAGCCACATCGGTTTATGATTTTTATTCCCTTTTTTGCTACTCATAGGAATATATTTGAGTGTATTTTTAGCTAGCAGGAATTTTAGTACCTCCCATTTCTCCGTAGTATTTTTTCCTAAAAACAAACCTTCCCATTCAATATCCCTGAAAAATACCCTCATCATTTAAAAATTTGCTTTGCTAAAATTTAAAGTCCTAGTTGAGCCAGTATAGGGCTGTTTGTAGAAACTGATATTGAATGTGACCATATTATGGTCGCTGTTTCCTATGGGTTCCCCTACTATAATACCCGATACCAAATCCTGATTGTTTGTTAATACCAGGTCTAAGATTGCATTGTACCTAGTTGGTTCCTCAATTAGTTGGACTAGGTAGTTATCATTTAGTGTGTTTAAAAACATACTGCCTCTAGCAGTATCACATGAATCGTTTTTCCAGTTTATCTCTGGATAGTTAAAATCTCCCATCACTACTATGTCTCCTACTCCTGCTGCTTTTTCAATTTGCTTTAGTAACAATTCATCATCAGATGCGTTGATACCAGGCGGCCTATAGCATACACCCAATACTAACTTTTTTGTTCCTTTTTCCCCGCATGCAATTTCTACCCATAGTGTCTCAAATCAAATCAATATTTGGTGTGACCATCCTTTGCCTTCAAAACATCATCAATTCTTCCAGGTACACTTGCACACAGTTTTTGAAGGAACTCGGCAGGGGGGTTGTTTCAAACATTTTGAAGAACTAAACACAGATCTGCTATGGATGCAGGCTTGCTCATCTCTTTCTGTCTCTTCATGTAACACCAGACAGAGGCCCTCATTCCGAGTTGATCGCTCGCTGACGATTTTCGCAGCGCAACGATCAGGTGGAAAAATGGCAATTCTGCGCATGCGTATGGTACGCAGCGCAGCTAAGTACTTTCACACAAAACTTTGTAGTTTTACACAAGCTCGAGCGATGCTTTTCAGTCGCTCGAGTGTTCGTTGTTTGATTGACAGGAAGTGGGTGTTTCTGGGCGGCATCTCAGCGTTTTCAGGGAGTGTGCTAAAAAATGCAGGCGTGCCAGGTAAAAACGCAGGAGTGGCTGGCCGAACGCAGGGCGTGTTTATGACGTCAAACCAGGAACTAAACACACTGCAGTCATCGCAAGCTAGGAGTAAGTGTTGAGCCACTCTGAAACTGCATGAGATTTTTTAGTTGCAGAACAGCTAACCTTTCGATTGCACTTCTGCTAAGCTAAGATACACTCCCAGAGGGCGGCGGCCTAGCGTTTGCATTGCTGCTAAAAGCAGCTAGCGAGCGATCAACTCGGAATGAGGGCCAGACTCAATGATGTTGAGATCAGGGCTCTGTGGGGGCCATAGAATGGTCACACCAAATATTGGCCCTCATTCCGAGTTGTTCGCTCGCTAGCTGCTTTTAACAGCATTGCACACGCTAAGCTGCCGCCCTCTGGGAGTGTATCTTAGCATAGCAGAATTGCAAACTAAAGATTAGCAGAATTGCGATTAGATAATTCTTAGCAGTTTCTGAGTAGCTCGAGATTTACTCCTACATTGCGATCAGTTCAGTCAGTTTCGTTCCTGGTTTGACGTCACAAGCACGCCCTGCGTTCGGTCAGACACTCCCCCGTTTCTCCAGCCACTCCCGCGTTTTTCCCTGAAACACCTGCGTTTTTCCGCACACTCCCAGAAAACGGTCAGTTTCCGCCCAGAAACACCCACTTCCTGTCAATCACTCACCGATCAGCAGAACGATGAAAAAACTTTGTTACGCCGTGAGTAAAATACCTAACTTTTGTGTAAAATAACTAAGCGCATGCGCAGTAAGCGACTAATCGCAGTATAGCGAAAATCTGCAACGAGCTAACAACTCGGAATGACCCCCCTTGATTTGATTTAGATTTCTCTTCTGTTCATTCACTTTTCATTTTGTTTATAGATACAAATACACACCCTCTTATTTAGGAATATTTGCATGATTAATAAACACACACAATTAATGAACAATTTGTTCTGATATAGAAAGTAAGACAGCAGGACACACTTTTGTTTTAATTGCACTTTTCTTTCTCTAGTCACATACTATCACAATTCTTGTGTATATATGTTTCTTTATATTTCGCAGTTTTTTTGTTCAAACTGTGACATTTTATATGGGGTTCTATTAATAAAACCCACATGGAAAAAACCCCCACTGTCATATATGTCATAAAACAAAAGGTTCATCATATTTCACAAACGGTAACCAGAAAAGAACGCACACCAAAGAAGCCCGCAGGGAAATTGCACATGGCAAAAAAACCACAGTTATAATGCAATTTCCCTATGGACTTTTTCCGTATAGGTCTCTTTCTGGTTAGCTTTATGTGGATTTATTAAAGTTATTGAAGTTAATGGACGGCACTTTAAGACGTCATCTTTCAACTTCTTCATCTTTAATTATGTTATAGAATGTTTCCCAGAAGCACAATATCCATGTGCCTATCAGTACACGGGATTTATACACATTCATTCCTAATCGTGAATTTTGGTAGCTTCTCAAGGATGAGTAAATGCTAGCATGTAAAAAGCTGAATTTATTAGAAAGTATATTACTATAACAGATGTAAAGGCAGAACCCTAACTGGGCTCTGTCTCTAGGGGTGGTCACACGCCCTTTTTGTTCTATGTGGATGGATACCTCAAGCCCCACACTGAGTCACCTGCTCATTATCACAATCTTTGTTGATACTGCCACAGTAATAATGTTCACTTTTTGATTCTTGATGTTAATGAGCCAGTGAAAAAAGGATAAGAACCAATGATCTACGTACACTTGGATTGTGTTTTATATGTCAATATATACACATTCACCGATCCATCAACATAGTGCTCATCTTAAAGACATTTTCATTACCTTGTACATCTGCTAAATAGAAGTTTACACCGATCCTCTGGAAACTGGCACCCAACTGGGGAGAAGAGACAATATTAAATGGATAAGGAGGTAGCCACACAAATGATGTATATGAAATGACCTAGGGCTGCTTTGATGGGATCAGTATGATTTGCCGATGGACGGGATGCAGATGGCCATCATACCGACACTGGCATCCCGTCCATCATAATCCCGACAGTCCCCCAGTAAGCCCCCTAACCCTCACCCTTTCCCTACTCTAACCCTCCCTGGTGGTGCCTAACCCTTCCTGCTTGGTGCCTAACCCTAAACCTCCCTTCCCCGCTGCCTAAACTTAACCCTTCCCGCTTGATGACTAACCTCCCCTTCTATGTGCTTAACCCTTCCTCACCGGTCCCTAATCCTAACCTTCCCTGTGCTTCCCCTAACCCTATCCCCCCATTTTCAGCCTAAACTTAACCTCACCCCCCCAACCCCACCACAGCAGGACGCCAGCGAGTTCCACTGTCAGGACGTTTGGGATGCCGGCTGTCGGTATTATGACGCCAGCATCCCATTTGGTGTCGTTATGTAGACGCCGGGATAGCGTCCTTACAAGATACCGGCGTTGTTATAGTGACCGTTGGTATCCCGGCCGTCGGTTAGGTAACTGCTTCCCGCTTTGACCATGTGCATTAATGATACCTGTGGAGGGACGTAATGCCACCCGAGTCCGGCAGCCGTGTGGGATGGCGGCCGAACTCGAACGTTTTTTTTTAAAGGGGCAGTCGCTTCCAAAGCATAGTTTTGCCTTGTAAGTGATTGCCCCTTTAAAAAACATCTGAGTTCGGCCGCCATCCCGCGTGGCCGCTGGACTCGGGCGGCATTACATCCTGCCGCATGTATCTACTGTCTACATACAGCATTAATTTTGTGGGCGAGGCAGCTTATAGGCTGCATTTCAATGAATATTGGTTCAGTCAGCAAAATGGCTGCCTCCAGTGAATCCGGGTGAAAGGTACACTTTAACCCATCCAGCATATGCGGAAGGAGAGGAGACTGCTGCAGCGGCGCCTCTACCAATTACATAGCGCTGCTGCGACTCCAGTCCCCCTCCCTCCTCCTCCTTCTCCCCTGCGGCTGCCCGGGATCTGCCAGCACGAGGAGCCTGACATCCAGCGGGGAGAGATGGTAAGTATCTATCTGTCTGTCTCTCTCTATCTCTATCTCTCTATTCTGTCTGCCACAATGTGTAAAAAGGGGGACGCTGTCTGCCGTAATGTGTAAAAAGGGGGACGCTGTCTGCCGTAATGTGTAGAAAGGGGATGCTGTCTGCCGTAATGTGTAATAAGGGGATGCTGTCTGCCGTAATATGTAAAAAGGGGGACTGGCTGCCGTAATGTGTAAAAAGGAGGACGCTGTCTGCCCGTAATGTGTAAAAAGGGGACGCTGTCTGCCGTAATGTGTAAAAAGGGGACGCTGTCTGCCGTAATGTGTAAAAAGGGGGACGCTGTCTGCCGTAATGTGTAAAAAGGGGACGCTGTCTGACGTAATGTGTAAAAAGGGGACGCTGTCTGACGTAATTGTAAAAAGGGGATTCTGTCTGCCGTAATGTGTAAAAGGGGCTCTACCTGGTGTAGTGGCGCTACTGTGCAGCGTAATTTGAATAATGGAGACTACTGTGCACCGTAGTATGAATTGGTATTATTTTGTGGCCACGCCCCTATATATTTTTTGGCCCTGTCTTGCATAGGGTGGGGGGGCGCCAACGCCGTTTCTTGCACACAGCTCTAAAATGCCTAGTTACGGCACTGATCCAGAGAATACATTTACTTTAAATTCAACAGATACATATTCTTCTGATAGAAAAGGGTTTGCTGGATTGAGTGACTGAGCTAGTATTTGATCTATATGTTCTTTGCAGTTATATATTTTTGAAAGTGACTTATGGCGATGGAGCTATTTGCTAAAAAATTATATTATACAGGTCAATGTAAGAAATGTCTTTGTACATTAATTTAGGAACCTGAATTTTGTGATAAAGAAGAATTAATTTACCGGGGCATTGACTCTAACTATATTTTCTTAATAGGGGATATAACTTTTTTAATAGTTCCACCCCCAACTCGTAGTTCCTGAACCTATCTTTCCAGAAAAATAATACTGGATGTGATTAATGTAATGTAAAGTAAAGTAATGACATTCTAGCATACAACATTGGGCACAAAAAAAGTCTGACTTCCTCAAAGGGAATGCATTACCTTTCCTAAGGCTTTGATCCCCATCAGATCAACGAAACATACACCGCTCATATCAATGATGACTGTATGGAAATTAACAATCGGAGGAGCTGCGATGATGGGGTCTTCCGTTTGTTCTGGGGTATATACACCATTTGGAATAATAACTGGAATTGACGAGCCCACAGTCAGGGTATTGGATGCTATGTAACTGATCGTACTGTTTGTTCGCTTCAAGGTACTATTGTTGTTGGAGTCAGTGGTAGCCGTTCCATCAAAGTCCTCTTGCAGCTCTTGCAGTGACAAAGTCTGCAATAAGGAGGCAATGATGAAGAGTAGTATATGGCAATTGCTGTTACAGGATATTAGCTTTCAAAAAACTGAAAATTAACATTTTGGTGAAATATCAAGGGGAAAAAAATGACTTCCTTGGATCCTGCAGTTCATACAACATGTTGGATCCTCTGACATCCCTCATACACCTGCTTCATGTGCTCCCAATGGGATGCGGTCAATTTACCTACACTCAAAATACTGACGGTCAAAATACCGACAACCATTGACCGAAGGTCAAAATCCCGACAAGGTCAAAATCCCTACATGGTCAAAATACCAACATTTAAAATACAGACAAGGTCAAAATAACGACATTTAAAATGTCAACAGGTCAAAAAGTCGACATGAGTTTTTCATGATTTTTTCATTGAAACCGACTTGTTCATACATTAGCATCCCAGTGAACCTGGAGGGGGAATATAATAGTGTGCCCGAAACATTGCGAGCTATGCGACGGGACGCGGTACACTTACACGGTATCCATGTTGACATACACACACAAAAAACAATGAAAAACGTGTGTCTATTTTTTACCTGTCGACAATTTAAATGTCGGTATTTTGACATTGTCGGTATTTTAAATATCGGGATTTTGACCTTGTCGGGATTTTGACTGTCGGTCAATTGTTGTCGGTATTTTGACATTTGGGAGTTTGATTGTAGGTATTTTATACTAAACCCCTCCCAATGGCAGTTTGTTGTGTGTGGCTAATTCACTCCTTGGACAGAATATTATAGTCTCAGTTTTGTACAAATAATGGGTTTCCAGCTATTTTCCAGCAAGTTGCAAATAACTTTATGCAAAAGAGTTAAACCAGTGGAAAAATTGCCAAAAATTTGCTATTGTATGTAAACCACAAGTCGGAGTCCTGATTTTCCAGTGTTTTTAATAGAACTATCTAGATGTAATAAGTGCTAACTTCCCATGTCGCAGAAAACATGGCAGAAAAACATGTGGGAAAATAGAAGTTTCTCTATCCTATCTGGTCTGTACCTCGGAAGGACAAAATAGAAAAGGGGAAACAAATTCTGCAGGCCTTTCCTATAGAGAGTCCAGTGTGCCCTTCCTTTCCTAGGAGTAACCTGCCCTTGCTGGTACATACCAGGCTGTAGGTAAAGGGGTAATATAATTATATGGCCCCAATAATAATTATGACTAAACATTTCTGCTGGATTTCAGTTAACAAATATTTTGGAACAGGTTTACTATAATGATATTTCACTCAACTGGATTTCTAGTTTGGGTCAATTTAAGCTTTATATAAATGTCATCCTACAAACCTTGCCACTGTATTTTTAGATCTAAACTAGCACTTTCATTTCAATAGTGCCCGTCTTTCTCTATCTGCATTTCCCGATTGTTCAGAGAGTAGAATGCATGAGGTATGTGGGACGTAAATTCTGTTCAGTGACCAACTTCAATAAGGAATAGAAAAACAGTTCCCATATGTCTACGTTTCATGATCTTTCCAGTTTTCCACATTTAAATGCATGTTTATCAAATAATATTTGTGACATATCCCCCAAAAATAACTGCAAATATTTAGGATTTAGGAGGGACTGCAGCAGATATCTCCATATTTCCATCAGCAGCCGCAGACACCATAGGTTTCTATTGGGACTGCAAAGCTGTCAGATATACCAAGTTCCGGAATGCTAAGCATTCTGGACCTTGGCCGCAATGTTAACATGTGTATTAGCCGCTGTAGGCTATAGTCTATTTTCCACAGCAATCACCAGGAGAGGCCCTGGCAATTGATGCCGCTCTTGTGTGGTCAGCGGACCGTGCATGTGCAGAACCCCATAGGAGAAATGAAATGATTGTTTTTGCTTACACATTGCAGGGACGGGCCCTGAAATGCATGTGTTTAATTGCACATTCGGGTGATGAATAATATCTTATTGCCACGAATTCCAGCAATAAGATTTAATTATCAGGCCTGAAAACCAATAATTAGTAAATATACCCATCAGTGATATGCTGGTTGGTCTGGGCATAACTTATTTATTCCTTTATCTACACAAGGCACGTGTGTATGAGGCTACACAGAAGCACATAATATGTGCCAATGTTATAAGGTGCCAGAGGCAGATTCTGGGTTAGACGCAAGTTCAAACGAGAACACATCTAGTGATTTGTAGCAAACCACATATGTGCTACGCATATGCACAATGACGGGGGCTCCATGAGCAGCCGGTTCTCTGTGACCAGAAAGGAGGGTTTCTGGGTATCAATCATGCTGCCACATCATGAACACATGAAAGACATCTGTTTCACGGCTGGGCCCCCTCCCCACACTGCTCCCTCTTCCTCTTTCACCTCCTTCTCTGCAATTTTTCGGGTCAATTTCATTGTCTGTATTCTGGTTGTGGCATGTTTATGGCCTGGCAATGTTTGTATTTCTGCAGCGGGGTACATTGGTTTCTACAGGGAAACATTGGGGTGTAGAGATGGATCTTGATCCAGGCACTGGATACATTGGGGCCTCTATAACCCCGCCTCTAGGCACTGCGAGCTCAGTTTCGAGTTTCGCTGACTCAGTTCCTGGGTACTTGCGGCGGGGATGCTCCGGCATTGGGCACACGGTCGCAGCGCTCTCCTGATTTGCATGGCTGCTACAAAGGGAGGAGGTAAGAGGGTCCCCCAGGTGGGACCCGCCATTAAATTGCATTCGGATCGCAGTCTAGGGAGATGGACTGCGACGCTGGCATGGACACTGTCACCGAGCAGGGACCCCACTATATCTACCAGGGCATAGGGGTACAGGTCGGGTGTACTAATGCCCGCTTTAATAAGACTCCATAGTACCAGGTGGTGAGGACCAGCATAGGGGAGACGGCGCTTGACCTGTAGCCCCTCCCCCGGCCCAGGGCGCCATCTACTGCTGGTGTTCTCGCCCTGGAGCTGTCTCACGCTCTCCCTCACTCTCTGACTGAGACGCTGGGCGCCATCTTCTAAGCATAGCTGCGACTGGTCTCCGGGACTGCAGAGCAAGGTATCTCGTGTAAATCCGCCTGTACATCAGCGCTGTGATTTTACAAGCACTTAAGTATTCTGCATGTCGTTATAAAGGCAGCGTTGGTTCAGAACAAGTGTACCTGTGCCAGAAAATATTGTACAAATATTCTGATATATACATCCGGTCTCAGACCGCGCTTTCAGTGTATCCCAGCTTTATCTATCACTGTATTCTGTACCCTAGGGGACTAGTTGCATCTGGGTCACATATATAGTGCTTCACAGTATTTACTGTTAAGTGTATTGTACTGTGTACTCAGTCACATAATACCGGATTTATTCGCTGGTGTTGTGTACTGTGTATGCTGTCACATACTAGGGGATTTATTAGCAGTTATTGTACTCTGTCTGGCTGTATCGTACTAATACGCTCTGCTGTTAAATCTCTGAAAATGTATAACAAAAAGGGCGGGAAATCCGAGGACGCTCCTGCATCATGCAGTGCATGCGCCAAGGATTTGCATCAGGGGGAAATTTTGTATGAGGGTCTGTGTACTATGTGCCATACATCTCTCAGTCAGTCCGCAGCTCCTGTAACCAATCAGGAGCCACCTTGGGCGGCGTTTTCATCTATGCTAAATATGCTTGTGACACGCTTTACGCCCCCTATGGGACCTCCTGTGCCATTACAGTCACATATTGTCCCTATGGTAAATCCACCTTGGGTGGATAATTTCTGCTGCGGGGTACACTGGGCTCCACAAGGAAAGACATAGGGGTGTAGAGTAGGATCTTGATCCGAGGCACCAATAGGCTGAAAAGCTTTGACTGTTCCCAGAATGCATAGCGCCGCCTCCTCTATAACCCCGCCTCCCTGCACAGGAGCTCAGTTTTGTAGTTGGTGCCGCAGATAGCAGGCACATAACAGAAGGGCTGCTCTGGACAGCCCTAAGAAGAGCTTTTTAAGAAGAAAAGTGAAGACTTCAAGGGCTGCAGCAGTGTGTACATGCCTAGTGACATTCATTGCTGCAGCTCCATCTCTCCCCAGCGGCGCTGTACACTCCCGAGCCCTGGTTGCCGGGTAACTACAGCAGGAGGCTCCGGTTTTCTTCTATTGTCAGGCACACACGACGGGGGCTCTCCGGGATCGCGTGGCCGCGCTTCGGGAGGTGGTGAGTGGGTCCCGCTTGCGGGACCCGTACTTTATCGCGATCAGGCGTGGTCAGTGGGAGGCGCGCGCTGGCGGTGGACACTGTGGCAGTACAGGTGATCCCACTAGATCACCAGGGCATGGGTGCAGGTCAGGTTTTCTCTTAAAACCATTTTACTAGTAGCCCACAGTACCCGGTGGTTTTGCCAGCAGGAGGATAAGGGTTAGACCTGGAGCCCCTCCCCCAGCCCCAGGGCGCCATTTCCCGCAAATGTTCCCGCCCTGGAGCTGCATATCTGTCTCTCCCTCACTCCCTGTCAGTGTGTGGGTGCCATTTCTCTCAGCTACACTGTTCCTGGGAATGCTTGGGCAAATCCTCCTGTGTAAAGCCGTCTGGTTGACAGCGCTGTGACTTTACATGACACTTAAGTATTCTACCTGTCACTTAGACAGTGTTAGTTAAGAAAGAGTGCATTTAGTCAGGGTTTTCTAGTACAATTACCCTGTGATATACATCCAGTTCTTACTGTGCAGTGTTATATCTATTGACTACATAGCTATATAAGCTGATCCAGTGCGGTATTATTGTTAGTAATAACCTCTGCATTGTACAACTGTGATTATGGGGGTGATTCCGAGTTGTTCGCTCGCTAGCTGCTTTTAGCAGCATTGCACACGCTAAGCCGCCGCCCTCTGGGAGTGTATCTTAGCTTAGCAGAATTGCGAACGTAAGATTAGCAGAATTGCGAATAGAATTTTTTTATCAGTTTCTGAGTAGCTCCAGACCTACTCACAGATTGCGATCAGCTCAGGCCGTTTCGTTCCTGGTTTGACGTCACACACACGCCCAGCGTTCGGCCAGCCTCTCCCCCGTTTCTCCAGACACTCCCGCGTTTTTTCCTGACACACCTGCGTTTTTCCGCACACTCCCAGAAAACGTCCAGTTTCCGCCCAGAAACACCCACTTCCTGTCAATCACACTCCGATCACTTCAACGATTAAAAATCTTCGTTCGGACGTGAGTAAATCTACTAAGTTTTGTGTTAAAATACTAACCGCATGCGCACTGCGAACCATGGCCCTCATTCCGAGTTGTTCGCTTGCTAGCTGCTTCTAGCAGCATTGCACACGCTAAGCCGCCGCCCTCTGGGAGTGTATCTTAGCATAGCAGAACTGCGAACGAAAGATTAGCAGAATTGCGAATAGAAATTTCTTAGCAGTTTCTGAGTAGCTCGAGACTTACTCAGCCATTGCGATCAGTTCAGTCGGTTTCGTTCCTGGTTTGACGTCACAAACACACCCAGCGTTCGCCCAGACACTCCCCCGTTTCTTCAGACACTCCCGCGTTTTTCCCAGAAACGCCAGCGTTTTTTCGCACACGCCCAGAAAACGGCAAGTTTCCGCCCAGAAACACCCACTTCCTGTCAATCACAGTACGATCACCAGAACGATGAAAACACCTCGTTATGCCGTGAGTAAAATACCTAACTTTTGTGTAAAATAACTAAGCGCATGCGCTCTGCGAACCTTGCGCATGCGCAGTAAGCGACTAATCGCAATATAGCGAAAATCGCCAATGAGCGAACAACTTGGGATGACCCCCCATGCGCATGCGCATTTTTGCCTTAATCGCTCCGTTGTGAAAATCGGCAACGAGCGAACAACTCGGAATAACCCCCTATATGTGTGTGCATTAGCTTGCTGAGTAGCTTCCATTCGTGTCTCTCACTCAACTTGCTATCCCTATATTCTATAACCTGAGGGGGCTTGGTGCGTCAGGTTTTATAATAATATAGGATATTCACAAGATATACTCTGATACGTATTTTTCTCTGTGATTTAGTCACCATATCTCTCCTTTATCTCTGCTTGTGCTGACTACACTGCGCAGGGGTTTGGGTAAGAGGTATTGGGCTGCTGTCAATTGTACTGTGTTACCTGATACTGCCAGTTATATCATGTCTGCTTCTGAAGGTAACGGTTCTGGGGCTGAACACACTGCCGGTGTTGCTGAAAGCACATATCCCTATGAGGAGACTATAGCAGCTGTGGGCTCTGGTTCTGGAGGCTCCTTGCTAGTTGCTACCCAGTGGGACTGTGGCAATGGAGGTACATAATGACCCACCGTGGGCTGCCTTTTCCACGCTTCTATATACGCTAGTTAATAAACTAACACCCCCTATGGGACCCCCTATGCCGGTGCAACTGTATGTGGTCCCTGCAGCTAATCCGCTGTGGGCGGACGATTTATCTGCTCAATTGAAGAAGTTGAACCAGTCCCTGACTACTAAAAAGTCTGACCCTCGCTCGCCTAAGTCCAAGGGGTACTCTAAGCGAGCTCTTATCTCCTCACAATCCACTGCTGTCACTGACACCTCGTCTGATGAAGATGGCACTTACACTGACCCCACAGATTCGGACTCAGATACTGCTGATGGGGAGGGTAGTTCACATGTGGATGTTCCGGATCTTTTGGAGGCTATTAAATTAATTTTGCAGATTACAGATGATCCCGGGCCATCCGTCCCTCTTAAGAAACCAGATAGGTACAAGCGTCAGAAGGTGGTTAAACAAGTTTTACCTCACTCTGACCACCTAGTGGATATACGTCAGGAACCCTGGGGAAACCCGGGTAAGAAGTTTGTGCCTCAAAAGAAGATGCTGGCTCGCTATCCCCTCGCGCTAGCAGAGCTGTCTAAAAATTGGGAAATGCCTCCTCCAGTAGACTCACATGTGGCTAGGATGGTGGTTTCCTCAGCTCTACCTGTCACTACCGTCATGTCTCTAAAAGAGCCTACGGATAAACGTGTGGAGGGTTGTCTGAAAGCGGGTTACACCCTCACGGGTGCTGCACAAAGGCCCACTATTGCAGCAACATGGGCTGCAGAGGCTATTGAAGCATGGTCCTTGGAGTTAGAAGCTGAAATCTCTTCTGACCATGCTAGACAATGCTTGTCATATATTGTCACAGCTTCTCGCTATATTAAAGAGGCGGCTTCTGATGCCGGTATCTTAGCAGCCAAGGCCTCTACTACATCAGTCCTGGCTCCCCGGATATTGTGGCTGAGATCCTGGTCTGTGGATCTGGACTCTAGAAAAACCCTAGAGGTACTCCCTTTCAAGGCGGATATTCTGTTTGGGGAGGACTTAAATAAGATAGTGGCTGACTTGGCTACTGTCAAAACTGCCTGTCTGCCAAGTACCGCTCCTTCTGTGTCGAAGGCTAAAGGTACTTCCTTTCGCCCCTTTCGTCCTTTAGGTAAAGCAAAAGGGCAGGCGTACAACAAGCAGGCCCGCACTTCCAAACCTGGTAAGCCGAAGCCCAAAGGAGCCTGGGCGGCCCGTCAGCCAGCTTCCAAGACCGATAAGCCTACCGCTTGGCGGGGCGGGCCTCCCCCTGGGGGATCCCAGGGTGGGGGGCCAGCTTCTAGGGTATACCCAGGAATGGCTGAAGACCACTTCAGATGCCTGGGTATGGGAAGTCGTCACTCGAGGTTACGCCATAGCCTTCAAAAACCGACCCCCTCATTGATTTTGCTGGACAGACGTCCCATTGGACCAGACAAAGGCAAACGCTCTGCATTCGGTGGTACAGACCCTCCTGGATACAGGAGTCGTAGTACAGGTGCCTCTTGCGCAGAGGATCCGGGAATACTATTCTCCGCTGTTTCTAGTCCCGAAACCGAATGGGTCATCCCGGCCCATTCTCAACCTCAAGGCATTGAACAGGTTTGTGAAGGTTTCCAAGTTCCACATATATGGGGAAAGAGAAGGACAAAATAATTCCTTTTTGGGAGCACTCTTATTTGAAAATGACAGTCAATCAAAACAGTATAAGGTAGATAATGTAATGATGAATAATCTAAAACATAACATTTATTCAGTTCCTTTAAAATATAGACCTGTATGGTCCAAAATAATTAGAATCTCTATCTTAATTTCTAAATAAGAGATAGAAAGGTGAAATATAGATTAAAATAGTGAAAGTGGGCAGCATAGGTATGCTCCACCAGTGTTGTCAGGTGAAAATATAGGTGATCATCTTGGTGATATCCACAGTGCCTGGTATTCCTAAGTGGTCTCCCCTCAAAGTACTAGCCAGGTCTATCCTATCAGCTTCCGAGATTGAAGATCGGGCTACTTTCAGGATAGTACGACCTTGAACAGTGAAGATGATAAATGAAGGAAGAAAGAACCCACTTCTGCTGTCTGTACTCTGCCTGCTATACGTCACTGAATAAATTGGCTCCAGGCTTTTCCAGATGAGAGATTGTTGGAAAAGAGAGCCATAACCAGTCTAGGAGTGGAATAATTCACTGGATATCATGGTCATGTTCCACTTTCAATATAAGAAAGAAGAAAGAAAGAAGACACTTCTGCTTTCTGTTGTGACAGCAAAATGTACGCTGAAAAGGACAAAGCCCTTGCCAGCACTGCTGTCAGCCAGATGAGAGAGTGATAGAAAAGGTAAGAAGAGGTACAGATCAATGAGAATAAGTATTGGGATGTTAAATATTAATTATATTGATTCATTCATTTGAAGACATAGAGAAGAACAACATCCCAGTCACATATATAATTGATCACCTCTAAATATGGAAACCAAATGTACACACTGACATCAATAAATACGCTAATAATTCTGAAGGCCAAATAAGCTGGAGTTCTAGCACATTAGTTCAATTGCGTGTATTATATCCTGAACATTTAGGCATTCGACATATCATAATAATTCCGGTTAAATGATCAAACCGGAGTAACAGTGTCTGTGGAGATAAACAGAATCCTATTCACCTGAAACACATTATTAAATGATGGGTCATTAGTAACATAGTAACCTTGATCTCTCACATAAAAAGGCTAAAATGAAACAATGTTGCAAAAGAAGTCATCAAACATAAATCTTCAGAATCATTCAAAGATTCATGAATCTTCTATCAAACGAACTGTAAAATGAGCCTATATCCGTTCTGACAGGTTGAAATGATAATCATTGATACTGAATTTTCATAGAGAAAAAGGGGTGATAACTGCACATATGAATCCTTAATTTTACTCATAACTGTTGCAAGATTACAGATGGTATGTCATCAGAAAAAAGGAAGGAATTCATAAGAATAATTCAGAGAATCAATTTCTGCTGATAGAGCTATATATTAAATTCATAGCAGTTCTGACACATTGAATTACTAATCAATAGTGTAAAGCAGTCGTGGATCAGACCTTTTTACAGAAAAGTAAATTGCAACAAATGTAACAAATATACCAAAGCACCTCCATGATAATTTTTTTGATAATTTATAGGGAACAGCAGGGAAATGTTCTTAACTGACACGGATACTGAGAATATGTACTAATAAATTCAAGTGTCAAACCTGCAGTCAGGTATATATATATATATACATATATGCGTCCGGTTAGTGGTCCTCAAATATTGGCGTGAAAATGTGAGGGGAAGGAGGGGGAAACAGGACAAATGTAGCCGAAGGTGAGCACTAACAGATAAGGAGCATTACATTACCAAACGCCGCTCCAAACCAACTTGGATGCCGGCGTTGTCAGTCTCCTCTGCCGCTCCCGGCCAGCCTGCTTCCACTCTCCGTATACACCTCACACACGCCGAGGTGCAGCGGCCGCCCGCACTAGGAAGGGGGGCGTGGCCGCACGACGTCCTTTGATGACGTCAGTCCCGACGTACGTTTCACCACTGGGCTTGTTCACGGGAGCTTCAATCCCACAAGCCCAGCCACAAGTTTATAGGGGGATGAACACATGATCACTAGTAATTAGAGTCAAAGAAATTAACCGGATAAACGATTTTCACTTCATAAGTAATGTACATTTCCCATAGTACCAAGATAATGAATTCAAATAGCGCTACATTTTATCCTAATAGTTAATACAAATCCAGAGTTCATCCACCCTAATTGATTGATAAATTGATATAACAATTATATTGACAGGTGAATCTGAGTTGCTTAATGTGATAGGGCCAAAAGGCCAGGAACGAAAGAATTTAATTGTTAAATAAACCCAATTTAAAACAGAGAAGAAGAAGGAATACACAATTCAATATATAGAGCCAGGAGATTGATACAAAAGATTTAGACATACATATACAAGTATATGTGTAAAACTTTTTGGTACAATAAGCATTGATGTATATAGATAAATGTCTACAAGATACGTATCAAGGTAAATGAATCAATTATAAAGAAGAAGATTCTGTCAGACCCAATATAGAAGTTGCGGAGGAGATATATATATGTGTATTTTGTTTATTATTGGAACGCCCTAAAATAAACATGATTTCAAAAGAAATAGATATAAGAAAAGAAATGTGTTTATTATTAGTTATAGATTATAGATTATCAGTGGGTCACCTGTTAGATAAACATCATTCCAGAAAAGGGTGGTGACAGAGTGACATAAAAGAATGCTAATAATAGTGCATATACAGCTTAAAAAGTGCTAATATGTCTGGAGAAAAAATATATATTAATAATATGCCTAGACAAGAATGTGATGGTGTTAAGATGAATGTTGTTATAAAACTAGAACTATATATGAAAGTACACGTGACTAAAGAAATAAGAAAAGGGGAAAGTGAATAGCTATGTGAAGAACTGAGTGAAAAAAGGACCAAAAGAATTATATGACTTCCTGGAACAGATGTTCTGAAAAGGACTGTTTCCGTATGGAAACCCTTCGCTCTATAGTTCTGGCCTTGGAACCTGGGGACTACATGGTCTCCCTGGACGTACAGGATGCTTACCTGCATATTCCTATAGCAGCGTCACATCAGCAGTACCTGAGGTTTGCGATTGGCAACCTCCATTACCAGTTTCGGGCGTTACCTTTTGATTTAACTATGGCTCGCGAGTCTTCACCAAAGTTATGGCGGTGATGACGGTGGTACTCCGCCGTCAAGGGGTCAGGATACTGCCATAACTGGACGACTCGTTAATCCTGGCAAATTCCTCAGAACTTCTCCTACGTCATCTGGATATGACTGTCCAGTTTATATAAGCCCACGGGTGGCTCATCAACTGGAAGAAATCCTCCCTGGTCCCTGCTCAGAGTATGGTGCACCTGGGAGCGCTATTGGACACTCACAACCAGCGGTTGTTCTTGTCTCAGGAGAAAGTCCTGAAGCTTCAGGACAGGATTCGTTGCTTCCTTTCTCGTCCGCAAGTGTCGATACATTTGGCGATGCAGGTGCTGGGCCTCATGGTGTCAGCATTCGACATGGTGGAGTATGCTCAATTCCATTCTCGCCCCCTCCAGAAGCTGATTCTAGCCAAGTGGGACGGCCTGCCTCACCGGATCAGGTCTCACATGATCTCATTGACTCCGGAGGTCCGTCTGTCGCTGCTCTGGTGGCTCCAGGACCGACAATTGTGTAGGGGCCGTCCCTTCTGGATATCCGACTGGGTCCTGTTGACAACAGATGCCAGTCTAAGAGGTTGGGGCTCGGTGCTGGAGCAACACTCCCTTCAGGGTCGGTGGACCAAAGAGGAATCCCTCCTCTCGATCAACATTCTGGAATTGCGGGCGGTCTTCAATGCGTTGAACCTGGCCCAGCATTTAATTCAGAACCGTCCTGTTCAAGTACAGTCGGACAACGCCACCACAGTGGCTTACATAAATCATCAAGGCGGCACGCGAAGCCGTTTGGCAATGAAGGAAGTCTCACGAATTCTACATTGGGCGGAACGCCACCTACCGGCCATATCGGCAATATTCATTCCGGGAGTCCTGAATTGGGAAGCGGACTTTCTCAATACTGTGAGGAGTAACGTATATAAGGTAAAGTGGTACTACTGTGTGATGTAATGTGAATAAGGGACACTATCGCATTATAAATTGTGAATAAAGTTGCACTACGGTGAGGCATAAGTTGAATTGGGGTTACTATTGTGTGGCCATGCCCCTTGCCAGCAAAAACACATACCTTTTTGGGCTGTGCGCCGAATGTGCGCACTGTTCTTATTTAAATTACAGGGGGTAGGAAAACAAAAAAAAGGACTGCTGTGGGTGGGGGGTGATGGTGCTGGGAAAGGGGTGCAGGGTCAGAGGCGGAACCAACGGTGGTGCTAGGGGGCACCAGCCAAAATCTTGCCTAGGGCATCATATTGGTTAGGGCCGGCTCTGGTTAGACATGAGACTGCCCCAAGTCATTCTCGTGTCACGGGGTCATCTAAGCGGGCTACTTCCTCCTCACAAACCACTAATCTCTCAGAAGATTCTTCTGATGAAGATGGGGAGCATACTGTCCCGTTAGACACTGACACAGCTGCTTCTGACGAGGAATCTACACTGGTTGATGTCCCTGACCTAGTTGTTGCTATTAAGCAGATCCTAGGATAATGATGAGGATTCCACTACGGTTAAGAAACCTGATAAGTTTAAACGTCAGAAGGTAACTAAAACATTACTACCGCATTCTGATCATTTAGTGGACAAACGACGAGAATCCTGGATTGCTCCAGGGAAGAAATTCTTCCTCTCTAAAAGGATGGTAGCTCGCTATCCTCTCCCTGCAGAGTTGTGTAACAAGTGAGAAAATTCACCGCCGGTGGATTCCCATGTCATCTACTCTGCCTGTCACCACTGTCACCTCACTGAAGGAACCGACAGATAAGCATGTGGAAGGATGCCTGGAGTCTGTTTACTCCCTTACAGGTACTGTACATAGACCCACTATAGCAGCTTCCTGGGTTGCAAAAGGTATTGAAGCATGGGTTCAGTCATTAAAGAATGAGTTGCCCCTGGATATATCTGACAATGCCAGACAATTCCTGTCTCATATTACCACCGCTGCCTATTACATATAGGAGGCGTCTTCTGAGGCAGGTGTATTGGCAGCCAAGGCAGCAACTACGTCCATCCTGGCTCGCCGTATTCTGTGGTTGAGGTCATGGGAAGGTGGACCTGGACTCCAAAAAGGCCTTGGAGGTGCTACCTTTTAAGGGAGATATCTTATTTGGGGAAGACCCCAATAAAATTGTGGCTAACTTAGCGGCTGCTAAGTACTGCTTTTCTCCCTAATACTTCTTCTTTGGCACAGAAGACACTTTTCGCTCCTTTCGATCTCAAGGGAAAGCAAAAGGTCAGGCATACCCGAGACAATCTCGTGCTTTCAAAACCACAAAGCCCAAGGCAAAACAATCTTGGGCAGCCCTTCAGCCTGCTTCTAAACACGACAAGCCTGCCGCATGACGCAGCGGGCCTCCCTCTGGGGGACCCCAGGGTGGGAGCCCAACTTCTCCGATTCACCCAGGTCTAGTTAAAGACCACTTCAGTCGCTTGGGTGCGAGAAGTTGTCTCTCACGGGTACGCAGTCTTTTTCAAGAGGTGTCCCGCTCACCAGTTTTGCACCATGGTTATCCCTTCGGATCCATTAAAGGCGCAAGCTCTACAAATGGTTGTGCGTTCCCTTATGGAGATAGAAGTGGTGTTGCCGGTACCACTGTCCGAGAGAGGCAGAGGATACTACTCGACCGTGTTTCTAGTACCAAAACCCAATGGGTCTTTCCGGTCCATACTCAACCTCAAATCACTGAACAAGTTTGTGAGAGTGTCCAAGTTCCGTAAGGAAACACTGCGCTCAGTTGTACTGGCCATGGAACCCGGAGACTATATGGAATCCCTGGATATACAAGATGCTTACCTGCATATACCTATTGCCATATCGCATCAACAATATCTGCAGTTTGCTATTGGCAACCTCCACTATCAGTTCCAGGCTCTGCCATTTGGACTGGCCACGGCTCCTCAAATCTTCAACAAGGTTATGGCCGTCATCTCCATCGCCAGGGAGTCAGGATCTGGACGATTTGCTGGTTCTGACAAACTCCCACGATGTACTCCTCAGTCATCTGCAACTGACGGTAAACTTCCTACAAGCCCAAAGCATGGTGCACCTGGGGGCACTGCTGGACACACACAGTCAACAGCTGTTTCTGTCTCCAGAGAAGGTCCTGAAGCTGCAGGACAGGATCAGATACTTCCTCTCTCGCCCGAGGGTGTCGATACACTCGGCGATGCAACTACTAGGCCTGATGGTGTCGGCTTTCGACATGGTAGAGTACGCTCAATTTCATTCCCGCCCTCTGCAGAGTTTAATCCTTTCCAAGTGGGACGGCCTACCTCATCGGATCAGGTCTCACATGATCTTCTCCGGAGATTCGTCTGTCGCTGACCTGGTGGCTACAGGACCAGCAGTTGAGCAGAGGCCGTCCCTTTGGATCCCCAACTGGGTCCTACTGACTACGAATGCCAGTCTGAGGGCTTGGGGCGCAGTGTTGGAGCAATACTCTTTTCAAGGTCGGTGGACCAAGGAGGAATCACTACTCCCGATAAACATTCTGGAATTGCGGCCAGTGTTCAATGCTTTGTCTCTCGCCCTGCCTCTGCTAAACAACAGGCCTGTTCAAGTACGGTCAGACAACGCCACCACGGTAGCATACACAAACCATCAAGGAGGCACTCGAAGCCGCATGGCAATGATGGAAGTTTCAAAAATCCTTTGTTGGGCGGAACGCCATCTGTCAGCAATATCGACAGTGTTCATTCCAGGAGTCCTCAACTGGGAAGCGGATTTCCTCAGTCATCAGGACGTGCACGCCGGAGAGTGGAGTCTTCATCCGGAAGTCTTTCAACTCCCAGTGGACAAGTGCGACCTACCAGGTGTAGACCTCATGGGTCTCGACACAATCACAAAGTTCCGGTCTTCGGATCAAGAACCAGGGATCCTCAGGCAGCATTCGTGGATGCACTGACAATTCCATGGAACTTTCGGCTGCCCTATGTGTTCCCTCCAGTGTCACTCCTACCCAGGGTACTACGGAAGTTCAAACAAGAAGGAGGAATACTACTTCTAGCCGCTCCAGCATGGCCCAGACGGCATTGGTTCTCAGACCTGCAGGGTATATCGATAAAGCGTCCTCTTCTACTTCCTCAATGCCCAGACCTCCTCGTGTCTACCCGGACCTGGCCAGACTGGCTTTGACAGCGTGGCTCTTGAAGTTTCACTCCTGAGGGCCAAAGGATTCTCTGAGGCGGTTATCCAAACTATGCTGAAGGCCCACAAACCGACATCTGCACAGATTTATTACAGGGTCTGGAATTCTTACTTCACCTGGTGTGCTGCTAAGAATTGCGATGCTTACAAATTCAGTACTTCCAGACTTCTGGCTTTTCTGCAACAAGGCCTGGACTTCGGCCTTCATCTGGCATCCCTCAAGGTTCATATCTCTGCCTTGTCGGTGTGGTTTCAGAGAAAAATTGCGTCTATTCCTGACGTTCATACTTTCGCTCAGGGTGTTTTACGGATTCAGCCTCCCTATGTCCCTCCTGTGGCTCCATGGGATCTGTCTGTTGTCCTGAATGCCCTGCCAGAGTCTCCATTTGAACCTCTTGAGTCAGTGGACCTTAAATGGATCACAGTCAAGGTCCTTTTTCTTACTGGCTATTGCCTCTGCTAGGAGGGTGTCAGTCCTAGGCGCTCTGTCCTGTCATCCACCCTTTCTGATATTTCACTGTGACCGGGCAGTTCTTAGATCTTGCACTGGTTATTTGCCTAAGGTGGTGTCATCTTTTCACCTTAACCAAGAGATTGTGGTTCCGGCCTTCATCTCTTCTGATTTGTCCTCCAAAGAGCGGTCTTTGGTTGTTGTAAGGGCTCTCTGTATTTATGTGGAGAGGACTGCCTCTATCAGGAGGTCAGATACCCTTTTTGTACTTTTTGCTTTTCACAAACGTGGCTGGCCTCCGAATAAGCAAACCTTGGCCAGATGGATTAGAATGGTGATTGCACAAGCATATGCGCAGGCTGGACCCCAGCTCCTGCTGCTATCAAAGCCCATTCTACTCGGTCTGTTGGACCTTCTTGGGCGGCCCGCCGAGGCGCTTCCACTGAACAATTGTGCAAGGCGGCTACGTGGTCCTCAGTGAACACGTTCATTAGGTTCTATCCCTTTGATACTTCCACCTCCCAGGATGCTTCCTTTGGACGCCATGTTCTCATGCCCGCTACGGCGCATCCCCTCCCATGAGGAACTGCTTTAGGACATCCCCGATGTTTCCCTGTGGAAACCAATGTACCCTGCTGCAGAAAAGGAGATTTATGGTAGACTTACCATGGTCAAATCTCTTTCTGCAAGGTACATTGGTTCCACAGGGCGCCCGCCCTGACGCACCTAGCTTCTATGGCATTATCCGCTAGTCCCTTCTCCTGTCGTGAGAATGTGGTTCTATGTGACTAACATCTACCTTCTCTTTTACCTGCTCCTGCATTGGACTGGTTAACAAAACTAAGCTCACAGTGCCTGGAGGCGGGGTTATAGAGGAGGCCCCAATGCATCCTGGGACAGTGTAAAGCTTTAGCCTGTTGGTGCCTGGATCAAGATCCATCTCTACACCCCGATGTTTGCCTGTGGAACCAATGTACCTCACAGAAAGAGATTTAACCATGGTAAGTCTACCATAAATCTTTTTTTTATACAAATTATCTTTTCATCTTTTATATAATATTGTATATGTGCTGACCGAATTTAGTACTGCATTGCCTTTCCCCTCTGTATACGATATAACTTTCAATACAGACATCTTAAAAAAAATGATGACAGCTGCAGATGAAAAACCTAATCATGAAACCGTATGGATAAACTGAAGAAAAAAGCAAAATATAGGTAATCGGTTACATGCCCATCCACACTTATGCCCGTTTTGCGTCTGAATCATAATGTTTCCAACAATAAGGAAGCAGGATATACAGTAAATAGGAACAAAATGAGTGAACATCTACATTACATACAGAGAGACAGGCTTACTTTGCTCTTCATGAATTCAGATCCCTGTCTTTTCAGTTCTTCCTTTTCTTGATTTTTAAGGTATTTCTTTTTGGCCAGATAGACTTTGCCAGGATCTAGTCCAGTCTGGTAGGAAACAACCATATGTAAGATAATGGGCAGCTCACTTGCAAGGGTTAATCACATATAATTTTTTAATATGGTGCAACAATTTTATATAGCTCTGTATAGAAAATAATTGTCATTCACATCGGTCCCTGCCCCAGTGCAGCTTGTATTCTAAGCTTCCAACACGCACGCACACACAACCAACACCATACTAGGTTTTAATTTGTCAGAATCTAGTTAACCTACCAGTATGTTTCTAAAGTGTGGGAGGAAAGCCAAACACATTGATGGTGAGCAGCGACAGTGAAAGGAATAGAACAAGGAGGGAGGTGGCAGTTGGCTGAGCGGAATGCAAATGGATATGAGGTTGGAGATGTAGAATGGGGGAAGAGAGGTTGAAGGCTCTGGTAGTGAGTGAGAGGAGTTTGAATTTAAATCTGTGTAGTATAAGGGGCCAGAAGAATTGGAGTGAGGAGTCAGGAAAATGAGGCAGGCATCAGAGGTAAGGAAGGATTTTAGAGGGATGGGAAAGGGTAGGCCAAAAACAGAGGCAGTACTCAAGGTGAGGGATAAGGCTAGGCCAACCAGAATGAGAAAGGGATGAATCTTGGAAATTTTACAGAGCTGAAAGTTAAAGGTCTGGGTAAGGGACTAAGTGTGTGGGGCAGTGGTTACCCTGGGCTGCCTCAAAACACTTGTAGGGAGCCACGGGTTGATGGTTCAGGGCCAAATAAAATTATTTTTGGTCAATTCGATAGGCAAAACCAGTGCTGGTGGCTACCAATCATAAAATACGTGGACAATCAGGAGTGCAACCCTGTCCACCACCACATAACTGAACCTAAGGGTAATGGGTAAGCAAAAGTTACTTAATTTATTTATTTTTCTCTAATTTTATCAATAATTAAATTTTGGCCTAGAGGTGCCATGGTAAAACACAGGGCCATAACTAGGTGTGTGTGGACGGGGGCACCGCACATAGCGCTGCAGGGTAGGGGGCGCAGTTGCTGGCACTTGTCAATTATCTGTTTTAATTACTTTCACTTTGAGCTTCCCCCTTTTTGAAGCCCAGCATCTCCTAACCACCACTGTCTCCTACCCTGACCCCTTCTGTCACTGATACCTATACAATATTCATGAACTCAACTTGAGATTTCTTTGTTATTCAGTCACATTGTCCTTTATTACATTTGAAGATGCTGATGTACCCGGGATTTGAGCCCATTGCCTGAGGCATTGCAGTCAGACACTCTATTCATTGAGCTATCTGCCCTTACATAGAAAGCTAGAGAATTCTAAGCTAGAGAATTCTGTTTGAAGCTTACCTTGTACTTTGTGAAAACATGATCAGCATTGCTGCTGAGCAGATCTATTTATTGTGTGACTGCAAGAGATTGGATGTGTGGCTGCACACTACATAGATCTGCTCAGTTACAATACTGATTTTTTTTTTTTACAAAGTGAAAGTACCAGTAGCTTCATATAGTGTTCATAGTATTTATGCAGGATCAACTAGCTCAATGAGTAAGGTGTTTGGTTACAGTTCAACAGGTTATAGGTCTGAATCCCGGGTATGGCAGTATATTGTAACTGAATATTAATGACAGGGCCGTAACTAGGTGTGTGCAGAAGGTGCATTGCCCACAGCGCACTTGCCCTGTAGGCGCACCTTCTACATACACACTAAGTGGCCACATATCCCTACTGCTGACGGCCGCCTTCCCGCTCCCCTGTGCCTGGCACCCGCAGCAGCCTCAAGCTCCGACTAGCTGGAGCAGATGATTGCTGTGTAAAGTCAGCGGCTTTGGACAGGATATCCCCCCTGTGCTCTGCAGAGGAGTCAGTTCTGTAAAGGAGCCGGCAACAGAGCAGGAAGAACGTAAGCCTCACTTAAGTGCCTACACAGACACTACACTCTACACTATATAACACTACACTTCACTACAGTACACTACACTACACTATAGTACACTACATTCTACTACACTCTAAGGGCAGGGGGGGGGATGTAAGGGGGAATCTGCCTGCCGTAATGTGTAAAATGGGGACTCTGCCTGCTGTACTGCATATAAGGGGGACTCTGCCTGCCATAATGTGTAAAAGGGGGACCTATCCTGCCGTAATGTGTAAAGGGGGGACTCTGCCTGCCACAATGTGTAAAGGGGGGACTCTGCCTGCCGGAATGTGTAAAATGGGGACTCTGCCTGCCGTAATATGTGTAAGTGGAACTACTGTGTGGCATATTATGAATTGGTATTATTTTGTGGCCATGCTTCTTCTCCATGAAGCCACACCCCTATATTTTTGGCACACGCCTACGGCGCGCACTGGCCCTATTTTAAATATGATGTGGGAGGGGGGGCGCCATTGCTGTTTCTTGCACACAGCGCTAAAATGTCTAGTCATGGCACTGGTAAAAAATACTTATAATCTAGGGCACTGTGATTCAAGAAGGTTTGGGAAACAGTGGTATGGGGTAAAAGAAGGACTTGAGAGAAGGAGGAGAGGGAGATGCTGTAAACAAAGAAGTAGACAGGTGGAGGAAAGAGGACTTTGGGGTTGTCAGTTTAGAGATGTTAAGTTTTAGGTATCGTTGTGACATCTAAAAAAAGATTGCCAACAGACAAACCATCTTTTTATCTATTTTACATAATTTTGCAAAGTGTATTAGGAATGCTCTATTTTGCAATAAATGTAAGACGTGTTGTATGAACTGATGTCAAACAAATGTACTACAGGTTATTGGTGTACTGAATGCAGACTGCGATATATGAATTGAGGAGTCCCTGTATGTTGAGAGAAGTGGCTGTGTGATACCTCTGGTTTCCTTTTGAAGCCTATATACCCTGCAGTGTTGGAGGTTAACACAGTGGGGCAACACTAGGGACCATAGAGGATTCATGGAGGATGACAGTGTTCTGAGCTGACCTGTAAGTTGAGCTACAGTCTTTGTGTGTGTGTGTGTATTATATATATATATATATATATATATATACACTGCTCAAAAAATAAAGGGAACACTTAAACAACACAATGTAACTCCAAGTCAATCACCGTCTGTGAAATCAAACTGTCCACTTAGGAAGCAACACTGATTGACAATCAATTTCACATGCTGTTGTGCAAATGGAATAGACAACAGGAGTTGTTCTGCAGGTGGTGATCACAGACTACTTCTCAGCTCCTATGCTTTCTGGCTGATGTTTTGGTCACTTTTGAAAGCTGGCGGTGCTTTCACTCTAGTGGTAGCATGAGACGGAGTCTGCAACCCACACAACCCACACAAGTGGCTCAGGTAGTGCAGCTCATCCAGGATTGCACATCAATGCGAGCTGTGCCAAGAAGGTTTGCTGTGTCTGTCAGCGTAGTGTCCAGAGCATGGAGGCGCTACCAGGAGACAGGCCAGTACATCAGGAGACGTGGAGGAGGCCGTAGGAGGGCAACAACCCAGCAGCAGGACCGCTACCTCCGCCTTTGTGCAAGGAGGAACAGGAGGAGCACTGCCAGAGCCCTGCAAAATGACCTCCAGCAAGCCACAAATGTGCATGTGTCTACTCAAACGATCAAAAACAGACTCCATGAGGGTGGTATGAGGGCCCGACGTCCACAGGTGGGGGTTGTGCTTACAGCCCAACACCGTGCAGGACGTTTGGCATTTGCCAGAGAACACCAAGATTGGCAAATTCGCCACTGGCGCCCTGTGCTCTTCACAAATGAAAGCAGGTTCTCACTGAGCACATGTGACAGACGTGACAGAGTCTGGAGACGCCAAGGAGAACATTCTGCTGCCTGCAGCATCCTCCAGCATGACCGGTTTGGCAGTGGGTCAGTAATGGTGTGGGGTGGCATTTCTTTGGGGGGCCGCACAGCCCTCCATGTGCTTGCCAGAGGTAGCCTGACTGCCATTAGGTACCGAGATGAGATCCTCAGACCTCTTGTGAGACCATATGCTGGTGCGGTTAGCCCAGGGTTCCTCCTAATGCAAGACAATGCTAGACCTCATGTGGCTGGAGTGTGTCAGCAGTTCCTGCAAGACGAAGGCATTGATGCTATGGACTGGCCCGCCCGTTCCCCAGACCTGAATCCAATTGAGCACATCTGGGACATCATGTCTCGCTCCATCCACCAACGCCACGTTGCACCATAGACTGTCCAGGAGTTGGCGGATGCTTTAGTCCAGGTCTGGGAGGAGATCCCTCAGGAGACCATCCGCCACCTCATCAGGAGCATGCCCGGGCGTTGTAGGGAGGTCATACAGGCACGTGGAGACCACACACACTAATGAGCCTCATTTTGACTTGTTTTAAGGACATTACATCAAAGTTGGATCAGCCTGTAGTGTGTTTTTCCACTTTAATTTTGAGTGTGACTCCAAATCCAGACCTCCATGGGTTAATAAATTTGATTTCCATTGATAATTTTTGTGTGATTTTGTTGTCAGCACATTCAACTATGTAAAGAACAAAGTATTTAATAAGAATATTTCATTCATTCAGATCTAGGATGTGTTGTTTAAGTGTTCCCTTTATTTTTTTGAGCAGTGTATATATATATATATATATATATATATATATATAGAGCTCTGCTACACATGCAATCGTAATCTTGCACAGCTAAAATACACTCCCCCTGTAGGTGGAGACTATCTGATCGCAGCAGTGCAAAAATCGCTTGCTACCGATCAGGTCTGAATTAGGCCCAGAGTGCAATTACATGATGATCACTTGGTATAAAGTATAAACCAGGCACACATGCGGTGATGCTGAGCTGGACACATCACTATTTTTGCGTGTACTTTTTCTACAAGTAATTTACACCCATTTTGTGAACATATTTAAATATATACAGTGCATCCGGAAAGTACTCACAGCGCTTCACTTTTTCCACATTTTGTTAAGTTACTGCCTTATTCCAAAATGGAATAAATTAATTTTTCCCTCAAATTTCCACACACAATAGTGGTCATTCCGAGTTGTTTGCTTGCTAGCAGTTTTTAGCAGCCGTGCACACGCTATGCCGCTTCCCACTGGGAGTGTATTTTAGCTTAGCAGAAGTGCGAACGAAAGGATCGCAGAGCGGCTACAAAATAATTTTGTGCAGTTTCGGAGTAGCTTCAGACCTACTCAGCGCTTGCGATCACTTCAGACTATTCAGTTCCAGTTTTGACGTCACAAACACGTCCTGCGTTCGCCCAGCCATGCCTGCGTTTTTCCTGGCACGCATGCGTTTTTCCGAACACCCCCTGAAAACGGTCAGTTGACACCCAGAAACGCCCTCTTCCTTTCAATCACTCTGCGGCCAGCAGTGCGACTGAAAAGCTTCGCTAGACCTTATGTGAAACTACATCGTTCGTTGTAATAGTACGACGCGTGTGCGCATTGTGCCGCATATGCATGCGCATTGCGCCGCATACGCATGCGCAGAAGTGCCGATTTTTTGCCTGATCGCTGCGCAACGTATGAAAGCAGCTAGCGATCAACTCGAAATGACCTCCAATACCCCATAATGACAATGTGAAAAAAGTTTTTATGTGATTTTTGCAAATTTATTAAAAATAAAAACTAACGACTCATAACCTTTGCCATGAAGCTCAAAATTGAGCTCAGGTGCATCCTGTTTGTTTCCACTGATCATCCTTGAGATGTTCCTACAGCTTAATTGGAGTCCACCTGTGGTAAATTCTTTTGATTTGGACATGATTTGGAAAGGCACACACCTGTCTATATAAGGTCTCACACTTGACAGTACATGTCTGAGCACAAACCAAGCATGAAGTCAAAGGAATTGTCTGTAGACCTCCAAGACAGGATTGTCTCGAGGCACAAATCTGGGGAAGGGTACAGAAAAATATCTGCTACTTTGAAGGTCCCAAGGCACAGTGGCCTCCATCAACCGTAAATGGAAGAAGTTTAGAACCACCAGGACTCTTCCTAGAGCTGGCCGGCCGTCTAAACTGAGTGATCGGGGGAGAAGGGCCCTAGTCAGGGAGATGACCAAGAACCCGATCGTCACTCTGTCAGAGCTACAGCATTCCTCTGTTGAGAGAGGAGAACCTTCCAGAAGGACAACCATCTCTGCAGCAATCCAGCAATCAGGCCTGTATGGTAGAGTGGCCAGACAGAAGCCAATCCTTAGTAAAAAAGCACGTGGTAGCCCGCCTGGAGTTTGACAAAATGCACCTGAAGGACTCTCAGACCATGAGAAACAAAATACTCTGGTCTGATGAGACAAAGATTGAACTCTTTGGCGTGAATGCCAAGCATCATGTTTGGAGGAAACCAGGCACCGCTCATCACCAGGCCAATACCATCCCTACAGTGAAGCAAGGTGGTGGCAGCATCATGCTGTAGTGATGTTCTTCAGTGGCAGGAACTAGGGGGAAAGATAAATGCAGCAATGTTCAGAGACATCCTGGATTAAAACTCCAGATCGCTCTTGACCTTAGACTGGGGTGAGGGTTCATCTTTCAGTAGGACAATGACCCTAAGCACACAGCCAAGATATCAAAGGTGTGGCTTCAGGACAACTCTGTGAATGTCCTTGAGTGGCCCAGCCAGAGCCCAGATTTGAATCCGATTGAACATCTCTGGAGAGATCTGAAAATGGATGTGCACTAATGCTTCCCATCCAACCTGATGAAGCTTGAGAGGTGCTGCAAAGAGAAATGGGCAACACTGGCCAAAGATAGGTGTGCCAAGCTTGTGGCATCATATTCAAAAAGTCTTGAGGCTGTACTTGCTGCCGAAGGTGCATCAACAAAGTTTTGAGCAAAGGCTGTGAATACTTATTTGATTTCTTAGTGTTTTATTTGTAATAAATTTGTAAAAATTTTTTTAAAAACTTTTCATTCTGTCTTTATAGAGTATTGTGTGTAGACTTTTGAGTAGAGCAGCGGTGAATAGACGCTGTGTGCATGCACACAGCGTCTGTTCCAGTGAGGCAGAGGGACTGGGGGCATGGCCAGCAGCTCACAGAGCACTGGCTGTGCCCCCACTATGACAAAAATTGGAAGCGTGGCTCGCAATCGCATCATCCACGCGAGGCCATGCCCCCTTTTCAATAGGCCATGCCCCTTTTCAACGTCCCCTCCTTCAGAAATCTGAAAGCTTGAATATCCTACATGTCTTAGAGACAGCGTTAGTTGAGAAAAGGTGTACTTTGCAGAGTATATTGTACGAGTATTCTGCTATATCCTCCGGCCTGTGACCGTGCTGTTGCGCTGTGATATATTTATATATATATATACATACATACATACATACATACATACAAGTCCAGTGCACCTGTATTGTAATAATAATTTCTGCATTGCATGTGACTGTGTGCCTGTATCTGCTGTGTGGTTTCACTTTCAGTGTTTCCCAGATATAACTGTCACTATATTCTGTACCCTGGGCTAGGTGCGTTTGGGTCTTACAATATAGTTATACACAGTGTTTATCTATATATTAATATAAGTATATTTCTAATGTATTACAGTCACATTATATCCTGTTTTATTCCACAGGTTTTTGCTTTTGTCTGTCTTTATAATCGTACTCTGTCGGCCCATTTGTTACATATATAATGTCTAACAGAAAGGGCAGTAAATCTGTGGAAACTCCTGCATCATGCAGAGTATGCTCCAAGGATTTATCTGAAGGGGAATTGTTGTATGATGGTCTTTGTACTGATGTGGTATGGAGGGTCGACCACACTTAGGTCGACAGTGTCTAGGTCGACCACTATTGGTCGACAGTAACTAGGTTGAAAGGTATTCTAGGTCGACAGGGTTTCTAGGTTTTCAGCTGCCTTACATTTTCCCTCCGGTGTCATGCCCAGGGTACTGCGGAAGTTCAAGCAAGAAGAAGGAATGCTAATTCTAGACGCTCCAGCGTGGCCCAGACGACATTGGTTCTCAGACCTGCAGAGTCTGTCGTCAGAGCGTACCCTTCTACTTCCTCAGCGTCAAGACCTCCTTGTACAGGGCCCTTGTCTCTACCCAGACCTGGCCAGACTGGCTTTGACAGCGTGGCTCTTGAAGCATCACTCCTGAGGGCCAAAGGATTTACTGAGGCGGTTATTCAGACTATGCTGAAGGCCCGCAAACCGGCCTCTGCCCGGATTTATTACAGGGTTTGGCATGCTTATTTCACCTGGTGTGCTGATAAGAATTATGACGCTTTTCTACAAAGAGGCTTGGACTTAGGTCTTCGTCTGGCCTCCCTCAAGATTCACATGTCTGCCTTGTCGGTATGGTTTCAGCGCAAGATTGCCTCTGTACCTGATGTGCATACGTTCACTTAGGGGGTTTTGCGTATTCAGCCTCCCTATGTCCCCCCAGTGGCTCCATCGGATCTGTCTGTTGAGCTGAAAGCCCTACAAGAGTCTCCATTTGAACCTCTTGAATCGGTGGACCTTAAATGGCACACGGCCAAGGTCCTGTTCTTGCTGGCTATTGCTTCTGCAAGATGGATGTCGGACTTAGCGCTTTGTCCTATGTCCACCCTTTCTGATAGTTCAACGTGACCAGGCGGTTCTACAAACTCGTCCTCATTATTTGTCTAAGGCGGTGTCTTCATTTCACCTTAACAAAGAGATTGAGGTTCCAGCCTTTATCTCTTCGGACTTGTCAACCAAAGAATGTTCTTTGGATGTTGTTAGGGCTCCCCGTGTCTATGTGGATAGGACTGCCTCTACTAGATGGTCGGATGCCCTCTTTGTCCAGTTTGGTTTCCACAAACGTGGCTGGCTTGCGAACAAGCAAACATTGGCCAGATGGATTAGAATGGTGATTGCACATGCTTATGCGCAGGCTGGACCCCAGCTCCTACTGCGATTAAGGCCCATTCTACTCGGTCTGTTGAACCTTCTTTGGCGGCCCGCTGTGGCGCGTCTGCAGAACAATTGTGCAAGGTGGCTACGTGTTCCTCAGTGAACACGTTTCTTAGGTTCTATGCCTTTGATACCTTTGCCTCCCAGGATGCTTCCGTTGGGCACCGGATTCTCACATCCGCTAAGGCGCATCCCCTCCCTTGAGGCACTGCTTTAGGACATCCCCGATGTTTCCCTGTGGAAACCAATGTACCTTGCTGCAGAAAAGGAGCGTTATGGTAGACTTGCCATTGTTAACTCTCTTTCTGCAAAGTACATTGGGTTCCACAGGGAGCCCACCCTGACGCACCTAGCTTATTTGGGTTTGTATGGTATTAGCCACTGGTACATTCTCCTGTCATGAGAATGTGTTTTTATGAGACCAACATCTGCCTTCTCTCTTGCCTGCTCCTGCATTGGACTGGTTATCAAAACTGAGCTCTCAGTGCCTGGAGGCGGGGTTATGGAGGAGGCCCCTGTACATCCTGGGACAGCTAAAGCTTTACCTGTTGGTGCCTCTGGATCAAGAACCACTCTACACCCCGATGTTTCCCTGTGGACACCACACATACTTATCCACCTAGGAATACAATCATCTGCAGCTTTGGGAAGAAGGATCTGATCAGGCCGCACCAGATAATATGTTGGGTTCATGCCCCACCTCCCCACTACCACATCACTGCACTACCTCAGCCCACACACTTACTAATGTCCCAGTGTCAATAGTAACTGCACTGGGATGTCCAAGACCAATTCTAAATGAGCCTCACCATACACTGCTGAGGCATATTTTTACATTATATTTAATACACTGTGATTGACTTCTCTCTCAAATCCAGTTACCAGATAATTTAATTTTACACTCATCTTACAACACATAATATAAATTTATGTTTCTGTATTAATGTAAGCATTAAAAGAAACTAGGATAGAAAATTATAGTTAAAAAATATAAATATAGATGTGAGTTCAATTCAGGGGAAATCTCAAAGGTCACAATCCCGGCTGCAGAATCCCAATGGTCACAATACCGACGGATGCAAACGGTGAGTATTAGTGTTAGGATTAGTTTTAGGGTTAGGCACTAAGGGAAGGGTTAGGGTTAGGCTGCGGGAGTGGACAGTTATGGTAAGACTGGCGAAGGGGACGGTTAGGATAAAGCTGTGGGAGGGGACAGTTAGGGTTAGAACACTCACCAAAACTCATCGAGATTGTGTCTTTCGGGGTTCTGCTTCCAGGATTGTGACAGTTGGGATCCTTACCACCAGGATTTTGTACCAAAACCCATTTCAAAAAATTACAAAGTAAGTTTTGAACCTACTGTATTTTCTGCCATATGGTATAGTAGATATGGAGCTTTTACCTTTTTAATAACTTTCTGTCTGAATATTTCTGAATTTGCAAAATACAGCGGAGAGCAGTAGTTGACAATCTTAATACCATCGATAGACTGAACCTAAAACCAGCAGAAAAAATTGTAAATGTAAGTAAAATTATTTTTTTACATCCTTTAATAAGTGACAGATATGAATATTTACCACCTAAATCTGAATATAGAAACATAGTTTAAAATTCAGAAGGACCTGGCCATGAATTTTGTCATGACCACTGGCCGATTTTCTAGATACAGCAATCCGAGAATCGCCGTCCGTGACTACTGGATTACTGTAAACACAATACAGCCACCAGCAAGAAGATTTTAGCGACTAAACGCAAGGCCGTCTTCGCTTCGGCCTACCCACACAATTATTAATACGTCACAAAATAGTTAACATGGACCATGAGGCTTTGGGCATAAGAACACAGACCAAAACTAGAAATTAGGTTATTAATTTTAAGAATATCTTCAGAGTTTTCAGTTACAAAAAAGAGTTACAAAGATTATGAGAAATATTTAAAAGTACACACAGATTAGGATACAATTTCAAATAAAAAAAATGGAGGATCATTTCAGAAACCATACTCAACAGCAGGTAGGCCTTCTGTGTGGAAGGATTTCACAATTATGGGGCATAAATTCAGACCTGATCGTAGCAGCAAATTTGTTAACCGATGGGCAAAACCTGGGGCACTGCAGGAGGGGCAGATATAACATGTGCAGAGTTAGATTTGGGTGTAGAAATAAAGCAGCCAGTATTTACCCTGCACAGAAATAATATAACCCACCCAAATCTAACTCTCTGCACATGTTCTATCTGCCCCACCTGCAGTGCACATGGGTGGTCATTCCGACCCGATCGCTCGCTGCAGTTGTTCGCAGCGCAGAGATCATGTCGGAACTGCGCATGCGCCGCCGAAGGCCGTCGTTCCCTAGCGATCGCCTCTGCCTCAATGACAGGCAGAGGCAGTCGCTGGGCGGGAGGGGGCGGCACGGCGGCGTTTGGCTGCCGTTTTGGGGGCGTGGCCCGGCCAACGCAGGCGTGGCCGGACCGTGCAGGGGGTGGGCCGCAGTGGCTGCGTGACGTCACACGCAGGCGCTGCGACCAGGGGCAGCAATGAGCAACTCCCGGTCAGCTGCAGGAGCTGCGCTGGCCGGGAGTTACTCAACAAGTACAAAAGCATCACCGCAGTGCGATGCTTTTGTACTTGTGCGGGGAGGCGGGACAGACATGCGGGGCGGACTAGCCCTGTGCTGGGCGTCCCCCCACATGTCTGGGAACATGATCGTAGCTGTGCTAAATTTAGCACAGCTACGATCAACTTGGAATGACCCCCATGGTTTTGCCCATCTGCTAACAAATTTGCTATGATCAGGTCTGAATTAGGCCCATGGTGCATTCCCAGCTCGTGGCTGCTTCCCTCAGAAATGAAATCTTTTAGATTGTAAGCTCGCAAGAGCAGGGACTTTCCTCATGTGCCTTTCCTTTTCTTACTTACACACTCTTATACTCCATACTCCCTTTGATGGCACCTAAACCCTTGTTTTCTATACCTGTCCTATATTGTCTTGAACTGTAAGTGGTGTTTTCTTGTTTGCTCATTTGATTATGTACTGTGTAATGGGTGCTGCGGATCCCTTGTGGTGCCATATAAATGAAGTATAATAATAATAATAATAATAATAATAATAATAATGATGTAGCACGAATTTACAGAATAAGTGGTCTATGTACTAAGCCTTGCAGAGAGATAAAGTGGACAGAGAGAAAGTGTCAGCTACAGGGCTGTAACTAGGTGTGTGCTGAGGGGGCACCGCACATAGTGATGCAGGGTAGGGGGCGCTGTTGCGGCACTTGTCAGTTATCTGTTTTAATTACTTTCCCTTACAGCTTTCCCCCTCTTTGAAGCCTAGCATCTCCTGACTGCCTCTGTTTCCTACCCTGATCCCTTCTGTCGCTAATACGTATACAACATTCATGAACTCAACTTGAGATATCTTTGTTCTTTAGTCACACTGTCCTTTATTACATTTCAAGATGCTGACATACCTGGGATTCATACCTATTGCCTGTGGCATTGCAGTCAGACAATCTATTCATTGAGATATCTGCCCTTGCATAGAAAGGTAGATAATTCAAAGCTGGAGAATTCTAACTATTTGAAATTTACCTTGTACTTTGTGGAACAATGATCTATGTAGTGTGTGGCTGCAAGAGATTGGATGTGTGGCTGCACATTGCATAGATCTGCTCAATTGCAATGCTGATTATATTATTACATAGTACCAGTAGCTTTATATAGTGTTCATAGGGGGTAATTCAGACCTGATCGTAGCTGCAAATTTGTTAGCAGTTGGGCAAAACCATGGGGGTCATTCCGAGTTGTTCGCTCGTTGCCGATTTTCGCTATGCTGCGATTTGTTGCTAATTGCGCATGCGCATGGTACGCAGAGCGCATGCGCTAAGTTATTTAGCACAAAACCTAGTAGATTTGCTAGTGTTCGAGCAACGATTTTCAGTTGCACTGCTGATCGGTGAATGATTGACAGGAAAGGGGCGTTTCTGGGTGGTAACTGAGCGTTTTCCGGGAGTGTGCTAAAAAACGCAGGCGTGTCAGGGAAAAACGCAGGAGTGTCTGTAGAAACGGGGGAGTGGCTGGCCGAACGCAGGGCGTGTTTGTGACGTCAAACCAGGAACTAAACGGACTGAGCTGATCGCAATCTAGGAGTAGGTCTGGAGCTACTCAGAAACTGCAAGAAAATATTTAGTAGCAATTCTGCTAATCTTTCGTTCGCAATTCTGCTAAGCTAAGATACACTCCCAGAGGGCGGCGGCCTAGCGCGTGCAATGCTGCTAAAAGCAGCTAGCGAGCGAACAACTCGGAATGAGGGCCCATGTGCACTGCAGGTGGGGCAGATATAACATGTACAGTGAGAGTTAGATTTGGGTGGGTTATTTTGTTTCTGTGCGGAGTAAATACTGCCTGCTTTATTTTTACACTGCAATTTAGATTTCAGTTTGAACACACCCCACCCAAATCTAACTCTCTCTGCACATGCTATATCTGCCCCCCCCCCACCCCCCCCTGCAGTGCACATGGTTTTGCCCAACTGCTAACAAATTTGCTGCTACGATCAAGTCTGAATTACCCCCTATAGTTGTTATGTAGGATCAAATAGCTAAATGAGTAGGGTGTTTGATTAGAATTCAACAGGTTATAGGTTTGAATCCTGAGTATGGCAGTATATTGAAATGTGTTATTTTATAAAGGGTATTGTAACTTAATAACGACAAGCTCTAAAGTGAAGTGCAGAAATGTGGTATAAAGAGGATTTGTGTCCAAATTTTTTGCAGTGGTCTATAAATTTGTGCGTAATATATATATATATATATATATATATATATATATATATATATATGTGTGTGTGTGCAATATATATATATATATATATATATATATATATATAATGTGACAAGGCGCATCATAACATGGGCTTCCTCTGGGATTAATCTTGTCATGTCCTTCCCCCATGATGCATGCGTCTTATGTCCCTGTCGGAAAAATGGGGGAGGAACCAATTCTCACTCTTGCATAGGGCACCAAAAATGTCTAGTAGTTACAGCTCTGATCAGCCAGCCAGCTCCTGTCATTTTTCAAAAATAGCCTGTAACATGGCAGTTAGGAGCTGACTGGCTGGTACTTCATCTCTGTATACTTTATCTCTCTCCAAGGCTTAGTACCCCATAAACACCTAACTCCAAACATGTGAAAGATGACAGTATTTTGGTAGGTTCTAATTTAGCAGCTTACTAGTATTGCATTACCCTACATTCACTATACATGAATAAAATAATAGATTTAAAGGTGTTCCTCTTACCTTGCTGTAGACTTTTGGATTCTTGTAGATATCTGTGAAGACCACCTGACCCAGTTCTGAACCATTTCGACTGATATGGGAGAGAAAAAGAGAAGAGAGTAATCTTGTAGTCTAACAGTTTCTCTACATGTTTTTTTCACAGTGTACAACTGCACAATACATTTACTCAATAATATTTACTTAATAATGGTGATGTAGGAAATCTGTAAGCACATTGATCCATAATTACGGTTACGGTGATAGAACCTGCAAGTGTAACAGTTTTATTGGCTGATTCTGAGTCTCATTGAGATCTCTTGAAGGAAATGATTAAATTTAGCAAAAGTCACATTTACGTGCAGCCCAGAATCAGCCCTTTAGTGTTCTTATGTAGCTCTAGACTACCCTGGACATTGGTAGTAAAAATAGAAAAATAAAAGGTAATACTGTAAATAGATATATTTTTTTTATTGCTAAACTTAAACATTTGCAAAGATTTAGTGACGTGCGGTGGGCTGAGGGAGGTGAGCCTTTCCTGTCATACATACCAATGTATAAACCAGAGGTTTGACTATATAAAATATATAAAAAATACAAAGAATATTTTAGAAATACATTCTTTGTATTCTAATAATTTTTATAGTCAAAAGTCTGGAGAAAAAAAGTCTATGGCAGGTGAAGCAGTGTTTATCTTTTCCACTCATCTCTCATCAAAACGCAACAAATTCCCAGCAGTATATATTGCAGCACCTGTGTATAATGCCCATATGAACCCTTTGGCTCATATATTGTATGTGGCTCTGGTACTGGCCAGTACCTACTTAGCCATTTTCCTCACTGCACGTCCCTGGAAAGATCTAACCTTAAAAACCACAGTGAATGCAAATGTTGCTCTAAAGCATATTTGTTGGTGAGGAGTGAGATTAATATTCTGTATAAAAGAAAGGGAAAAACTCACAATTGCGTATTAAAGATGACAACCAAGATGGAAAATCCTACACCGACAGCAAGTCCATATGGAAGGCCAAGGACGAAGGTGGACAGGAAACTCACAATCCAAACAATCTATGGAAACATGGAACAAATCACAGTGATCAGTGGAAACAATGTGAGTTCAAGAAAACTAAATGTATAGAACCTATGGAATTAGAGGTCAGAGATGTGTGAGGTGTTAAATGTGTGAGTACTTTGAAAGTGAGTAGCTTAAACTGGATTCTGCAGCAAGGAGCTTAAACTAGAATCCGTAGGTGAAGGAGGGTCAGTGAAAGAGTTGAAGCAGACAAGCGGTTGAATCAGAGAGACAAGATAGAAAGAAGAGGTGAGCAGCAGCACTGATGATTGAGGGGAGGGAAAAGGTGGGAGAGAGGAAAGCTGGAGAGTAGAAGGTTACAGTAGTCCAGGCATGAGATGACAAAGGCATGATTAAAATATATGGTAGCCTCCAGTGTAAGAAAAGGTGTGATTCTGAAGATGGCAGGCTTTAGAGATAGCACAAAGATAGCACAAATATGGGAGGTGACAGAGAGGGAGTAGTCAAGGATGACATCTTGACAGCAGACATAAGGAGCAAGAGTGAGGATAGTGTTAGTAATTAAGTGAGGTGGGAGAGAAAAAGGACATTGAGGAGACGGACTATAAGCACATATTATACATGTTGAATTTAAGAAACCTCTGGGACATCGAGTAAAGAGATAAAAGAGAGGCAGCTGGAGAAGAGAGTGAGGGTGGGGAGAGGAGAAGAGAGGCAGTTGGAGATGAGAGTGAGGGTGGGGAGAGGAGAAGCAGATGGAGATGAGTATGGGGAGAGGAGAGGCAGCTGGAGATGAGAGTAAAGGTGGTTAGAGGTGAGGCAGGGGAGAATAAGATTTGTTTTTCATCACCATGAAAATGGTATTGTAGCCTATTAAGATCACAAAAGGGGAGATTTATCAAGCCTTGAGATATAAAGTGGATAAGTTGCCCATAGCAGCCAATCAACGTCTGTCATTTATGTAACATAGGCTATAAAGTGACAGAAGATTATAAACTGCTCTGGGAAACGTCTCAATTTTATCTCTGTCAAAAGATTGATAAACCTCCACCAAGGGATAAGAGTAGAGAGAAAAGATGAGGAAGGACAAACTACCAATAGGAAGAGAGTTTTAAGTACAGTTGTAGGATTAGACAGGGAAGGAGTGGTTATAGAATGCTAGAAGGACATTTGTGAGAGGAAAGTGTCATGGAGCCGAAAGAGTGGAATGTTTAAAGAAGGAGAGGGTATCAGTATCAATGGCAGGTGGTAGGTCAAGAAGGATGAGAATCAAAAACTGACCTTTAGATTTAGTGATCTTAGCAAAAGAGCTGTTTTTCAAGAATGAAGGGAGAGAAAGCCAGATTGAAATCAGTTAAGGAGTGAGTGTGAGGAATGAAGTCGGACATGCATTGGAAGACAATTTGCTCCAAGAGTTTAAAGGCACATGTAAGAAGAGTTATGTGGAGCAGAAGTTGAAAGTTAGTTGGGATCCAGAGAGGGTTTTTTGAATAGGAGAAACCAGGGCCAGACTGGCCATCTGACACTTCTGGCAAAGGCTGTCAGACAGACACCAGGGCTGACTGAGCAATGCAGCCTCCAAGCGCTCTGCTGGCCACCCAGCATAGAGAGACATGGAGGCGTGCCACTATATCATGCCCCCATGAACCGTGACCTGGCAAAAACAAGGGCATGTTTAAAGCAAACAGTGCATGTGGAGATAGAGAGGTTAAAAATGTGGTGGCATGCCTAGAGAGAGAGGCAGCGGGAGTTGTGTGAGGGAATATTGTCAATGGGGAAGATTCAGTTGGAGGAGGACAAGCAGAGTAAATGAACTAGTATCAGGGGAGAAGTAGGAAAGGGTAGCCAGCAGAAAGAGCTGTATAATATTACAGAAGGAAATGGGGGTTAAAAGAGGTAATTTGCGTAACTATATGAGTAGAGCATGAATTGGAAATGTAGGAAGAAAGAGAGTGAGCGGTGAGCGGTATTCTCTACAATACTCTTCTATGGTACAGGGAACTTTTTGGAGGTAGTGTGTGAGTGGCAGGCCTGACTAGATTGCCAAATCTGGAGTGTGGATCTTCTGAGATTGTAAGTAATCGCCAGGATAACAGAGTCCAGAACTGAAGTTAAAGTGTATTTTATATCACATTATGCTACAGCTAGAATTGGTTTAGGAGAAGATTTCTTAGAGTAAAATCAATTTATGGATTGAGCCATCCATGTTATATTAAACTGGCCTACACATGAGCGATCGGGAGTCAGCTTGGCTAAAATAATCTGTGTTGCTGTCAACTATGTAATGTTTTGATTAGCTGCAAAATGCACTAACCCATCCACTTAATTTTCTGCATATTCTTGCAACCCCCTGTTTCGAAAAGTAAATGTAATAGGTGCTCACTTACAGTAAATACACCTAAACATATTAATCACATTGGGAGAGTGAAAAATAGTTTTTTAGTATATATTGTACTAAAAATCCTATGAAAAACAAATGCATCAGTGAATTAGTATGCAAACATTTTAAGCAAAGAGATGTATATTGGTGTAGTTTGTTTAATGGCCTTATGTGTGAGTAAAAGTATTTTATATTGAATACGGTAGAATACAGGCAGTGGTGCAAGTAGAAAAAATGTCTTATACTGTAGGTACTGTGTGCACGCGGCAAAAAAATGGGTGTGGACAAATGCCACATGGGGCGTGGCCAATGAAAATGGGGGCGTGATACACATATGGGGGGGCAGATACACATATGACCCCAATAGTGCCAGATACACGTTGCCCCACAGTGCCAGATATACTTTGCCCCACAGTGCCAGATATACATTGCCCCACAGTGCCAGATACACATTGCCCTACAGTGCCAGATACACATTGCCCCACATTGCCAGATACAAAAATGCCCCCACTGTGTCAGATATACATTGCCCCACAGTGCCAGATACACAAATACCCCGCATTGCTAGATACACAATTGCCCCCACAGTGCCAGATATACATTGCCCCACAGTGCCAGATACACAAATGCCCCGCATTGCTAGATACACAATTGCCCCCAGAGTGCCAGATATACATTGCCCCACAGTGCCAGATATACATTGCCCCACAGTGCCAGATATACATTGCCCCACAGTGCCAGATATACATTACCTCACAGTGCCAGATACACAAATGCCCCCACAGTGCCAGATACACAAATGCCCCCAGAGTGCCAGATATACATTGCCTCAGAGTACCCCCCCCTTTGATCACCGCTGCCTTTGTCTGTTGCTGCTGTGTGAGGGGAGGAGTCTAGTGCAGCAGCAACTTGCAGGGTCGGGGTCACTCGGGGGGATCCACATTAGGAGCACCGCGTGTCAACCCCCAGGATCCTGTGTGCGCCCGCTGCCCCAGCCGCAGGAGTGTGATTACATCATGATAACGCTCCCAGCAGGCTTGGAAGGGGAGGCGCTTGGCGGCGTGCAATGAGTGCAATGAGCGGCGACCTGGCGGCGGTGGGTACGGTGTACCCACGGCTAAATTCTTAAGGGTACGCCGTACTCGCGCGTACCCGCCCACTTGCACCGCTGAATACAGTTAACCAATGCAGGGACTGACAGAGTGGATCTGCAGCCGATGAACATCTAGTAAGAAAGATTAGCCTAACAGCTGCATTCAGAATGGATTGCAGTGGTTAGAGTCTCTTTTTGGTAAGACCAGTAAGAAGACTATTGCAATAATCAATGCGAGAGATAATGAGAGCATTAGAGTTTTTACAATGCCTTGTGTAAGGTATGGTCGTATTTTGGATATGTTTTTTAGATGCATGTAACATGATTTTGAATTAGACTATATGCGGGGAACAAAGGACATCTTAGAGTTAAGGATGACACCTAGGTAGCGAGCTTGTGGGGTAGGACTGATTGTCAATTCTCAGCAGTGATAGAGATATCAGGTTGGTAACTACAACTGGCTGAAGGAAATAAAATGAACTCGGTTTTGGAAATATAAGTTTGGGGTGGTGAGATGACATCCAAGGTGAAACAGCAGAAAGGCATTCAGTGACGTGGACCAATACAGATGGTGACAAATCTGGGGAGGTTAGGTAGATTTGAGTATCATCTGCATACAGATGATACTGAAATCCAAAAGAGCTTATTAGTTTGCCAAGAAATGTGGTACAGATAGAAAAAAGCAGAGGACCCAAGACTAAGCCGTGCGGTACTCCAACTGAAAGAGGTAGCGAAGAGGAGGTGGATTCAGAGCAGCAGAGAAGCAGACAGGGATTGTAGTGTTTGTATGAGCAGAGAGTGGTCAACAGTGTCAAAAGCAGCAGAGAGTTTTATAAGAACACATAAGAAGCCTTTGGACTTCACATTGACTAGATCAGTGCTATCTCTGTGGAGTGTTGGGAATGAAAGCATGACTGAAGTGGGGTCAATGAGTTAAGAAAGTGTGAGGCGAGTGTAGGCAAGTCTCTCAAGCAGCTTGGAGAGACATGGGAGCTGAGAGATGGGACGGTAGTTTGAGAGAGAGAGAGAGAGAGAGAGAGAGAGAGAGAGAGAGAGAGAGACAGTTACTGTAGTATCAGAATTTAGTTTTATCAGAATGAGAGTAATCACTGTATGATTGACCAATGAAGTAAAGATACCAGTAGAGAGAGAGAGAGAGAGAGAGAGAGAGAGAGAGAGAGATTACAGATGTTAGTTAAGGTGGGAATGAGCACAGGAGACAAAGATTTACTTATTTGTGAGGGTGTAGGATCAAGAGGAAAGGTGCAGTAGTAGAGTAGTAAGATTAGTGTAGATCTTTCATCTTCGTTTGTGGGATAAAAATAAAAGAGGGTGTCGGAGGGTTCAGATAGAGAATTAAGAGAGAAATGTATATTGTTTTTTATATAGCCATGCACTACAAGCATAGAAATGTTTTCTCCCTATCGCTTGCTGCTTTGGCTCCTTTCCCTGTTACTTCCAGCTTATTTAATACTTTTTATTGTTTATTTTGCTTGTGCAGAACCTGAATGAAGAACTGATAAGCAATAGGGCACAGATCCAGGCTGCAGACCTGGCACCATCCTGATCATACGACCTTCACTTGCTATACCAACCAGACAGCCATGACAAATAATGTCTGCCTGCTGTGATTAGTGCTCTTTCACATCTAAGCACCTTCGAGTGTTATATAAGGCATAAAGAAAGCAGGACACATTATTATCTATGGAGTATTTCACACCGTTGGGTTCAGGGAATCTTTACAGAGCCTTTTAAATTTCAGAATGCAGTGTGTGCTAATGCAGTTTATTCATTCCTCTAAATCAGAGTTTCACAAACTCTGGCATTACAGTCCAGGTTTTGAGGATATCCATGTGTGGCCGGAAACCCTGGCGGCCACATTGTTAATGGCGGCCATGGCACCTAAGGGGTAAGACCTTAAGTGCCTGGCACCATTTTAAGGGCAATAGGCGCTTTGCGCCACTGTTAAATGTACTTACAGCGCCAGGCGCGGACTGTTCAAAAATATATTTAATGATTAGTTTTAACATGTCATTTGTAGTGCTCTGTGCACAGTTGTAGGATTGAATGTTTAAATGTATTTATATTTAAGATGTGGTCACATGTATTTTAAAGGGAAAAATGCACTTACTATATATGACTGAATAAGGATTCCCTATCTTCTGTGACTAGGAAATGGGATGCTAATTGCCCTCTCCTAGCGGATCTGGTAAATGACAAAACCTTTTGATGTTGGGCAGTGCACAGCAGGTACTGGCTGGGAGTGTGACTTCCTCAGGGAAATATGTTAATCACAGGGAATTTCCTTATTCCATATGTAAAGTGTCAGATTGGGTTTGGAACCTGTATTTATTTATGTAGTTGGTTTGATTGATAACTGAATCCTACATAGTATATGCAGCAAAGGGATGAGGAACATTTGTTTGTGAAGTCAAATACAAACCGTATTTTGAAGCTATGTGATAAATGTATCAAGGACGAATTGTAAACTACCAGGTGGTAAGGGATGAGGTTTAAATTGTGTGTGACAGGAATGAGGAAATTGCTTCATGCACTTATATCCTTTTAAAATGTAATTTATTTTTTTATATTTTGTAAGATATCCTGATTGGACTACTTCCTGAGATGCAGTGTGGTTTTACTGTATAAAAAGAGGAGGCCTGTGAGCCTCCAGGGGTATTATACCAGTTTCACTCTGCTGTAAACATCTTGCTGTATTGCTGTTTCCCCAAGCAATGGGGAAGGGTCTTTTTCAAGACTGTTTGGCGAATAAAACATCTCGTGCCTCAAGACGACCGCTTCATCTTGTGACCTGCAGGGCTAGGCGAAACCTAGCTCCATTTTCCGGCTGTCCAGGGTACACCCAGCGTCTCTAAGCTCCACCTTCCTCCTGCTACCGTACCGTGCTTGGGCAAGTGACTATTGGGATTCGTCAACACCACACAGGAGTGGTAAGACAGCGTGTCGATGCATTCAGAGCAAAACCATGGTTCCACACGCCACGGCGACAAGAAGTCAGGTGGTGGCAGGGCAGTACACGCCCACTGTGCAGGCGGTTACTGACGGTAAGCGGGAATCCCCTTTTTGGCCAGGTACCATGTGACCTAAATCTCCATTTTGTGACTGGGGACGGGACACGAGGTGGTGAAGGCTTTCGTACGGAACCGTCCGGTCACACCTTGCTTTAGTCCAGATGGTTAAATCAAATTGCTGAGGTAGTAATTAAGTCACCTGTGCTCAAGTATGGATATCTGAAAAAACCTGGACTTTAATGGCGTAGTTTGGTAAACTCTACTCTACATATAGTACTGTTTAACACATCAAAAGCATGCTGAAGCATATACAGTGTGCTAAAAGTGGAATTTAAACATTTAAATAAATTATATATCAACAATTACAGAAATTGAGTATTATTATGTTTTGCACATTACTTTAAAACACAAGCATCATCAGTGGATCTAAAAATGATATTCTTACAAATAGGGAACTGTTAGTTAATACTAGAATATAAATATATATGCATATCAGGAATAAAATAATCCTGCAGCTGTAATACATCCTGTATGAAAGCTGTTGGTCTTCTAAGTCTATTGATACTATACATGATCATGAAACAAGTGAAAGCTGGTAAGTTTTAGCTGTAGGTTGGGTCATATACTAGGGTACAGGGAGTGCAGCTGCTATAGGGCCCAGACCTGAGAGTGGCCCACCTTCCCTGTCACAGTTACATGTGTTGTATATATTTTTACCATTGGGTGGCCCTTACAAACTTTTGCCTTGGCGCGAACAATATATATTAAGTTATGCTCCTGCACCTGCTCATTGGAATGTGGCATAAAATGAACTGGAGGGCATTATTATGTTACATAATATGAACTGGAGCACTGTAATGTGACAATATAAAGTGGAGGCACAATAGTGTTGCATAATCTAAAGTGCGCACCGTGTACTGTAGCATAATATAAACTGGGGGCACTGTAATGTGGTGTAATATGAATTGGGGACTCTGTATGTCATAATGTGAATTGGGGGTACAATGTTGCATAATATGAACTGGCAGCTCTACAATGTGAGATAAAATGAGCTAGAATACTATTGTCCCTTAAATAAACTAACACTACGATGTGGAATACATTATCTAAGGCACTACTATGGTTTAGAAAATAAACTACTGTAGGGCACTATTATGAGGCATACAATGAACAACTGCTGCAGAGAGGTGTCTCTAGAACTTTTGGTACAGGGGCACCTTCAAAATGTTGCTATGGGCCTCATAAAGTTATGGCTTCACCCCCATCTCATGGCCAGCAGAACAAACCCATATTTTACCATTAACAGGCTATTATCTTCTACTTAAGCCTTGTGGCAGAATATAATGTGAGTTTGCTACAGATTAGTTTGGCTGCTAAGCACAGCCTAGTAAGGTAAATATTATTATTCATAAAAATGATTTGGCCGACCTATTGGCGCCATTCCAATATTATTGATATTAATCCAAAATAATCCAAATCTGGTGATCCAAAGCTTGTTCTCACTTCCCAACTTGAATTGTGATGTCACTTTCAGTTCAAGATAAGTATATAATAAAAGAAATACATATTGCAATCTGCAGACAAAGAGCTAAAGGTTACAGTTTCAATTGGCTTTCATATTTGCAAACCATATTAATTTTTTAGCTATGGAGGTAGCAGGGTGATTGTCACAGGCTCTGACTAAAGTTGTTGACCCTCTGCAGATAGAGATTATTACTAACTGGAGTGACTGGCATTCCCTAGGGATGCTGAACATTTATTGTGGTTCAGTACCCACAGATTATGGCACATATGGTTTTTCCAATATTCAGATGCTAATGGCACGTGGTTCTGGAGACTGAGGAAGAGGTACAGGCGATAGAGCACAATTGGTATTAGGTTAAGACAGGCCAAAAGGTCATGGCAGTGAGGAGACAGAAAGGATCACAGATAAAGTAGAACAGTGGGTCATGTACACAATCAGACATCAGACACAGCAAAAGTCAAAGGCAAAACCAAGTCAGCTATTGTGCTTAGCTGACATTTAAACAGTGTTGACATTAGCTACAGTGAATCTGCTGTGCGGCACAGAAGAGAGAGGAAGTATAGACACATGCCTGAACAGATGATAGCAGGAGTCGGGAGCTGATTACACCACAGTAATGGATTACCCATGGGCATTCTTTAACTGGTTTTAGTTGATAGTAAATATGTAACAAAAGTGTTAAATCATCTCTCTTAAGAATAGCCTTTCTAATCGAAAACAATTTCCCAAGGAACAGTTTAGCATTCCCTGTTGTAAACGAGAAGATGTTGTACAGTACAATCAATTTGTATATTAAGAAGCGAAAAATGGAAGTTATTGGTATCTGTAAATTAGGTTGCAGCTTAAGAAAAAAAAAGAAGATAACTCTTGTGGGGTACAATTCAACAAGGAGCTCATTTGAGAGAAGGTACAGTACTTTGCGTCCGCTGTTTTTAGTTGATAAATAAACCTTATCTCATGGACATAATAATGGTGCTGAATGATTTTGTCTATCAGCGTGTTTTTTCTACCAAGCAGTAGCTTTAAAGAATGCATTACAAGTTTTCTTCCAGTCATCATGTAGATCATAGATAGTACTGTCAACACATCTGAAAATGTAGAGGATGTAGAAGACTTTTATTTATAGACTCGTGAAGATAATAATTACATATAAATTTAATCATAGTAGCAGATCTTCCTTAGTGTTCTAAGAGCTAATTAATCCTTTCAGTTTCCCCGTTAGATTGGTGGTGTTAATCAGGTTATTATAGCAGGCTGTCCAAAACCTAGAAACTAAATGTACCACATTATTATTATTATTTTCTCTGACGTCCTAGTGGGTGCTGGGAACTCCGTAAGGACCATGGGGAATAGACGGGCTCCGCAGGAGACTGGGCACTCTAAAAGAAAGATTAGGTACTATCTGGTTTGCACTGGCTCCTCCCTCTATGTCCCTCCTCCAGACCTCAGTTAGAATCTGTGCCCGGCCAGAGCTGGGTGCTCCTAGTGGGCTCTCCTCAGCTTGCTAGAAAAGAAAGTATTTGTTAGTTTTTTTTATGTTCAGTGAGATCTGCTGGCAACAGACTCACTGCTACGTGGGACTGAGGGGAGAGAAGCAAACATACCTGCTTGCAGCTAGCTTGTGCTTCTTAGGCTACTGGACACCGTTAGCTCCAGAGGGATTGAACACAGGACCTGACCTCGATCGTCTGTTCCCGGAGCCGCGCCGCCGTCCCCCTTGCAGAGCCAGAAGACAGAAGAGAAGCGATGAAATCGGCGGCAGAAGACTCCTGTCTTCATTAAGGTAGCGCACAGCACCGCAGTTGTGCGCCATTGCTCCCACAGCACACCACACACTCCGATCACTGTAGGGTGCAGGGCGCGGGGGGGGGGGGGGGGGGGGCGCCCTGGGCAGCAATAAGAATACCTTGGCATAAAAAAATACACATAATACAGTCTGGGACTGTATATGTGTAAAACCCCCGCCATTTTTTAGTCAGAAACAGCGGGACAGAAGCCCGCCGCTGAGGGGGCGGGGCCTTCTTCCTCAGCACACCAGCGCCATTTTCCCTTCACAGCTCCGCTGGAAGCAGCTCCCCAGGCTCTCCCCTGCAATATCCTGATACAAGAAGGGTAAAAAAGAGAGGGGGGGCACATAAATTTAGGCGCAAATAAGATAATTAAGCAGCTATTGGGAAAAATCACTTATTATAGTGTAAATCCCTGTGTTATATAGCGCTGTGGTGTGTGCTGGCATACTCTCTCTCTGTCTCCCCAAAGGACTTTGTGGGTTCCTGTCCTCAGTCAGAGCATTCCCTGTTTGTGTGCGGTGTGTCGGTATGGCTGTGTCGACATGTTTGATGAGGAGGGTTACGTGGAGGCGGAGCAAGGGCAGATAAGTGTGGTGTCGCCCCCGACGGGGCCGACACCGGATTGGATGGATATGTGGAAGGTTTTAACCGACAGTGTCAACTCCTTACATAAAAGGTTTGATGACGCAGCAGCCTTGGGACAGCCGGGGTCTCAGCCCGCGCCTGCCCAGGCGGCTCTGAAGCCGTCAGGGGCTCATAAACGCCCGCTAGCTCAGATGGTGGACACAGATGTCGACACGGAGTCTGACTCCAGTGTAGATGAGGATGAGACAAATGTACAGTCTACAAAGGCCATCCGATGCATGATTACTGCAATGAAAGATGTATTGCACATTTCTGATGTTAACCCGGTTACCACCAAAAGGGGTATTATGTTTGGGGAGAAAAAGAAGCCAGTGACTTTTCCCCCATCTGATGAATTAAATGAATTGTGTGAAGAAGCGTGGAGTTCCCCTGATAAGAAACTAGTGATTTCTAAGAGGTTACTGATGGCGTACCCTTTCCCGCCAACGGACAGGTTACGTTGGGAAACATCCCCTAGGGTGGACAAGGCGCTCACGCTTATCTAAAAGGGTGGCACTGCCGTCTCCGGATACGGCCGCCCTAAAGGAGCCTGCGGATAGAAAGCAGGAAGCTATCCTGAAGTCTGTGTATACACACTCTGGTACTCTACTGAGACCTGCTATTGCTTCAGTCTGGATGTGTAGTGCTGCAGCAGCATGGACTGATACCCTGTCAGACAACATTGATTCCCTCGACAGGGATAATATTTTGCTAACCCTAGAGCATATAAAAGACGTCATCTTATATATGCGGGATGCCCAGAGGGACATTTGCCTGCTGGCATCTAGAATTAATGCAATGTCCATTTCTGCCAGGAGAGTATTATGGACTCGGCAGTGGACAAGTGATGCTGATTCCAAAAAACACATGGAGGTTTTGCCTTATAAGGGTGAGGAGTTGTTTGGGGATGGTCTCTCGGACATCGTATCCACAGCAACAGCTGGGAAGTCGACTTTTTTACCTCAGGTTCCCTCACAGCCTAAGAAAGCACCGTATTATCAAATCCAGTCCTTTCGATCTCAGAAAGCCAAGTGGGTCAGAGGCGCATCCTTTCTGGCCAGAGGCAAGGGTAGAGGAAAGAAGCTGCACCAGGCAGCCAGTTCCCAGGAACAAAAATCCTCCCCTGCTTCCACTAAGTCCACCGCATGACGTTGGGGCTCCACAGGCAGAGCCAGGTGCGGTGGGGGCGCGTCTCCGAAACTTCAGCAACCAGTGGGTTCGCTCACAGGTGGATCTCTGGGCTGTACAAATTGTATCTCAGGGATACAAGCTGGAGTTCAAGGCGACTCCCCCTCGCCGTTACCTCAAATCAGCCTTGCCAGCTGCTCCCAGAAAAAGGGAGGTAGTACTGGCGGCAATTCACAAGCTGTACCTCCAGCAGGTGATAATCAAGGTCCCCCTCCTTCAACAGGGAAGGGGTTACTATTCCACAATGTTTGTGGTACCGAAACCGGACGGTTCGGTGAGACCCATTCTGAATTGAAAATCCTTGAACACTTATATAAAGAAGTTCAAGTTCAAAATGGAATCGCTCAGGGCGGTTATTGCAAGCCTGGAAGAGGGGGATTTTATGGTGTCGCTGGACATCAAGGATGCTTACTTGCATGTCCCCATTTACCCACCTCACCAGGAGTACCTCAGGTTCGTGGTACAGGACTGTCATTACCAATTCCAGACGTTGCCGTTTGGTCTCTCCACGGCACCGAGAATATTTACCAAGGTAATGGCCGAAATGATGATACTCCTTCGGAAGAAGGGAGTTATAATTATCCCGTACTTGGACGATCTCCTCATAAAGGCGAGGTCCAGAGAGCAGTTGTTGGTCAGCGTAGCACTCTCTCAGGAAGTGTTGCAATAGCACGGCTGGATTCTGAATATCCCAAAGTCGCAGCTGATTCCTGCGACGCGTCTGCTTTTCCTGGGCATGATTCTGGACACAGAACAGAAGAAGGTGTTTCTCCCGGTGGAGAAGGCCCAGGAATTGTCATCTCTGGTCAGGGACCTCCTGAAACCAAAACAGGTGTCGGTGCATCACTACACGCGAGTCCTGGGAAAGATGGTAGCTTCTTACGAAGCAATTCCCTTCGGCAGGTTCCATGCAAGGATCTTTCAGTGGGATCTGTTGAACAAATGGTCCGGATCGCATCTTCAGATGCATCGGTTGATCACCCTGTCCCCAAGGGCCAGGGTGTCTCTGCTGTGGTGGCTGTAGAGTGCTCATCTTCTCGAGGGCCGCAGGTTCGGCATACAGGACTGGGTCCTGGTGACCACGGATGCAAGCCTCCGAGGATGGGGGGCAGTCACTCAGGGAAGAAACTTCCAAGGACAGTGGTCAAGTCTGGAAACTTCACTACACATAAATATACTGGAACTAAGGGCCATTTACAATGCCCTGAGTCAAGCAGAGCCCCTGCTTCAAAACCAACCAGTACTGATTCAGTCAGACAACATCACGGCGGTCGCCCATGTAAACCGCCAGGGCGGCACAAGAAGCAGGATGGCAATGGCAGAAGCCACAAGGATTCTTCGATGGGCGGAGAATCACGTGCTAGCACTGTCAGCAGTGTTCATTCCGGGAGTGGACAACTGGAAAGCAGACTTCCTCAGCAGGCACGACCTCCACCCGGGAGAGTGGGGACTTCATCAAGAAGTCTTCACATAGATTGTAAATCGTTGGGAACTGCCACAGGTGGACATGATGGCGTCCCTCCTCAACAAAAAGGGACCGTCAGGCGATAGCTGTGGACGCACTAGTGACACCGTGGGTGTACCAGTCGGTTTATGTGTTCCCTCCTCTTCCTCTCATACCCAAGGTACTGAGGATAGTAAGAAAGAGAGGAGTAAGAACTATACTCATCGTTCCGGATTGGCCAAGAAGAACTTGGTACCCAGAACTACAAGAAATGATCTCAGAGGACCCATGGCCTCTGCCTCTCAGACAGGACCTGTTACAGCAGGGACCCTGTCTATTCCAAGACTTACCGCTGCTGCGTTTGACGGCATGGCGGTTGAACGCCGGATGCTAACGGAAAAGGGCATTCCAGATGAAGTCATTCCTACGCTGATAAAAGCTAGGAAGGATGTGACAGCAAAGCATTATCACCGCATATGGCGGAAATATGTTGCTTGGTGTGAGGCAAGGAAGGCCCCAACAGAGGAATTCCAGCTGGGTCGATTTCTGCACTTCCTACAGTCAGGGGTGACTAAGGGCCTAAAATTGGGGTCCATAAAGGTCCAGATTTCGGCCCTATCTATTTTCTTTCAAAAAGAACTGGCTTCACTGCCTGAAGTTCAGACGTTTGTTAAGGGAGTGCTGCATATTCAGCCCCCTTTTGTGCCTCCAGTGGCACCTTGGGATCTTAACGTTGTGTTGGATTTCCTGAAATCACACTGGTTTGAGCCACTTAAGACCGTGGAGCTAAAGTATCTCACGTGGAAGGTGGTCATGCTGTTGGCCTTAGCTTCAGCTAGGCATGGGTCAGAATTGGCGGCTTTGTCATGTAAAAGCCCATATCTGATCTTCCATATGGACAGGGCAGAATTGAGGACTCGTCCCCAATTTCTCCCTAAGGTGGTATCAGCGTTTCATTTGAACCAACCTATTGTGGTGCCTGCGGCTACTCGGGACTTGGAGGACTCCAAGTTACTTGATGTAGTCAGGGCTTTGAAAATCTATGTAGCCAGGACGGCTGGAGTCAGGAAAACTGACTCGCTGTTTATCCTGCATGCACCCAACAAGCTGGGTGCTCCTGCTTCAAAGCAAACTATTGCGCGCTGGATCTGTAACACGATTCAGCAAGCTCATTCTGCGGCAGGATTGCCGCATCCTAAATCAGTAAAAGCCCATTCCACAAGGAAGGTGGTCTCTTCTTGGGCGGCTGCCCGAGGGGTCTCGGCTTTACAGCTTTGCCGAGCCGCTACTTGGTTGGGTTCAAACACATTTGCTAAGTTCTACAAGTTTGATACCCTGGCTGAGGAGGACCTTGCCTTTGCTCATTCGGTGCTGCAGAGTCATCTGCACTCTCCCGCCCGTTTGGGAGCTTTGGTATAATCCCCATGGTCCTTACGGAGTTCCCAGCATCCACTAGGACGTCAGAGAAAATAAGAATTTACTCACCGGTAATTCTATTTCTCGTAGTCCGTAGTGGATGCTGGGCGCCCGTCCCAAGTGCGGACTCTCTGCAATACATGTATATAGTTATTGCTTAACTAAAGGGTTATTGTTATGAGCCATCCGTTAAATGAGGCTCAGTTGTTGTTCATACTGTTAACTGGGTATGGTTATCACAAGTTGTACAGTGTGATTGGTGTGGCTGGTATGAGTCTTACCCTGGATTCCAAATCCTTTCCTTGTTGTGTCAGCTCTTCGGGGCACAGTTTCCCTAACTGAGGTCTGGAGGAGGGGCATAGAGGGAGGAGCCAGTGCACACCAGATAGTACCTAATCTTTCTTTTAGAGTGCCCAGTCTCCTGCGGAGCCCGTCTATTCCCCATGGTCCTTACGGAGTTCCCAGCATCCACTACGGACTACGAGAAATAGAATTACCGGTGAGTAAATTCTTATTATTATCATCCTTTATTTATTGTATATGGTGCCACAAGAGTTTTGCAGAACCTAACAAAGTACATAAACAAATGAGCAAAACAAGAAAACATTGACTTACACTACAAGACAATGTAGGACAAGTACATGGTTTATAAACATTTCTGCATCAGAGTACATGACACTAAAATAAATATCAGGGTGGCAAAACCCAAAACCTGAATGCTAGGTGGCTTCGCAGGTAGTAGGGAATAGAAGACAGTCTAAGTAAGAGAAAAAATAGCGCAAGAGGGGAGAGGGCCCTGCTTGTTAGAGCTTACGTTCTAAAAAGGCGCACAGACAAGGGTGACACAGATGGGGTAGACAGTGAGCTTGAAACAGAGGGTTAGGATGAAAGATGGCTGGGATTGATGAAGAAGTGGGTCTTGAGAGCCCATTTGAAGTTTTGTAGAGAGGTGGAGAATTCCTAAGATAAGGAGCAGCACATGCAAAATCTTGAAGGTAGGAGTGGGAGTATGTGAGCAGTAGGCAGGATAGGCAGCATGAATTTGTGGAGCAAAGAGGACAGGAGGGGGTGCAAAGGGTGATAAGGTCAGAGATGTAAATTGGAGAGGAATGGGCAAGGGCAAGCGAGTGTGAGAAGCTTGAATTGGATTCTAAAAGGGGAAGGGCAGCCAGTGTAATGCTTGTAAGAGAGGGGAGGCAGAAGTAGTACATTTGGAGAGGAACATGTGCCGGGCAGCAGCATTGAAGATAGATTGGAGAAGAGAGAGGCAGTTGTCAGGGAGGCCAGATAGGAGATCACAGTAGTCTAATCTGGAGATGACAGCAAGTGGATGAGAGTCTTAATAGCATCCAGAGTGAGGAAGGGTCTGATCCTGGAAATATTTTTTAGATGGAAATGGCAGGATTGTGAGAGGTACTGAATGTGTGGTTTGAAGGAAAGGGATGAGTCAAGGATCACTTCAAGGCAGCACACTTTGGGGCTAGAGGAGATAGTTGTGCTATAAATAGATAATTCAATTTTGGGAAGTGAGGATATGCAGGAGTTTGGGAAGATGATTAGTTCAGTCTTAGATATGTTAGGTTTAAGAAAGTGCTAGGACATCCAAGAAGTGATAGCAGAAACACAGTTGGAGATAAGAGTGAGGAAAGAGGGAGAGCGGTAAGGGGAAGAAAAGTAGATTTGAGTATCATCAGCATAGTGATGATATTGGAAGTCAAAAGAGCTAATGAGCTCACCTAAAGCGATAGATAATCTAAGATAATAAGATAACACTAGAGATATGCGGGTTTGGCTTTACCCAGATTTATTCGGATATCAAAATGGCATCGTATTGGCTATCCAGCTGTCATGTGTTTTAGAGAGCCAATAAGGAAAATTTTAATAAATCCAAACTTGCGCTAATTTGACGATAAGTTAGAATAAATCTGAACCTGCACATCTCTAAATGAGACAAATCTCATTAATAGACGGTCTAACAAGTAAAGAGGAATATGAAATTGCCTTAAGAGGCATGAATAAAATGAACATGTGAGAGAAATGGTCTCTTATGACGCAAACAACTGTGGAAGGTGGAAAATCAAACCAACAAAGTCCATGGTATGAGGGTTTATCAAGAACTGGAAGAGAAAGGCAATAGTAGAAGAATGGTAAATATTTTTGGGCATACTGGGTCAAAATCAGATGCGTTTGTAAAGCTGCTATTGTACGCAAGTTAACCAATGTTTTCTTACTGCTCATGCGTCTGAGCCGCATTACAGACACAGCGAGTGAAATGCAATTGCGGTTGCACTGAGGAATTAGTTGAGTGACAGATAGGCAACGTTTGGGGTGGTAGCAGGGAGTGGTTGGGAAAACCCAGGTGTGTCACGGCTGTTCAGACTGCATTTTCTGGCCATGCCTAAATTAGCAGTTGTGATCTTACTTGCAACTGGAGAGCAGCTCAGCCACTCACCTACAGAGGCACATAGACTCAGTCACATGCCCAATTTGCGACGATGGTACCAATGTTTCGGCAATTCTACGCTGTTGGACGGAAATTATGCTATAGCAGTGGGCGTCCCTATGCCCGTGTAAGCATATAATCTCAGTTGCGTACAGCAAAGGATAGCAACAGCAGTAGCAAGAACAACCACAACTGAATAAGGCCCCCTGTGGGCAGGCTGGGAAATAATCCTTACCGTCTCTCTGGCCACCAATACATTCTAGCAATCAATTCCATGCTATCTAGACTATCAGGCTGGCCTGTAGACTTGGAATTATGACACCAGGATGAGAGTTTCAGGCTTAAATCTGCAAATATATTCGCAGGAGGACTTTTAAAGGTGTAGCCAGAATGCAAAAAAGTTCTACAATGTGTGAGAGGTCTTTTGAGTCCTCTTAGTCAACAATATAAAAAAAAGATCAACATGATTGGATACTGGTAAATTAGTATTGAATAAGCTGGGTACCGTACACACTGGAGCGATGTATACCCAGACGATATGTCGGACCAACAGGTTTTGGTTTTGGATCTGTTTGTTTTTGCTTTTTTTATTGCTAAAATCAACTAAAATCATGTTTTTGTTCTACAGTATTATTAACTTCAATAACATGAATTTCCAATAATTTCCAGTCAATTTTAGAGGTGGTGTTTATAGGTAGTGTAAGGAAGGGGAAAGGAAGGAAGGACTGCTTGATTAGTAAATTTAAAATAATTTTTATTCTGAAAAAAATTAACTTACGCATAGGCTGATTGCAACTATTAATTTTCTTATTTTATTAGGTTCTCTTTCGTTTTATTTTCAATCCTTGTCAGGAATCCTTAGCTATTGTATTAACAGTGTATTCCTTTCTGGTTAAAAATGTGTTGCAAATTAGTAATGTGTTAGAGAAATAACCAATAAAAATGTTTGTCTATGCAAAAAAGACCATCCCCAATTCCCAATTTTTTGTAAGGACTATCTCTGATCATTAATGAGGAGATTGATTATGAGGGTGTTGGTGGTGGAGACTACATGTGCTGGTCCAAACTGCTGGTAGCTGATAGTAGACTTCTTGTTATTATTTTACAAATTATTATAATTTTGTTAAATAAGTTTCATGAGCTCACTGCAAATTATGTTACAGGTAGGAGGTGTCTAAATGGTTATCGTCCCTACTTTTACTAACTTTGGCCTCACAAATGGTACAGATGCCTTGATAAATGTTGTCAGGATTTGTGTAAAAATAATTCCAAAATTTGTCTTTTCTGTTCTTATGCGCAGGCATGATATTGGCTTACTTTTTATCAATAACTCCTGCTATTGGTGGCTGACTTACACAAACATTCTCATCATCAACATCCTCATTAGCTTCAGTACACAAAAATCCCCCTCATCTTCCTGTTGCAGTTCCACATTAGCATCCTCAATTTGTATTACGTCACCACCATCTTTACTTATACTGCTCATCCCCACATTTGCAGAGGGTGCGGAAATAGAGGAAGGAGGCTTCTCTATGAGCACAGTGTGAGAAATGTCAGATTCAGACATACACTATATGGACTATATTGACGCCTGACCATTACACCAACATGGACTGTAATGACATTGTATTCAAGTACATATACTTTAATATGGACTTGGTCCCCCTTTTGCAGCTATAGCAGCTTCCACTCTTCTTGGAAGGCTTTTCCACAAGATTTTGGAGTGTTTCTGTGGGAATTTGTGCCCATTCATTCTGTACAGCATTTATGAGGTCAGGCACTGATGTTAGACAAGTAGGCCTGGCTCGCAAACAGCAGTAGCACTAACAGGACCACCACTCACAAACAAAGGCCATGGCCTGAGCTTTTAATTGCCATTGCATGTGGTGTGTGGCCTGTTGGCAATTTTATGTTTTTTGGTAGTAAATTTTCCCTTTATCATTACATGTGATGTTTTCTTTAACAATGTGAAATATTGGTTTAGATAAGTACTATCATGACTGGCAGCAGCCACAGAATGAGTACTGGGTTGCTGCATCTGCTCTTTTATCGACTGATCTATAATGACTCACAGTGCTTCTAGTAACGGTGTCACCTACTGCATGTTATTTTTTAACAGTGCCTGAACAACATACTTTTTAGGGTTTTAGAACACTGCAATTCACATTGCTATTATTACCGGTTGCACCTATTTTAAACCCAGGTTTTAGCACTGGCCTTGCAGATTTAATGTTGGTCTTGGCATACTAATCCGCTGTTTTGCAATAACAATATATATATATATATATATATATATATATATATATATAAAACCTCCTCAAACAGGCGGCACTCAGAGGCTGTATAAATGGTGAAAATGTCCACTGCTTTATTTCAACGTTTCGGGGTCAAGCCCCCGTCTTCAGGAAAACACACTACAACAGTGACAATACATGTGACAACCTTTAAATAACTCACCCCTCCAAGAAACGCCAGCCTCCAGGGCGAAGGCGCCGCCTACGGCTCCGGGTCCCACACTTCCGGCCCCGGCTCCCTCTCATCACAGGAAGTCGTCCTGCAGGAAGCCGCGTCACCACGCAGCCCGGCGGCACCCCGCAACGGCTGTTGGCAAGACAATATTGAATTCTACGGAACCACATTATGGGACCCTCCACGTCAAGCAGTGTGACTTACTCTACGAAACTAACATGCTGTAATTTACTGCCAAGCCATCTAGGTGTGTCGTCTAAACTGCATATGTATCACACCTATAGAAAGCAGTTCAACCCCAGGCTGTCATTTAAACCTTTCGGGTAAATGGGGTTTAGTTTGTAGATCCACCTAGATTCCAATTGTAAGAGCTTTTTAGCTCTATTGCCCCTGCGAAGTGATGCTGGGACCTGGTCCACTATTTTGTAATGCAGAGAGGACACAGCATGCTTGTTCAATGCAAAATGGCGTGCAACCGGTTGCTCGCTGTTACCCGATTGCAACGCCGCCCGGATGGCCGAACGGTGTTGGGCCATCCTCTCCTTGGTTGTCATTCCGAGTTGTTCGCTCGCAAGCTGCTTTTAGCAGCTTTGCACACGCTAAGCCGCCGCCTACTGGGAGTGAATCTTAGCTTATCAAAATTGCGAACGAAAGATTAGCAAAATTGCGAATAGACACTTCTTAGCAGTTTCTGAGTAGCTCCACACTTACTCGGCATCTGCGATCAGTTCAGTGCTTGTCGTTCCTGGTTTGACGTCACAAACACACCCAGCGTTCGCCCAGACATCCCCCGTTTCTCCAGCCACTCCCGCGTTTTTCCCAGAAACTGTAGCGTTTTTTCGCACACACCCATAAAACGGCCTGTTTCCGCCCAGAAACACCCACTTCCTGTCAATCACATTACGATCACCAGAACGAAGAAAAAACCTTGTAATGCCGTGAGTAAAATACCTAACTGCATAGCAAATTTACTTGTCGCAGTCGCACTGCGGACATTGCGCATGCGCATTAGCGACTAATCGCTCCGTTGCGAAAGAAAAATAACGAGTGAACAACTAGGAATGACCACCCTTGAACTGACATTGTGTTTTTCCAATGTAGTAAAGACTACGTGGACAAATGAGCACATAAATTACGTATGTCGAGTGGCAGGTAAGAGTCCATCTTATGGGAATCTTCTTCCCTGTATGTGGGTGGGAAATATGATTCCCTGTCAGCGTAAAGCTGCAGGTCGTACAGCCAAGGCATTTAAAACACCCTGGTTTACGGCTCAGGAAATGTGAGGCTGCTGGGCTGCTTTAAATCCCGTGATGTTACTTTTGACCAAAAGATCTTTTAAATTGGCACTACGGGTGTAGCACAGCATGATTTTACTCTGGCATAAAGTGGATAAACTGAAGTCAGAAGAAATCAACGGCCACCAATGTTTCATCTGTGTGCATGTTCTCTTACTAGAGGTGTTGAATTCATTAATCCAAGGAACCCTATTCTCTCTGGGCTTACCAGACTCGCTCTCCAGTAGTTCCAACCTACTTTTCATTAAAGCCTTTTTCTTTGCTGTCTGTAAAAGCTTAAGAGGGTACCCCCGCTGCAAAAATTTCTCAGTCATGCCATTGAATTGTAATTCCAACTCCTCAGGTTCGCTCGTAATTCTACGAACCCTGAGGAATTGTGAATATGGTAAACCCCTGGTAGTAGCCGGGGGATGGAAACTGTCAAACCGCAGCAATGTGTTGCAGTCTGTAGGTTTTGTGTAGAGAGTTGTCTGAATGTTACCATCTTTGATCATGATTTTAATGTCCAGGAAACATATTTCCTGTGACTGAATGGATAAGGATAACTTTACGGGACTGTTTGAGCTATTGTGTTTCTCAATCAGCATGGTAAGGACCTGAGGTTCACTATCCCAGAACAGCAGGAAGTCATCTATATATCGGTAATATAACCTTATATTAGAAGACACCGCTGAATCTGAGAAAAACAGTTGCCGCTCGATCGATGCAGAATTAATTTTAAATTTCTCGTCTACACCGCTGTCCGAGGCAGAGACGTCAGTACTATGTAAAGGCCTATCTTTCATTCCCACAAACTTACCCAATAAATTTGGATGGAAAGTGGAGGAGTATAAGTTTCACAGGACGCTTAAATTGAAGGAACATTTTGGCAAAGTTCCAGATAGATCTGGCCCCAGTGAGATGAAACCTCAAATCCGGAAATTGGGCCCTACGTCCCAATTTGAGCCGGTGTCCCATCATCCATCAATTAGGACATTTGCTCGTATGATGGACACTCTGTAAGATGAGCCAGCCCCCTGGGTACCGAAGAACCTGTCCAAAGAAGAGCAATTGGCGTTAAAGTCCTTACGGGACAGACAGGATATCATAATCAGGGGAGCGGACAAAGGGGGCTTAATAGTTGGGTTGGATACTACAGATTACATCATAGAATGTGATCGGTTATTATCTGATCATCAGACATATTGTTTGTTGGAAAATTAGAATTAGATGAGATTTTGTCTGAAGCTAAATTTGAGGGTCTGATTTCCACAGAAGTGTATAATAAATTGACTTGCCCACATCCGGTGCTACCGGTTTTTTATATCATCCCAAAAGTCCATAAGGACGCAAAGAAGCCCCGTGGCCGATACGATTGGGCGGTTCTATAGACAAATCTCAGGGTGTGCCATGCTGTGGCCCCATCATTGGCAAATGCGTATATGTGGGAGGTGGAGCGGCAACTGTTTTTCTCAGATTCAGCGGTGCGAACCTGAGGAGTTGGAATTACAATTCAATGGCATGACTGAGAAATTTTTGCAGCGGGGGTACCCTCTTAAGCTTTTACAGACAGCAAAGAAAAAGGCTTTAATGAAAAGTAGGTTGGAAAGACTGGACAGCGAGTCTGGTAGGCCCAGAGAGAATAGGGTTCCTTGGATTAATGAATTGAACACCTCTAGTAAGAGAACATGCACACAGATGAAACATTGGTGGCCATTGATTTCTTCTGACTCCAGTTTACCCACCTTAGGCCAGAGTAAAATCATGCCGTGCTACACCCGTAGTGCCAATTTAAAAGATCTTTTGGTCAAAAGTGACATCACGGGATTTAAAGGCAGCCCAGCAGCCTCACATTTCCTGAGCCGTAAACTAGGGTATTTTAAATGCCTTGGCTGTACGATCTGCAGCTTTATGCTGACAGGGAATCATATTTCCCACCCACATACAGGGAAGAAGATTCCCATAAGATGGAATCTTACCTGCCACTCGACATACGTAATTTATGTGCTCATTTGTCCATGTAGTCTTTACTACAATGGAAAAACACAATGTCAGTTCAAGGAGAGGATGGCCCAACACCGTTCGGCCATCCGGGCGGCGTTGCAATCGGGTAACAGCGAGCAACCGGTTGCACGCCATTTTGCCCTGAACAAGCATGTTGTGTCCTCTCTGCATTACAAAATAGTGGACCAGGTCCCAGTATCACTTCGCAGGGGCAATAGAGCCAAAAAGCTCTTACAATTGGAATCTAGGTGGATCTACAAACTAGTGATGAGCGGGTTCGGTTCCTCGGAATCCGAACTCCCCCGAACTTCAGCCTTTTTACACGGGTCCGAGGCAGACTCGGATCTTCCCGCCTTGCTCGGTTAACCCGAGCGCGCCCGAACGTCATCATCCCGCTGTCGGATTCTCGCGAGGCTCGGATTCTATCGCGAGACTCGGATTCTATATAAGGAGCCGCGCGTCGCCGCCATTTTCACACGTGCATTGAGATTGATAGGGAGAGGACGTGGCTGGCGTCCTCTCCGTTTAGAATAGAAATAGATAGAGAGTGAGACACTTGATTTACTGGAGCTTAGGAGTACTCAGAGAGTGCAGAGTTTACTAGTGACTGACCAGTGACCACCAGTGCAGTTTTATTATTATTTAATATAATCCGTTCTCTGCCTGAAAAAAAACGATACACAGTGACACAGTATACCATATCTGTGCTCAGCCTCAGTGTGCTGCATCATCTATGTATATCTGACTGTGCTGAGTGCTCACACAGCTTAATTGTGGGGGAGACTGGGGAGCAGTTATAGCAGGAGTACATTAACAGTGCACACCTTTGCTGCCAGAGTGCCACTGCCAGTGTGACTGACCAGTGACCACTGACCACCAGTATATTGTGATTGTCTGCCTGAAAAAGTTAAAAACTCGTCGTGTGGTGTTTTTATTCTATAAACGCATTCTGCTGACAGTGTCCAGCAGGTCCGTCATTATATAATATATACCTGTCCTGCAGTAGTGATATATATATATTTTTTATATCATTATCATCCAGTCTATATTAGCAGCAGACGCAGTACGGTAGTCCACGGCTGTAGCTACCTCTGTGTCGGCAGTCGCTCGTCCATCCATAATTGTATACCACCTACCTGTGGTGTTTTTTTTTTCTTCTATCTTCTTGATACTAGTAGCTTACTTTAGGAGTCTGCAGTGCTGACAGTGTCCAGCAGGTCCGTCATTATATAATATATACCTGTCCGGCTGCAGTAGTGATATATATATTTTTTTTATATCATTATCATCCAGTCTATATTAGCAGCAGACGCAGTACAGTAGTCCACGGCTGTAGCTACCTCTGTGTCGGCAGTCGCTCGTCCATCCATAATTGTATACCACCTACCTGTGGTGTTTTTTTTTTCTATCTTCTTGATTCTAGTAGCTTACTTTAGGAGTCTGCAGTGCTGACAGTGTCCAGCAGGTCCGTCATTATATAATATATACCTGTCCGGCTGCAGTAGTGATATATATATATTTTTTTATATCATTATCATCCAGTCTATATTAGCAGCAGACGCAGTACGGTAGTCCACGGCTGTAGCTACCTCTGTGTCGGCAGTCGCTCGTCCATCCATAAGTATACTAGTATCCATCCATCTCCATTGTTTACCTGAGGTGCCTTTTAGTTGTGCCTATTAAAATATGGAGAACAAAAATGTTGAGGTTCCAAAAATAGGGAAAGATCAAGATCGACTTCCACCTCGTGCTGAAGCTGCTGCTACTAGTCATGGCCGAGACGATGAAATGCCATCAACGTCGTCTGCCAAGGCCGATGCCCAATGTCATAGTACAGAGCATGTAAAATCCAAAACACCAAATATCAGTAAAAAAAGGACTCAAAAATCTAAAATAAAATTGTCGGAGGAGAAGCGTAAACTTGCCAATATGCCATTTACCACACGGAGTGGCAAGGAACGGCTGAGGCCCTGGCCTATGTTCATGGCTAGTGGTTCAGCTTCACATGAGGATGGAAGCACTCAGCCTCTCGCTAGAAAAATGAAAAGACTCAAGCTGGCAAAAGCACAGCAAAGAACTGTGCGTTCTTCGAAATCACAAATCCACAAGGAGAGTCCAATTGTGTCGTTTGCGATGCCTGACCTTCCCAACACTGGACGTGAAGAGCATGCGCCTTCCACCATTTGCACGCCCCCTGCAAGTGCTGGAAGGAGCACCCGCAGTCCAGTTCCTGATAGTCAGATTGCAGATGTCAGTGTTGAAGTACACCAGGATGAGGAGGATATGGGTGTTGCTGGCGCTGGGGAGGAAATTGACCAGGAGGATTCTGATGGTGAGGTGGTTTGTTTAAGTCAGGCACCCGGGGAGACACCTGTTGTCCGTGGGAGGAATAGGGCCATTGACATGCCTGGTGAAAATACAAAAAAAATCAGCTCTTCGGTGTGGAAGTATTTCAACAGAAATGCGGACAACAGGTGTCAAGCCGTGTGTTGCCTTTGTCAAGCTGTAATAAGTAGGGGTAAGGACGTTAACCACCTCGGAACATCCTCCCTTATACGTCACCTGCAGCGCATTCATCATAAGTCAGTGACAAGTTCAAAAACTTTGGGCGACAGCGGAAGCAGTCCACTGACCAGTAAATCCCTTCCTCTTGTAACCAAGCTCACGCAAACCACCCCACCAACTCCCTCAGTGTCAATTTCCTCCTTCCCCAGGAATGCCAATAGTCCTGCAGGCCATGTCACTGGCAATTCTGACGAGTCCTCTCCTGCCTGGGATTCCTCCAATGCATCCTTGCGTGTAACGCCTACTGCTGCTGGCGCTGCTGTTGTTGCTGCTGGGAGTCGATGGTCATCCCAGAGGGGAAGTCGTAAGACCACTTTTACTGCTTCCACCAAGCAATTGACTGTCCAACAGTCCTTTGCGAGGAAGATGAAATATCACAGCAGTCATCCTGCTGCAAAGCGGATAACTGAGGCCTTGGCATCATGGGCGGTGAGAAACGTGGTTCCGGTATCCATCATTACTGCAGAGCCAACTAGAGACTTGTTGGAGGTACTGTGTCCCCGGTACCAAATACCATCTGGGTTCCATTTCTCTAGGCAGGCGATACCGAAAATGTACACAGACCTCAGAAAAAGACTCACCAGTGTCCTAAAAAATGCAGTTGTACCCAATGTCCACTTAACCACGGACATGTGGACAAGTGGAGCAGGGCAGGCTCAGGACTATATGACTGTGACAGCCCACTGGGTAGATGTATGGACTCCCACCGCAAAAACAGCAGCGGCGGCACCAGTAGCAGCATCTCGCAAACGCCAACTCTTTCCTAGGCAGGCTACGCTTTGTATCACCGCTTTCCAGAATACGCACACAGCTGAAAACCTCTTACGGCAACTGAGGAAGATCATCGCGGAATGGCTTACCCCAATTGGACTCTCCTGTGGATTTGTGGCATCGGACAACGCCAGCAATATTGTGTGTGCATTAAATCTGGGCAAATTCCAGCACGTCCCATGTTTTGCACATACCTTGAATTTGGTGGTGCAGAATTATTTAAAAAACGACAGGGGCGTGCAAGAGATGCTGTCGGTGGCCAGAAGAATTGCGGGACACTTTCGGCGTACAGGCACCACGTACAGAAGACTGGAGCACCACCAAAAACGCCTGAACCTGCCCTGCCATCATCTGAAGCAAGAAGTGGTAACGAGGTGGAATTCGACCCTCTATATGCTTCAGAGGTTGGAGGAGCAGCAAAAGGCCATTCAAGCCTATACAACTGAGCACGATATAGGAGGTGGAATGCACCTGTCTCAAGCGCAGTGGAGAATGATTTCAACGTTGTGCAAGGTTCTGCAACCTTTTGAACTTGCCACACGTGAAGTCAGTTCAGACACTGCCAGCCTGAGTCAGGTCATTCCCCTCATCAGGCTTTTGCAGAAGAAGCTGGAGACATTGAAGGAGGAGCTAACACAGAGCGATTCCGCTAGGCATGTGGGACTTGTGGATGGAGCCCTTAATTCGCTTAACAAGGATTCACGGGTGGTCAATCTGTAGAAATCAGAGCACTACATTTTGGCCACCGTGCTCGATCCTAGATTTAAAACCTACCTTGGATCTTTCTTTCCGGCAGACACAAGTCTGCAGGGGTTCAAAGAACTGCTGGTGACAAAATTGTCAAGTCAAGCGGAACGCGACCTGTCAACATCTCCTCCTTCACATTCTCCCGCAACTGGGGGTGCGAGGAAAAGGCTCAGAATTCCGAGCCCACCCGCTGGCGGTGATGCAGGGCAGTCTGGAGCAACTGCTGATGCTGACATCTGGTCCGGACTGAAGGACCTGACAACGATTACGGACATGTCGTCTACTGTCACTGCATATGATTCTCTCCCCATTGAAAGAATGGTGGAGGATTATATGAGTGACCGCATCCAAGTAGGCACGTCAGACAGTCCGTACTTATACTGGCAGGAAAAAGAGGCAATTTGGAGGCCCTTGCACAAACTGGCTTTATTCTACCTAAGTTGCCCTCCCACAAGTGTGTACTCCGAAAGAGTGTTTAGTGCCGCCGCTCACCTTGTCAGCAATCGGCGTACGAGGTTACATCCAGAAAATGTGGAGAAGATGATGTTCATTAAAATGAATTATAATCAATTCCTCCGTGGAGACATTCACCAGCAGCAATTGCCTCCACAAAGTACACAGGGAGCTGAGATGGTGGATTCCAGTGGGGACGAATTGATAATCTGTGAGGAGGGGGATGTATACGGTGATATATCGGAGGATGATGATAAGATGGACATCTTGCCACTGTAGAGCCAGTTTGTGCAAGGAGAGATTAATTGCTTCTTTTTTGGTGGGGGTCCAAACCAACCCGTCATTTCAGTCACAGTCGTGTGGCAGACCCTGTCACTGAAATGATGGGTTGGTTAAAGTGTGCATGTCCTGTTTATACAACATAAGGGTGGGTGGGAGGGCCCAAGGACAATTCCATCTTGCACCTCTTTTTTCTTTCATTTTTCTTTGCGTCATGTGCTGTTTGGGGAGTAGTTTTTGGAAGGGCCATCCTGCGTGACACTGCAGTGCCACTCCTAGATGGGCCAGGTGTTTGTGTCGGCCACTTGGGTCGCTTATCTTAGTCACACAGCTACCTCATTGCGCATCTTTTTTTTCTTCTTTGCGTCATGTGCTGTTTAGGGAGTAGTTTTTTGAAGGGCCATCCTGCGTGACACTGCAGTGCCACTCCTAGATGGGCCAGGTGTTTGTGTCGGCCACTTGGGTCGCTTAGCTTAGTCACACAGCTACCTCATTGCGCCTCTTTTTTTCTTTGCGTCATGTGCTGTTTGGGGGGTGTTTTTTGGAAGGGCCATCCTGCGTGACACTGCAGTGCCACTCCTAGATGGGCCAGGTGTTTGTGTCGGCCACTAGGGTCGCTTATCTTAGTCACACAGCTACCTCATTGCGCATCTTTTTTTTCTTCTTTGCGTCATGTGCTGTTTGGGGAGTAGTGTTTTTTGAAGGGCCATCCTGCGTGACACTGCAGTGCCACTCCTAGATGGGCCAGGTGTTTGTGTCGGCCACTAGGGTCGCTTAGCTTAGTCACACAGCTACCTCATTGCGCCTCTTTTTTTCTTTGCGTCATGTGCTGTTTGGGGGGTGTTTTTTCGAAGGGCCATCCTGCGTGACACTGCAGTGCCACTCCTAGCTGGGCCAGGTGTTTGTGTCGGCCACTAGGGTCGCTTAGCTTACTCAAACAGCTACCTCATTGCGCCTCTTTTTTTTCTTCTTTGCGTCATGTGCTGTTTGGGGAGTAGTTTTTTGAAGGGCCATCCTGCGTGACACTGCAGTGCCACTCCTAGATGGGCCAGGTGTTTGTGTCGGCCACTTGGGTCGCTTATCTTAGTCACACAGCTACCTCATTGCGCCTCTTTTTTTTCTTTGCGTCATGTGCTGTTTGGGGGATGTTTTTTGGAAGGGCCATCCTGCGTGACACTGCAGTGCCACTCCTAGATGGGCCAGGTGTTTGTGTCGGCCACTTGGGTCACTTATCTTAGTCACACAGCTACCTCATTGCGCCTCTTTTTTTCTTTGCGTCATGTGCTGTTTGGGGGGTGTTTTTTGGAAGGGCCATCCTGCGTGACACTGCAGTGCCACTCCTAGATGGGCCAGGTGTTTGTGTCGGCCACTAGGGTCGCTTATCTTAGTCACACAGCTACCTCATTGCGCATCTTTTTTTTCTTCTTTGCGTCATGTGCTGTTTGGGGAGTAGTTTTTTGAAGGGCCATCCTGCGTGACACTGCAGTGCCACTCCTAGATGGGCCAGGTGTTTGTGTCGGCCACTAGGGTCGCTTAGCTTAGTCACACAGCTACCTCATTGTGCCTCTTTTTTTCTTTGCGTCATGTGCTGTTTGGGGGGTGTTTTTTGGAAGGGCCATCCTGCGTGACACTGCAGTGCCACTCCTAGATGGGCCAGGTGTTTGTGTCGGCCACTAGGGTCGCTTAGCTTACTCACACAGCTACCTCATTGCGCCTCTTTTTTTTCTTCTTTGCGTCATGTGCTGTTTGGGGAGTAGTTTTTTGAAGGGCCATCCTGCGTGACACTGCAGTGCCACTCCTAGATGGGCCAGGTGTTTGTGTCGGCCACTTAGGTCGCTGAGCTTAGTCATCCAGCGACCTCGGTGCAAATTTTAGGACTAAAAATAATATTGTGTGGTGTGAGGTGTTCAGAATAGACTGAAAATGAGTGGAAATTATGGTTATTGAGGTTAATAATATTTTGGGATCAAAATGACCCCCAAATTCCATGATTTAAGCTGTTTTTTAGGGTTTCTTGAAAAAAACACCCGAATCCAAAACACACCCGAATCCGACAAAAAAAATGTGGTGAGGTTTTGCCAAAACGCGTTCGAACCCAAAACACGGCCGCGGAACCGAACCCAAAACCAAAACACAAAACCCGAAAAATTTCCGGTGCTCATCACTACTACTAGTACAAACTAAACCCCATTTACCCGAAAGGTTTAAATGACAGCCTGGGGTTGAACTGCTTTCTATAGGTGTGATACATATGCAGTTTAGACGACACACCTAGATGGCTTGGCAGTAAATTACAGCATGTTAGTTTTGTAGAGTAAGGGGCCCTATACACTAGCCGATCCGCCGCCGAGCTGCCCGACGGCGGATACGGCCGACGAGCGACCCGGCGGCGGGGGGGCAGTGACGGGGGGAGTGAAGTTTCTTCACTCCCCCCATCACGCGGCTGCATTGAAGTGCAGGCAAATATGGACGAGATCGTCCATATTGGCCTGCATGCACAGCCGACGGGAGACCAGCGATGAACGAGCGCGGGGACGCGCATCGTTCATCGCTGGAGCCTCCACACTGAAAGATATGAACGAGTTCTCGTTCATTTATGAACGAGATCGTTCATATCTTTCCAAAAATCGGCCAGTGTGTAGGGCCTATAAGTCACACTGCTTGATGTGGAGGGTCCCATAATGTGGTTCCGTAGAATTCAATATTCACTGCATTATCAATGTTGAGAATTTTTTGAATATAGCATAATAGTTGTGTGCTTAAGTGGATTACAGAATAGTAGTAGAAGATATACATTTATAGGTAGGACTTGTAATGGATGCACTTTCATGTTTTTTTTTTCATGTTTCATTCACTATGGATCACACCTGTTATTTATAAACAAAATAGGTCCAGGTGTGTCTTAATAATTTATTAGCACTTCACATATACTCAAATGTGTTTTACTTTACCTTTGTCTTTACTTGTATCGGGAATGCCCGCAGGCGGGATCACGTTGTTTTTCAGGTTGATGTTTTGTTTTTGTATAGGGTTGCCATAGTGATGTGTAAACTGTTATCTTGCCAACAGCCGTTGCGGGGCGGCGCCGGGCTGCATGGTGACGCAGCTTCCTGCAGGACGACTTCCTGTGATGAGAGGGAGCCGGGGCCGGAAGTGTGGGACCCAGAGCCGCGGACGGCGCCTTCGCCCCGGAGGCTGGCGTTTCTCAGAGGGGTGAGTTATTTAAAGGTAGTCACATGTATTGCCACTGTTGTAGTGTGTTTTCCTGAAGACGGGGGCTTGACCCCCGAAACGTTGAAATAAAGCAGTGGACGTTTTCACCATTTATACAGCCTCTGAGTGCCGCCTGTTTGAGGAGGTTATAGAAGGGTACCCATTCCCTGAGGAGGGCACCGGAGCCAGGACCCAGTGGGAGAGGAGAGTGCCGGATCAGTGTGAGGAGCATATATATATATATATATATATATATATATATATATATTAGTGTGGACTGGGCCATAAGCTTACATGCATTGTACAATTCATAAACTAAAACCCAGTTGTTTAATCAGATGTATACTAAAGCATTAAGGTGACTGAAGCTGCTAAGGAGAGTGCAGGGTTCTCTGTATATGTATATTTGAGTTCGGTGGTCACAGCCCACCATACCCCAACCTAGGGGTGGGGAGTACGTGAGTGCACCCCTCTCCTGGGAATGGTGAGTGCAGTGGATCCCCGTATGGCCCTTTTGTGACATATCTCTCTCTCATGCACTCCTAAGCTCTTTTACTTTTAACCTGGGTCAGCTGCTGCTTAGGTGTGTTGGTGACTGTCTCACTTAGAAAGCCAGAAATCAGTTGGCAGGTGAGCTTTAAACCAGGTAAGCACACTTGTGTAGTTGTGTTGGTGACTGTCTTATCTTTTAAAAGCCATAAGTGTGGCAGTTAAGCTTTAAACCAGGTTTTCCCCCATGAGACAGCAGTAGCCAGGTCCTTAAAAACATCTATGTGAAAGTTTATGTGATAGAGTAGGACTTGCGGTGAAATGAGGTCCCGTGGAGTGGGCAAGCTTACATGCATTGTACAATTCATAAACCAAAACCCCATTGTTTATTCAGATGTATACTAAAGCATTAAGGTGAATGAAGCTGCTAAGGAGAGTGCAGGGTTCTCTGTATATGTTTATTTGAATTCGGAGGTCACAGCCTACCGCATCCCAACCTAGAGGTGGGGAGTACGTGAGTGCACCCCTCCCTGGGAATGGCGAGTGCAGTGGATCCCCGTGTGTATGTATATATATATACTATATATATACTATATATATATATATAAATAACAATGGGCCTAATTCAGAGTTGATCGCAGCAGCAAACTTGTTAGCAGTTGGTCAAAACCATGTGCACGGCAGGGGGGCAGATATAACATGTGCAGAGAGAGTTAGATTTGGGTGGGGTGTGTTCAAAATTAAATCTAAATTGTAGTGTAAACATAAAGCAGGCAGTATTTACCCTGCACAGAAACAAAATAACCCAACCAAATCTAACTCTCTCTGCATGTTATATCTGTCACACCTGCAGTGCACATAGGGGGTAATTCCAAGTTGATCGCAGCAGGAATTTAGGGGGTAATTCCAAGTTGATCGCAGCAGGATTTTTTTTAGCAGTTGGGCAAAACCATGTGCACTGCTGGGGAGGCAGATATAACATTTGCAGAGAGAGTTAGATTTGGGTGGGTTATTTTATTTCTGTGCAGGGTAATACTGGCTGCTTTATTTTTACACTGCAAATTAGATTGCAGATTGAACACACCACACCCAAATCTAACTCTCTCTGCACATGTTATATCTGCCTCCCCTGCAGTGCACATGGTTTTGCCCAGTTGCTAACAGAATTCCAGCTGCGATCAACTTGGAATTACCCCCTTAGTTAGCAACTGGGCAAAACCATGGGGGTAATTCTAAGTTGATCGCAGCAGGAAATTTTTTAGCAGTTGGGCAAAACCATGTGCACTGCAGGGGAGGCAGATATAACATGTGCAGAGAGAGTTAGATTTGGGTGGGGTGTGTTCAAATCTGCAATCTAATTTGCAGTGTAAAAATAAAGCAGCCAGAATTTACCCTGCACAGAAATAAAATAACCCACCAAATCTAACTCTCTCTGCACATGTTAAATCTGCCTCCCCTGCAGTGCACATGGTTTTGCTCAATTGCTAACTAAATTCCTGCTGCGGTCAACTTGGAATTACCTCCATGGTTTTGCCCAACTGCTAACAAATTTGCTGCTACGATCAACTGTGAGTTACCCCCAATGTCTTTCTGGCAGCACTCCCAAATAGCACTTTACCGCCCTGGTACGCTCGTAGGTCCCCGTCAGCTGCAGGTCCGATATGTAGAGAACAATGCAGGCAGAACTTGCTAAAAACTTCTCAGAATACAGCAGGTATGCAACATGATGCATACCTGCTGTATTCGGAGAAGTTTTTACCGAGTGCCACCTGCATTGTTCTCTCTCTCTCTCTCTCTCTCTATATATATATAACTGAAATACCACTTTCTCATGACAAAATCTCCCAAACCATAAGGACTAGGAACTTGAAATTGGACAGTAGCTTGCTTTTGTGACGTAGGCACCCACTAAGAAGGGATTTTTCAAAATTCCACCCACGAAGGGGTTAAAAGGGGTGAGATAATTTACCCCTCACATAGTAGAGTTAAGACAGCCCACCCAGCTGGGGCTATAAAGAATGCATGGTGCCAGCGATACCAAGTCACGGAGGGAGGAGGACACAATGCTCTGTCCTGGACTTCCTTGCAGTGGCAGCTGCAGACCACTCCATTACTGAAATAGGGAAGCCACATCAACTTCCACCCTCAAACACAGTCAAACATCGCTGAGTGTGGCTCCACTATTTGAATAATGGACTGCTCTAAAACTGCCACTAGCAAGGAAGTGTAGCTTTATGGTTCAGGAGATTTAGTGAAGAGTCAGTGGTAGTTGTCTTTTTACATATATAGATTTCAGATACAAGTACTTAATCAACCTATTTCCAGTCAGGAGAGGATAGTGTCTCATTATCAGAGATTATCCTGTCACTTGAAGATTGGCAGCGGCGAGCGGAGCATGTCCTATTGTAAGTCTAATCAGCTTACCAGGAAGTCCTCCAAAATTAAAGTTATATGCATGGAAATACTTAAAATTCCGTACCGAAGCACGAGTATTCAGCTAGTATATATATATACATAAATATATAATGAAACAGGGAAAAGGAGCAAGTGCCTAATGGTGTAGCATTTCCTCGTTAGAGTTCACAAACAACACATCAATAAATATTCTGCGTGCCCGATAGTCTATTGAATCAGGCTCATCAAGTAAAAACTTTGTCCACTACACGTAATGGTAAATCTAAAAGTAAGGGAGACAGAACAATCGCCTGATGGTGTAGTTCTGTCTGTCTCCCTTACTTTTAGAGTCACTATTAAGTGAAGTGGACAAAATTTTGACTTGATGAGCCTGATTCAACAGACTATCTGGTACGCAGAAGATTTATTGGCGTGTTGTTTGTGAACTCTAATGAGGAAATGCTACACCATTAAGTGCTTGTTATGTTAATGTTCCCTATTTCCAGATTTTTTATCAGTTTTTTGCGCTATAATGCCAGTGGACTGAGCTGACATGCACAGAAGTAGAGTGGAGAGACTAGAAGCATTGGTGGAATTTCCCCAGTGGTTATTGGATTTTGAAACTTTCGCCAACCTTACATAATATTTTCCTGTGATACAAAATAAGGAGAAGCGCACAGATCTACATATTTTTGTACAATATATATTTATATATATATATATATATATATATATACACACATACGAATAGCAGGCACTCTCCTTCAGTATACGCCCGCTGCGCACATTGCAAACAGTTCATGTATTCAATCCAATGTGCGGCACTCAATGGACTTCTCTGTATAAGAATTCAACAACAACAACAACGGCTTATCATAGCAACGTTTTGGGTTTATTACCCTCTTTCAAGCAGCATCCAAGTAGATGTGACATCAAAGACAGTTTAAATACCCTTACCTCTAGTAGAAGCGCCGTTAGCTTCCTCCCGCCTCCGGCCGCGCGGGTCAGACTTCCGGGTAGGTCAGTAACATCCAGCGGTTTCCGCCTGACGGGCGTCACCATGGCAACCCGTGGTTGCTAACACAAACAATGGGTGTCTTGTCCCGCCTCCGGCCAGAGCGCTTACAGTGCACCGATTCTTCACCCAGTGTCATGTCTTCGCACCAATCCGTAAGTTAAGTCATGAGTCCTCCAGCGCCTACACCAGCAAAAAACAACATCATTATATGTGACAGAACAATTACAACACATTAAAGATATCCAACACATCACCAGTATAAAAATAGCATATTTAAAATAAGTGTCAGGAAATAGGAATATCAATACGAACTTCTTCCAGGCTACATAAGTGCATATTTTCCAATCCTCTTGTTAAACATTAACTCATATTGTCAAAACAGATACATGATTATCTTTATACCTATAGAAAGAGATTATCTTTATACCTATAGAAAGACACTATTATGAACCACAGGTAGTGGTTCATTCCTATTTTATGTTTATAGTTGTCTTGCAGGCCAGGATTTCCCGTTGCTCTGGTTTAAGAAGACTCTTGTTTGCTACTGGTGGTGAGTCTGTGTAATTGCAGCTTTTTCCCATGTGTTCAGCCTCACCTGTCTGTTAATTGCACCTCTCAGTTGTGCAGCAGGGCAGCTGCACGACATAATTAATTAGGACTTTCTGTTATATTCTGGCTCAGTGTAATACACAGACGCTGGTGATAGTTCCAGAGTTCTTGAGTTCTGAGCTAGTCCCTGCCAGTTCCTGAGCTCCTGTCTAGCAGTGTCTGTCTAGCTGCTTCCAGTGTCGGTTCCAGTGTCGGTTCCAGTGTCTGATCCCGTGTCCTGCCGTGAAGCGTTCCTGTCCAGAAGTCCTGTGGCTTTGTCTGTGCCTGGTCGAGTATCTGGCTTCTTGGTGTCCACCGGTCTGTCGTTTGGGATTCTGCCTGTCCTCCGGTTCTGAGAGTCTGTGTCGGCTACATTGGGGGTTCCTGTCCGTTTGCCAGTATTTGTACCGGTTCCGCGAGTAGCGGCTTTGCCGCGTCCGTCGGCCTAGGCCGCAGTATTCTTTGGTTATATTTGTTAATGGTGTTTTGCAGAGGGTTCTGCCTATGCTGTCACCGCCGGTACACAACAGAATTGTGTCGGCGTGTGGACAGCATTTCCTTTGTTGTTCTTTTCCTTTGGCGGCATGCTGCACATATATTTAGTTTTAGGGTTGTTAGTAGCCCCTAGCCTTCTGTTTGCTTTAGTTAGAGGTCCCCTTGTTATTATCCTGTCTCGGTTCACGCCTTGTCTCACTCTAAGACCTGGGGGCATCGGAGTTGGGCAGACCTAATCCGCCCTACAAACGCGGCTGCCGTGGGCCCAAGAAACCATAGTCACTCAGGCGTGAACTGACCACACGGGTGAAACAATGGAGGTAGGGTGCTAGCGGCTATTTCCACACCACACCTTATTTCAGCGTCACGTTCTGGTGCTCTGGACTCACTACGGAACATCTCCCTTGTTTTGAGCACCAGGAACCTAACATTATCACCAGCCATACAACAAAAAAGAAACAAAGCTAAATAGTAGTATTTTCTTTTTTGGTCCAGTGTCTTGTCTAGAATTCAGTGTGCAGAATCCTGTCTGGTGTTTAGAATCCAGTCCTGTCTAGAATTCAGTGTGCAGAATCCAGTCTGGTGTTTAGAATCCAGTCCTGTCTAGAATTCAGTGTGCAGAATCCAGTCCGGTGTTTAGAATCCAGTCCTGTCTAGAATTCAGTGTGCAGAATCCGGTCCAGTGTGCAGAATCCGGTCCGGTGTGCAGAATCCAGTCCGGTGTGCAGAATCCAGTCCGGTGTGCGGAATCCTGTCTTGTCTTGTCGAGTTTAAAAAAAATAAAAAAATCCAGTCCAGTCTTGTCTTGTCTAGTCTAGTTTAGTCTTGTCTTGTCTAGTTTAAAATCCTCCTATGCCAACTATGCAAGCCCTGCAGGCGTCTCTCTCAGCCCTGAACTCTGCTTTCAGTGCTTTGAAACCTGAGCGACTGGAAGTTTTGCAGCAATCCTTGAAGCAAATGCAAAACCTTCTGACTAAAATTTTGCTTATCTTGCCAGAAGTCGTTGAGAGTTCATTTACCTCTAAAGAGACTCTTGCTCACAATATGGTGACAAGAGAATCCTCAGGTTCAGTTGGAGAGAAAAAGTTTAAAAGTTTTCTGCGGCCCAGGCTCTCAGAAGAGGAGCGTCTGCGTCGCAGAAACTTAAATTTATGCCTATATTGTGGGGGTTTAGGCCACTATCTGCAGACCTGTGAGTTGCGCAAGCCAAAGTGTGGCGACAAGTCCTGCCCTCTGGCCAAGTTGAGTCAGGATACAAGACCTACTCCTGTCTCTACTGTGGCAGAGGTACTTGTCACACAACCCATACTAAAAAGCACTCTGTCCTATAATTGGGGTTCTTGGGCTAGGGAGCCCCATTATAGATTCAGGAGCCAAAGGATAATGTTCCTCTCCTCTCTTGATTTTCCTGTTGAAGTAGAGTTGCAGAGTCCTGGAGCAGTACCCGATGCCCAGAGTCCTGGAGCGGTACCGGATGCCCAGAGTCCTGGAGCGGTACACGATGCCCAGAGTCCTTGCGCGATACCCGATGCCCAGAGTCCTGGAGCGGTACCCGATGCTCTGGGTCATAGTGGGACAGCGAATATTATAGCTCAGGTGTCAATACCATAAGGGGTCTCAGAAGCTGTTACCCCAGGTAGGGACTTGAAAAGCGCAACCCCAGAAAAGGTGTCTAAAACCATAGTTCTAGAATGGAACTCGAGAAGCAAACCCCCAGAAGGTATCTTTGAAGTAATATCCCCAAGTGGGGTCTCGAGAGACACAGCCCCAATGAAGGGTCTAGAGGTCGCTTCACCAGGAAAGGACTTAAGAGGCATAGCATTAGTGGAGGTTCTGAAGGTTATAGCTTCAGCAAAAGTCCCGGAGGTCATAGTCCCGGGAGAAGTTTCGATAATTTTCGACTCAGAGAGGGAGGCTGACGGCCCGGTCCCAGAGAGGGAGGCTGACGGCCCGGTCCCAGAGAGGGAGGCTGACGGCCCGGTCCCAGAGAGGGAGGCTGACGGCCCGGTCCCAGAGAGAGAGGCTGACGGCCCGGTCCCACAGAGGGAGGCTGACGGCCCGGTCCCAGAGAGGGAGGCTGACGGCCCGGTCCCAGTAAAAGAATCCGAGGCCACTGCCCCAGCGGGGTTCCCGAAGGCCACTGCCCCAGCGGGGTTCCCGAAGGCCACTGCCCCAGCGGGGTTCCCGAAGGCCACTGCCCCAGCGGGGTTCCCGAAGGCCACTGTCCCAGCGGGGTTCCCAAAGGTCACTGCCCCAGAGGGGGTTCCGAGGGCCACTGCCCCAGAGGGGGTTCCGAGAGCCACTGCCCCAGAGGGGGTTCCGAGGGTCACTACCCCAGGTGGGGTTCCAAGGGCAACTGCTCCAGGTGGGGTTCAGAAAGTCACTGCCCCCGGTGGGTTTCAGAAAGTCACAGCCTCGAGTAAAGTCAGTAGTGACCAGGTCCTAGCAAATCACTCTAGTCAGTTAGATGGGAAGGAAGCAGATCCTGACTCTGTTGATATCTCAACATCTATAATCTTTGGGGAATTAGTCCAATTTCTGGTGCTTTACAAACACTATTACACCATTTTGTTGTCTAGACCATTTCTGGGCATCACTTCAGGGAACCTTGTGCTCTATCTGATATATTCCTTTAGAGGAGAGCCTTTTGAGTGGGCATCCAGCTTAATGAAAGCTGAAGATCCCATTCTTCAGGATCCCCCCGCATTCAGTGATGCAATTATTAAGAGATATGGTTCCAAAGAAATTGGTTCAGGTTCCTCTAGGTCCCCTGTCTTATATGCTGAGAGTCCACCGTATACTGTAAACTCGGCACAAAAATCACAGCCTATTACCATTGCTACTGGATGTGCTTTCCTGTCTTCTCCCTACAGGAAATCTTCTAAAGTTTTGGTACCTAGGGGAATGGAACCAATCTATGGTCTGTTCTCAGATTCCGAAACTGATGAGGTTTCTTATATGCCGGGGCACTCTGGTAGGAGACGGAAGAAGCATCTGATTGCTCGACCTATATGTTTTGAAGAATTTTTTGAGCCAGAGATTTCTTCCTTTCCTGGTGTCGCCAAGCAAGCACAGGGTAAAAAGAAGAAAAAGAAATATTGCTGACTCTTGCCTTGTGGTGTATATATATATATAAAAAAAAGGTTTATTTTTTTCCTTGTCTTGTGTCCTGTGGCCACCGTCAAGGGGGGGGGGGGGGGGGGCACTGTTACAATGCCACAGCTTGTTTCTGTTTTCTTGCCTGTTAGACCAGTATGTCAGGGTTTATTTTGTACCCCTTATTTTGGAAAGACTGAATTTTGGGGTCCGTTGACCCCTCCTCAAGAGGGAGGGGGGGTACTGTTATGAGCCACGGCTGTGGCTCATTCCTGTTTTGCATTTTGGTTATGTATTTTATGTTATACTTCTGTTTATGTTCCCCGTGGGTGTCATGGGGTGTTCGGAGCTCACCCTTAAGGTGAGGGTACTGTTATGAACCACAGGTAGTGGTTCATTCCTATTTTATGTTTATAGTTGTCTTGCAGGCCAGGATTTCCCGTTGCTCTGGTTTAAGAAGACTCTTGTTTGCTGCCGGTGGTGAGTATGTGTAATTGCAGCTTGTTCCCATGTGTTCAGCCTCACCCGTCTGTTAATTGCACCTCTCAGTTGTGCAGCAGGGCAGCTGCACAACATAATTAATTAGGACTTTCCGTTATATTCTGGCTCAGTGTAATACACAGACGCTGGTGACAGTTCCAGAGTTCTTGAGTTCTGAACTAGTCCCTGCCAGTTCCTGAGCTCCTGTCTAGCAGTGTCTGTCTAGCTGCTTCCAGTGTCGGTTCCAGTGTCGGTTCCAGTGTCTGATCCCAGTGTCGGTTCCAGTGTCTGATCCTGTGTCCTGCCGTGAAGCGTTCCTGTCCAGAAGTCCTGTGGCTTTGTCTGTGCCTGGTCGAGTATCTGGCTTTTGGTGTCCACCGGTCTGTCGTTTGGGATTCTGCCTGTCCTCCGGTTCTGAGAGTCTGTGTCGGCTACATTGGGGGTTCCTGTCCGTTTGCCAGTATTTGTACCGGTTCCGCGAGTAGCGGCTTTGCCGAGTCCGTCGGCCTAGGCCGCAGTATTCTTTGGTTATATTTGTTACTGGTGTTTTGCAGAGGGTTCTGCTTATGCTGTCGCCGCCGGTACACAACAGAATTGTGTCGGCGTGTGGACAGCATTTCCTTTGTTGTTCTTTTCCTTTGGCGGCATGCCGCACATATATTTAGTTTTAGGGTTGTTAGTAGCCCCTAGCCTTCTGTTTGCTTTAGTTAGAGGTCCCCTTGTTATTATCCTGTCTCGGTTCACGCCTTGTCTCACTCTAAGACCTGGGGGCATCGGAGTTGGGCAGACCTAATCCGCCCTTCAAACGCGGCTGCCGTGGGCCCAAGAAACCATAGTCACTCAGGCGTGAACTGACCACACGGGTGAAACAATGGAGGTAGGGTGCTAGGGGCTATTTTCACACCACACCTTATTTCAGCGTCACGTTCTGGTGCTCTGGACTCACTACGCAACATCTCCCTTGTTCTGAGCACCAGGAACCTAACAGACACTTAAAGTCAACTGGTTATTCAATCTTTTGGGTTTTACAGTATCGACTATATAGATCCATTTAGCCTCCGCATATGTTTAAGACTTTTAATTTGTTTTTGTATAACCAGCCACAGCCTCGTACGTTTAATTTATTTGAATGGAGAGTGGATCAATATGGATTAAATAGACAGCTCAAACTCAGAGAATTCTTTGATGGACAAGAGAACAACATAGCAGCTAAGGAAGGCGCTACATTTAAAAGGAAGTCAAAATTTTAATCTGCTTCTAACAATGTTGCCATTCTCTGCTTCATGAAGGCCCTGGATGTTCAGGTCCTTAATGACCAAAAAACCCCTAGACCCCATAGGAATAACTTGACCAAAGAAGAATGGGAAGCATTGAGAAATCTCAGTGGGAACAATAACATTGCAATAAGGGCCACAGACAAAGGGGGGAGGGTGGTGGTTATGGACATTGATAAATACGGTGATGAAATTTACTCTCAATTAACTGCAGAGAATGTGTATCAATTGTTACCTAGAGACCCTACTGACACGTGTAAGGCTTAAATAGATTTAATTTTGGATAAAGCCACATTGGATGGCATTATAGATGCTAATACATGTTCATTTTTTAAAGTTGAGGCACCAAGAGTGCCGTTCTTGTATACACTGTCAAAGATCCACAAAAGTATGTGTAACCCGCCTGGATGGCCAATTGTTTCAGCCAGAGACTCACTATTTAGTAATATTTCAAAATATTTAGATAATTTTTTACAACCATGCGTCCAGGCGGAGTACACATATTTGATGGATACGACGGATTTGTTGTTGGAGTTACAGACATTGGATGAATTGCCTTGCAATACATGGCCGTGTACACTTGATATCAATAGCTTGTACACCAACATCCCCCATGAGGGAGGTTTAGAGGCTGTGAAGCTATTACTTACTGACAACCCTTTATATGAGGGACCGGAACTAAGTTTCTTTCTCTTACTGCTTGAATTGGTACTTAAACAAAATAATTTTTATTTCAATGGCCAATATTACAAACAGTGTTCTGGGTGTGCAATGAGGTCACATGTGGCCCCAATCTATGACAACGCATACATGGTAGTGGTGGAGAAAACTCTGTTCTTTAACCGTGAGGTTAGGGATCGTATAGTGTTTTATAAATGATACATCGATGATGTGATCCTTTTCTGGAATGGTGCCCTCTCTGAATTTCAAGATTTAGTACAACATGTTAATGGACACCAAGACGACAGATAGAGACACCCTACTAAAAGCCGACAGCTATCATCCCCAGGCTACAATCAATAGTCTACCATATTCTCAATTTTTAAGAACAAGAAGGGTAACTAGTGACGAGAATCTATTAGATCAGAGCCTGGAGGAAATGATGGATAAGTTCAGGTCCAGAGGCTACAAAGAAGATACTTTGAGAACAGCAAATGTATACCCTGTGCTGAAACATTAAAGAAAACTACCAAAAAGAATACAGATAATTCCCTTAATTGGGTGCACAGGTATAACACAGCCCATGGTAAGATCCGAGAAGTGAGTACGAAGCTGTGGCCGGTTATACAAAATGAAATGAAAAGTCTTAAACATATGCTGATTAGACATTGTTACCAGAGAGGCAAGAATATCCGAAATTGGACTATACATACTGATGTTACTAGACAGAATAAAGCTAGAGATGGTAACACAAAACGGAGCAATGGTTGTCATAAGTGTACAGGCTGTACCATCTGCAGTCACATGATGGCGGGTAAATATTTTTTTGATCCACACACAGGGCGCAGATATGAGATTAGACATGCTTTGACATGTACGAGTTCATATATTGTATATCTAATTAAATGCCCCTGTGGGTTATGTTATGTGGGTAAGACCACACGCTCTTGAAGAGAACGTATGGCACTACACAGATCTGCAATAAGAGCAGCCATCAGTGGTACAGGATCAGATCAGCCAATAGCAAAGCACTTTAAAGAAGCCAGACATAACATGGCAAATTTGGGACACATAATAATTGATCACATCCCAGATGATGGCAGGCAATGGGATAGCCACAAAAAGTTGCTGCAAGGTGAGGCTAAATGGATCCATATAGTCGATACAGTAAAACCCAGAGGATTGCATAACCAGTTGACTTTAAGTGTCTTTCTATAGGTATAAAGATAATCATGTATCTGTTTTGACAATATGAGTTAATGTTTAACAAGAGGATTGGAAAATATGCACTTATGTAGCCTGGAAGAAGTTCGTATTGATATTCCTATTTCCTGCCACATATTGTAAATATGCTATTTTTATACTGGTGATGTGCTGGATATCTTTAATGTGTTGTAATTGTTCTGTCACATATAATGGTGTTGTTTTTTGCTGGTGTAGGCACTGGAGGACTCATGACTTAACTTACGGATTGGTGCGAAGACATGACTCCGGGTGAAGAATCGGTGCACGGATGCGCTCTGGCCGGAGGTGGGACAAGACACCCGTTGTTTGTGTTAGCAACCACGGGTTGCCATGGTGACGCCGGTCAGGCAGAAGCCGCCGGATGTTACTGACCTACCCGGAAGTCTGACCAGTGCAGCCGGAAGCGGGAGGGAGCTAACAGCGCTTCTACCAGAGGTAAGGGTATTTAAACTGTCTTCGATGTCAAATATACTTGGATGCTGCTTGAAAAAGGGTAATAAACCCGAAACGTTGCTATGATAAGCCATTGTTGTTGAATTCTTATACAGAGAAGTCCATTGAGTGCCGTACATTGGATTGAAAAAAAGAATTAAAGAAATTTTTTTTTAAAAATAAATAAATAAATAAAATTATAAATATATATATATATATATATATATATATATATATAGTTGTGCTCATAAGTTTACATACCCTAGCAGAATTTGTGATTTTCTGGACATTTGTCAGAGAATATGAATGATAACTCACAAGCTTTTCTTTCACTCATGGTTAGTGGTTGGGTGAAGCCATTTATTGTCAAACAACTGTGTTTCCTCTTTTTAAATCATAATGACAGAAACTACCCAAATGACCCTGATCAAAAGTTTACATACCCCAGTTCTTAATACCGTGTATTGCCCCCTTTAACATCAATGACAGCTTGAAGTGGTAGTTGTGGATGAGGCTCTTTATTTTCTCAGATGGTAAAGCTGCCCATTCTTCTTGGCAAAAAGCCTCCAGTTCCTGTAAATTCTTGGGCTGTCTTGCATGAACTGCACGTTTGAGATCTCCCCAGAGTGGCTCAATGATATTGAGGTCAGGAGACTGAGATGGCCACTCCAGAACCTTCACTTTATTCTGCTGTAGCCAATGACAGGTGGACTTGACCTTGTGTTTTGGATCATTGTCATGTTGGAACGTCCTGGTACGTCCCATTCGCAGCTTCTGGGCTGATGAGTGCAAATTTTCCTCCAGTATTTTCTGATAACATGCTGCATTCATCTTGCCATCAATTTTGGCCAAGTTTCCAGTGCCTTTGTAGCCCACACATCCCCAAAATATCAGCGATCCACCTCCGTGTTTCACAGTAGAAATGGTGTACCTTTCATCATAGGCCTTGTTGACTCCTCTCCAAATGTAACGTTTATGGTTGTGGCCAAAAAGTTAAATTTTGGTCTCATCACTCCAAATGACTTTGTTCCAGAAGTTTTGAGGCTTGTCTCTGTGCTGTTTGGAGTATTGTAAGCGGGATGCTTTGTGGCATTTGCGTAGTAATGGCTTTCTTCTGGCGACTCGACCATGCAGCCCATTTTTTTTCAAATGCCTCCTTATTGTGCATCTTGAAACAACCACACCACTTTTTTTCAGAGAGTCCTGTATTTCAGCTGAAGTTATTTATGGATTTTTCTTTGCATCCCGAACAATTTTCCTGGCAGTTGTGGCTGAAATTTTTGTTGGTCTACCTGACCGTGATTTGGTTTCCACAGAATCCCTCATTTTCCATTTCTTAATTAGAGTTTGAACACTGCTGATTGGCATTCTCAATTGCTTGGATATCTTCTTATATCCCTATCCTGTTTTATACAGTTCAAAAACCTTTTCCCGCAGATCCTTTGACAATTCTTTTGCTTTCCCCATGACTCAGAATCCAGACACGTCAGTGCAGCACTGGATGAAAGATGCAAGGTTCTTTCAGGAGTCCAGACACTCACTGACCTTTTATACACACACACTGATTACAAGCAAACAGATCACAGGTGAGGATGGTTACCTTTAGTAGCCATTCAAACCTGTTTGTGTCAACTTGTGTGCATGTTATCAGGCCAAAACCTCCAGGGTATGTAAACGTTTGATCAGGGTCATTTGGGTAGTTTCTGTTGTCATTATGATTTAAAAAGAGTAAACACAGTTGTTTGACAATAAATGGCTTCACCCAACCACTAACCATGAGTGAAAGAAAAGTTTGTGAGTTATCATTCATATTCTCTGTCAAATGGCCAGAAAATCACAAATTCTGCTAGGGTATGTAAACGTATGAGCACAACTGTACACACACACACACACACACACACACACACACACACACACACACACACACACACACACACAGTCGGACTGGCCCACAGGGGTACAGGGGAAACCACCAGTGGGCCCCACTGCCTGAGGGCCCACTCCTTCCTCTCGGGATCAGGTTCCAGACTGTGCACTTGCATTATACATGGTAGATATGTTGCATTACACTGCACAAGATTATTGTGCATTTCAAGCCTCTGTGGAGGCTGGCCACACACCCTTTGTTGGCTGGTCACACCCCTAAATATGGGCCCCTACCACTGCATTCCCCCGGTGGGCCTTTCATACTCCAGTCCAACACTGTATATATATATATATATATATATATATAATTATATATATATATATATACATACACACACACACACACACACACACACACACACACACACACACACACACAAACCCACAGTGGCGTAACTCCCAGAGACATTTGCCGCCGGGCTCCCCGCTGTGAGAGGGGCCCTAAGAAAGAGAGAAAGGCTGAGGGCACCTCTCAACTAGAAAAGGTCTCTCTCCACTCATTTCATAGTGACTTGCTGCAGTCAGAATGATCTACACCACAGGTTCTCAAACTCGGTCCTCAGGACCCCACACAGTGCATGTTTTGCGGGTCTCCTCACAGAATCCCAAGTGAAATAACTAGCTCCACCTGTGAGCCTTTTAAATTGTGTCAGTGAGTAATTAATACACCTGTGCACCTGCTGGGTTACCTGCAAAACATGCACTGTGTGGGGTCCTGAGGACTGAGTTTGAGAACCTGTGATCTACACTTTTCTTGCTGTGTCTATATATGAGGAAAGAAAGGAAAGCAGAAGTTGGTTTTGAGAAAATGCAAATGTACTCATTATTATATTATTATTATTATTATTATTATTATTATTATTATAACAATAACAAAACTTTTAAGGGGGGTATTTATCAAAGCTTGGCGAGTGATAAAATTGTGAGATATACTGTAAAGTACCAACCAATTGGCTCCTGTCATTTTTCAAACACAGCCTGTAAAATATAAGGCACAAGCAGATTGGCTGGTACTTCTCTTACAATTTTATCTCTCTCTGAGCATTTATTCCTTATCGGCACAATTAGCAATAAGGAATCTTTATTATCCCAGATGTACCATTGGCAAGTCACTGGGACGTCAGCACATGTGCAAGCAGGAACCACTGGGGGGCCACCTTCTATTTCACCTCTGGGCGCCTGGCATGAACTTACGCCCCTGTGTGTGTGTATATATATATATATATATATATATATACAGTATATAGCATGAGGCAAGCCGCACCCACTTAAAAGTCCAATCACTAGGAGTGCAAGGCTTATAAATGTAAATATGCAAAGAGGAGAGAAGCAAGCAACATCCAAACATGTAAACTTTCTAACTCACCAAAAGTGCATCCATTCAAAAATCCATTTAAGGTAGATAGCAGCAATGATGTGGAGACCGGTCACAGACGGGTGGTATTCATGTGACCATCGGTCAGGAGACCGACGGTCACATGACCTCCACCAACATCCCACCCCCTCACTATGTTGATGGTCAGCAAATCGTGGGTGTCCACGACACCCATAGAGTGGGAATAGAACCCGTGGTGACTGCAGGTTGCCACTGAGCCCGCAAGGGGCTTGCTGCACTCACCCCTCCCCGGCGTCAGTATGCTGCCGGAATCCTGGCGTCAGTATGCTGACCGCCGGTCAGCCATACTACACCACTCACAGACATGTAAGCAACAGAAACATAAAATCAATGGAGTACTTTTCCATAGTGTCAGGGCATAGTATAAACGCCAGTCATCCTGCTGCATGTGTACAGCTCGACAGCTGTTTCGGTGTGTAGCAAACACCTTAATCATCAGCAAAGACACATACAAACTGGGACCCTTGAATACCTAGAGCCGGATGCAAAACAGACTCACCTGTGTTCTAAATACATTGCACCTATAGCCGCGGCTCCAGAAAACGGAAGTGATGTGGCGTTACCATAGACACCGCAATAAACCAGGAGTGAGCAGCGTTCGGAAGTGACACAGTGGAATCATAGCAACCAGCCAAACTAATACAAACGTCACACCAGGAAGTAAGTGCTAAAAGATATTGGAACATCCTATGGCAATAGGTAGTAAAATTGTAGTCATGGTAACCCGCCACAGACGTGCACAGAAAGCATATATATATATTTGCATACAAACGGCACTCAGGAGGCTTTGTCCTGGATTTGTCCTCTTTGTTGTCCTGAGGAAGGGGTTGTGTCCCCAACAACGTGGTTGGTACTATATCGAAGTGGCAGAAGAGACCTTCTGACGTATCTAGGGGAGGAGACATGTCACATGGGGGAGGAGCTACGGCCGAACAGGGTACCCGAAAAGTACCCTCGCGGGCTCGCTTCGCTTGCCACGCTTCGGGCTCGGTGGCTCGCTCCGCTCGCCACCTGATTACTAAAGGTAATAGTTGGTGGCGTGGATAGTAGAGGAACTATCCCGCTGGCCTAGCTCATACTTGCCGACATTCTGGCTGCTCTCTGCGGGAGAGAGCAGCCAGGTCGGATCAGCAGGGGGGCAGGGGCAGGCTGTGACGTGGGGAGGAGGTGGACCGGAGGCGGGACGGGGCGGATCAGGGGATTTTCGGGAGCCTCCCGGCCATTCCGGGAGAGTAGGCAAGTATGGCCTAGCTCCACCCCCTTGTGTCGTGACTCCTCCCCCAGACGGAAAAGGTCCCTTAGCCCACTTGATTCTAGCATCTACCCAACAACGTTTGACACCATGCTATGCTGTTACTGTCTGAATACATCCTATTTGCTCATCTGAAAAGCCTCCAGAGTGCATCTATATTAGCACGATTATTTGTGCAGCTTGAGCAAATGTTTTAGTTTTATTTGCAGTGCCGACTGATGTCATATACTTTTGAAATAAGGCACTCAGTGGTCTTGAAACAAATATTAAAATATTCACATCACAAATTCCTGCAACGTTTCGGGCTTGTTTTGCCCGTCATCAGGCAGTATATATATAGAGAGAGAGAGACGCACACACACATTATTTGTCTTCCTACATTTCCCTGAAACAAACACACACACACACACACACACACACACACACACACACACACACACACACACACGCAGACCAAGAATTACAGGTTACTGACGTCATTAGCAGTCTTTGAATAGGGGGCGGGACAAAATGCAATGAGGGTTGGAACTTAAATCGTGGACCGAAGCAAGTCCGGTAAAGAAAAAAAATTGGTCCATCACTGAACTCAGTGACAGGCCGGACACTGCAGGGTGAGTGCTATTTATTGTAAAATAAATAAGTCTATACTTTAGCTATTTTCAGGACTGCAAAGAGTTTCTCAAACCAGTATTTGATTCAATTTCAGCTGAAACCTGGGCATTCGCATCTGAAAGAACAAAGGTTTCCTATATCTTTTCTCTTAGTTCTGGAGAAGTTTTGGACTGGGTCTCACAAATCAAATGAGAATTTGGGAAATAATTTTATTGTTTCCACTTGCACTTCTATTTTTATTGTTTCTTTGATAAGCCTGTCCAAGTTTCCCATCACCTGGTTTGCTAAGTCTGTGTTGTGGGACTATGGGGGTCATTCAGATCTAATCGCTGCTGTGCGTTTTTGCACAGCGGGTAATCAGAACCGAACTGCACATGCGTATGCACCGCAATACTCAGGTGTGACGGACGGCTGCAATGGGGATCGTCGGTCAGTGATGGGATTGTGGGAAGGATCCATTTGCACGGGTGTTCGCAACGAGATTGACAGGAAGAGGGCATTTGTGGGTGGCAACTGACCGTTTTCAGGGAGATCCGGAAAAACGCAAGCAGGATGCGTTTGAAGGGAGGGTGTCTGACATCCAATCCGGTCCCGATCAGATTGATGTGATCGCGGCGGCTGAGTAAGTCCTGGGCTGTGCAGAGACTGCACAATATCAGTTTGTGCAGCTCTGCTACACATGCGTTCGCACTTTTGCACAGCAAAAACACACTTCCCCTGTAAGCGGCGACTATCTGATCTCTAGCGATCTGAATGACCCCCCTATGTTCTTGGGCCAGTATACTTTCCAATTACGGCCCTCATTCCGAGTTGTTCGCTCGCAAGGCGATTTTAGCAGAGTTACACACGCTAAGCCGCCGCCTACTGGGAGTGAATCTTAGCTTCTTAAAATTGCGAACGATGTATTCGCAATATTGCGATTACAAACTACTTAGCAGTTTCAGAGTAGCTTCAGACTTACTCGGCATCTGCGATCAGTTCAGTGCTTGTCGTTCCTGGTTTGACGTCACAAACACACCCAGCGTTCGCCCAGACACTCCTCCGTTTCTCCAGCCACTTCTGCGTTTTTTCCGGAAACGGTAGCGTTTTTATCCACACGCCCATAAAACGCCGTGTTTCCGCCCAGTAACACCCATTTCCTGTCAATCACACTACGATCGCCGGAGCGAAGAAAAAGCCGTGAGTAAAAATACTATCTTCATAGCAAAATTACTTGGCGCAGTCGCAGTGCGAACATTGCGCATGCGTACTAAGCAGAAAAACGCTGCGATGCGAAGAAAATTACCGAGCGAACGACTCGGAATAAGGGCCTACATGCGTTGGCCTCAGAACTCATTCACTGCTCACTGAGGTTTACCTGCTAGCAATTGAAGAGGTGGTATAGTATAAAAACCAATTATGAGTGATGACATCAGAACTCACCATGTATTCAGATTATATTTACAGGTGTTCATACATTATTTAGCATTACTAATGTGTATTATATGCATTTTTTCTAGACCTTTTATGTACTGTTTGATTAAAGAATTAACATTTAATTTAGGCTTGAATATGGCATTTACATAGATAATCCCATTTGCTTGGTTTATTCTTTATAATAAAAGATGACCTCAGAGTTGTAAGGAATTTACTGACAGTATATTCTATTTGCATATTTCATATCAGCTCTAAATATATATATATATATATATATATATATATACTAGGTGATTCATCGCGCCCTACGGGCGCTCTTCACACCGTCGTAAGGGGCTACGCCCCCTTAACCCTTGCACACCCTTGTGCAATATTTTTATTATATGGAGTATTACATCCAATCATAATTGTGTGAGTGGTTAAATATTGCACGGACAAAGGGCGTGCATTGGTTAAGGGGTGGAAGACCTTTGCAACGGCGTGAACAGCGCACGCAGGGCCTGGTGAATCACCTAGTAGGTGCTTTGGTTGGGGGAGTAGGGGGTGCGGGGAAGAGGCGGATGGGATCCTGGGGTGCCACGGGAGGGGCGGTTGCGGTGGTGCCGCAGGTGGGGGAGGGTGCGTGGGTGCCACGGGTGGTAGTCCGGGTCATTATGTGCGCTGTGCGTTTGTAAAGTATGCGAGGGTGCAAATTTATAGTTTGGAGGGGGCGCCGAACACCCTAGCACCGGGCCAGACTGCACACCCACTGCACTGCACAGCACTGTCACCTTTTACATTGATTCAGCATCCAGACATTACCCTCCACGATATCACCCTCTCTATCCGTTACATTAACCATCTCGGGGCTTCCAGGCCGGCAGGCCAGGTGCTGTGTTGCGGAGTCAGGTCCTCTGGGGATCTGGGTGCGGCTGTGGTGGGGAGGCACTTCTGTGACATCACACGCAGAGCAGGCTCCTGGGCTCAGAGAGTATGCGGCGCAGGGAGGCCTATGAAAGTCTTCCGGTGCGCCGCTTTCATACACATCTATGCCAGTGGCCGCAGCAGCTTTTGTTCCACCTGCGGTGCGGCTAGGGAGTGGGGATTGTCGATGCCGGAGGCAAATGTCCTGGCAGCAGGACATTTGTGGTCATTCCGAGTTGATCGCTCGCTAGCAGTTTTTAGCAGCCGTGCAAACGCTATGCCGCCGGCCACTGGGAGTGTATTTTAGCTTAGCAGAAGTGGGAACAAAGGGATTGGAGAGCGGGTACAAAAAATTTTTGTGCAGTTTCAGAGTAGCTTCAGACCTACTCAGCGCTTGCGATCACTTCAGATCATTCAGTTCCTGATTTGACGTCATGAACACGCCCTGCGTTCGCCCAGCCACGCCTGTTTTTTTTTCCAAACACTCCCTGAAAACGGTCAGTTGACACCCAGAAACGCCCACTTCCTGTCAATCACTCTGCGGCTGCCTATGCGACTGAAAAGCATCATCGCTAGACCCTGTGTAAAACTACATCGTTCGTTGTAATCGTAAGCCGCACATGTGCATTGCGCTGCATACGCCTGTGCAGAAGTGCCGGGTTTTTGCCTGATCGCTGCACAGCGAACGAATGCAGCTAACGATCAACTCGGAATGACCCCCATAGGACGCTGCAGTAAAAGGATTGTTTTTTACCCTATATGCAGCACAGAGACTTGCTGCAGATGCAGTGGCATACTCTCCAGCTGCACCTTTTTGGCAGGTACAGTCCCTTTTTTTATGGTCTGTACCGTTTTTTGACTCTCCAAGCTTCCATTGAAAGTATAGGAAAAGGGGCGTGGCCACGCGGCTGTACCCGTGGCCACGCCCCCTTTTCGAATGTGTATCAATGTTTATGTGTAAAGTGTTGGAGGGTATGATGCTGCAGATGCAGTGGGACTATTTTGGGGTGTGGGGCTGGAGCTGCAGCTCCATCAGTCCCATTGCTAATCCTGCTCTGTGAAAACACAGCAGGCAAAGGGCAGAGCCTCCCATTGGACGTAACCTGTGTGGGAGGGCGTTTCTCGCCCAATCAGCTGTGGGCTGGGTGTGATAGACCTGCCACTAACCCAATGAGAGCTCCTAGCCACGCCCAGCGTTAGAAACCCAGGCACAGAATCACAGGGCTATTATATAGGAGATTTTTTAAGTTTCAATTGTAACAAAAATGACTTACACAATCAAGCTTGCTCTTCTTCCAAAGGTAAAAAGGATCAGCAAGTTGCTTCAAAGAAGTCTTCAGATTCACAGCTATCAAGGCTCCTAGGACAGCCTAAAAGAGAGAAGTAAGGAAAGCTGGGAATGTGACATGTGCGAATGTGGAAGATGGAATAGAGTTATTGGAGATGTACAGTAAGTGGGCATTATGATGATATTGAATCTTGAGAATGCCAATTATATAACAAATGTGAATGATTATAGGCTATATTTATATTATATTAGTAAGCAATAGAAAAGCATATTACTCTATATAGGATGTAGTTGGGATCCCAGTGCTCGGGATACCGCCAGTCAGAATGCCGACACCGGAATCTTGACACCTGTTAGAATGCCGATGTCGGCATCCCGCAAGGCTGAATCCAGAACATAAGGATACCGGGGAGCTTAGCGTTAGTATTAGGCTGCAGGAGAAGGGTTAGGTTCAGGCTGCGTGGAGAGAGGGTTAGGTTTAGGCTGTGGTGAGGGAGGTTAGGGTTTTGCCGCAGGAAGGGAGGTTTAGGCTGCAGGGAGGGAGGGTTAGGCTGTGGGTAGGGAGGGTTAGGTTTAGGATGTGGTGAGGGAGATTAGGGGTTTGCCGTGGGAAGGGAGGTTTAGGCTGCGTGGAGGGAGGGTTAGGCTACGGGGAGGGAGGGTTAGGTTTAGGGTGTGATGAGGTTGGTTAGGGCTAGGCCGTGGGAAGGGAGGTTTAGGCTGCGGGGAGAGAGGGTTAGGTTTAGGCTGTTGTGAGGGAGGTTAGGGTTTTGCCGCAGGAAGGGAGGTTTAGGCTTCAGGGAGGGAGGGATAGGCTGTGGGTAGGGAGGGTTAAGTTTAGGATGTGGTGAGGGAGGTTAGGGTTTTGCCGTGGGAAGGGAGGTTTAGCCTGCGTGGAGGGAGGGTTAGGCTACGGGGAGGGAGGGTTAGGTTTAGGCTGTGGTGAGGGAGGTTAGGGTTAGGCAGCGGCAAGGGAGGTTTAGGCTGCAGGGAGGGAGGGTTAGGTTTAGGCTGCGGGGAGGGAGGGTTAGGTTTAGGCTGCAGGGAGGGAGGGTTAGGGGGAGGGAAAGGAGTAGGGTTGGATGCCTCCTGCGCCCGTCAGGATTTCAAGTAGTTGGGATGCCAGTGTTGGTAATATAACTGCCTGCATCTCGAACTCAACCCCGGTATATCATGCAATCTTAAAAACATGCAAAGAAGTCTACCTTGGGCAGGGCATTCAAATAGGTTCCAAGTGCCAACATAGTTATCATAACCACCATCATAACAATGAAACTGGCCATCTGTGGAAGAACAAATACAGATATGATCTAAACCAGCATCTTATCTAATTTGCTATAAAATAACACATATATATCTATATCTATCTATCTATCTATCTATCTATCTATCTATCTATCTATCTATCTATCTATCTATCTATACACACATGGGATATATAAGTGGCACCCATGGCACTTGCAGCTGCGCTGCAGGTTGGTGGTCCAGGACCAAATCAAATTATTTTATGGTCAATGTGGTAGGAAAGTTATTGCTGATGGCTGCCAATCATAAAATATGTGGACAAAGAGCCCTGTCCACCACCGAATAATGGACCCTCGGGTTGACAGGTAAACACAACTGACTTAATTTGAATAATTTTTGCTGAATACTCTAGGTTACTGTGTTTCAAGAAAGTCTGGGAACCACTGAGCTATATCACTCTTCAACTTATATTTTATGCCAATATAGTGGGTGATTAAGAGAAAAACGTAAAAGTTGCCTCCTTTACTATATATAAATATGTATGTAGTTGTACAATTATGTTTCCAGGAATGAACTGTAATTCGAGTTATACACACTTTAATATATGTGCTACATTAAATCAAGCATATAAATACATATAGGGTATGCCAACTGTAAAACTGCATCCATCTTACACTCCAAAGGGCATCCGCATAACCTTATAGCAGTGTTTTCACCTAAATGCTCCGGATCACCAACAGAAAGAGGCCACAAGTGTTAGATAATGCACATTTGCAAATCACCCCCATAGTGTCTAATGCGGCATGCAAGACAAGAAGGCAGTAAGGGTAATCTCCCAGAGAACTCTTTCTGTGTCTCTGCCCTCCTAATATACATTGGCATAGTTCTAAATATCCCAGGCCTAGATTTAGTTTAAAAAAAAGCCCAATTGGCTCTGGGCGTTCAGGGTTGGACTGGCCCACCTGGGCACAGGGGAAACCACCGGTTGGCCCCTCCTCCTCCTCCTCTAGGGATCAGGTTCCAGACTGTACACTAATTATATATTATGCATATGTTAAATTATACTGCACAGGACTATGGTGTATTTTCTACAGTGCATTGTTGTTAATAATCTGGTGTATTATGGGCATGCACTCGCAGTATTTACTGTATATATTTATCAAGGGGCCCAGACCATCTACTCGCTAATAGTTAGCCAAGCCTCTGTGGTGACTGGCCAAACCCCCTCTAGAGACTGGCCACACCTCTATGCATGGGTCCCTACCACTGCATTCTCCGGGTGGGCCCTTCATGCCACAGTCCAACACTGGTGGCGTTTTATGAGGGGAGAATGCCCGCATGCAGCCTTGTCTGTGCCCCTCCTCTCTAGCTGGCAGCGCTGAGCTACTAGTGCTCATGCGCAGGTCTCTGGAAATATGTCACGGTTCTCTACTGGGCATGTGCAAAACGCAGGGAAAATGGCCACCGTTTCTCTTTGATTTGTGCTCTGTTGCTGCCACCAATGGGGATTCCGGAGAGTTGAATATTAAAGAAATTGGTGCAGTGTGTGTGGTGTGGCCCCCCCTGGACTCAGGGGCCCATGTGCGCTGAACTCACACTGCACCTATTATAGATACAGATGTAGCCGCGATGCGACATGCTGCATCGCGGCATTCTGCAGGGCATGTTAGGCTGTGACTATCTGCAGCAAGCAAATGTTCAATTAATTCCATTAGGAATTAATGGAGCGATCACCAGCTGTGAATAGTCGAAACCTGGCATACCATGCAGCAAGTCGTGTTGCAGCATGCTGCATCGCAGCAAAGATGAGCATGGATACAACTGTACGTCACTGTATTCTATATATACTGCAATGATCACTTCTTTTTTTGGTTATCGCCTACTGTATGATAAAAAAAAGATTTCAAATAGAGAGGAGAGTAGACAAAGCCTAGGGATAAAAATAATAAATATAAACCTGTTCTAAGTGTCTGGGACTAATATTCCAAACCTGGCAACATTCGTTGAAGGGTTTATATAGGGCTGTTTATAAACAATGATATAAACAGATAAAACTAAGGGGTAGGTGAGTAGAGTACAGACAGTCATCAGTAGAGGAAATAGAGACAGGGTAACAAAGAATCACTGATGATATGAATAGTGCTAGGAAACAGCGGTGGAGTAGGGCTCAATGCGGCCCTGTGTCTGCCCTGCTCCTGAACCCATGATGTCACACAAGAATGTAGAGCTGCCCAGATGCTCTGGCGACTCTACACACTTCATGGTGCATGCACAGAGAATCCTTTGGATGCTCTGGGTGAGTCGGCCCTAGGCATATGCAAACTAGGCAAATACCTAGGGCATTTGGGGCACAAGCAGCTTCTGCTGATTAAAATGATATGCGGCATGCCTATATTCTATGTGTGACTACGGCAGTATTAGCATATGAAATGTTACGTTACAGTGTATTCCTGGAAATCACTGTAATGTAGCATTTTGTATGTAGATACAGCCACAGTCACACACAGAATATAGGCATGCCGCATATAATTTTAATCAACAGAAGCTGCTTGTGCGTCTTAGACACATTGTATTGCAAATAAGATGCATTGTTTGGCAAAAAAAGTGCCTGACGTTAGCAGAGCTGCTAGGTGACTTATGCCGAGCATCTCCTGCTGCATAACGTATTGAGGCAAGATATATGAGGACACATCTGTATTTAAGCAGAGGTCACAGTGTTAGCAGCCGTGTTAGTACTGTGTACAGGTGGGTTGGTTGTGCAATAGTGTTTGGCATATCTGTAAGGGGCATTATGTGTGTCATGTGTATCAATGCATTAATAATGCATGGCATATGTGTAAGAGTTACTATGTGGGTCATTATGTGTATAAGGGCATTAATAATGTGCGGCATATGTGTGTGCTTATGTGTATAAAGGCATTAATAATGTGCAATTAGTGTAAGGGACATTATGTGTATAAGGGTATTAATAAAGGTTGGCATAATGTATAAGTCCCATTATGTTTATAAGGACATTAAAAATGTGTGTCATTTGTAAGGGGCATTAGTGTGTGGTATTATGTGTATAAAGGCATTACTAATGAATGGCATTATGTCTATAAGGTGCTTTACTGTGTGGCATAATGTATAGAAAGGGCACTACTGTGTGGTCTAATGTGAATAAAGAGTAATATGGTGTGGTGTAATGTGAATAAGGAGCACTACTGTGAGGAGTAACGTATATAAGGTAAAGTGGTACTACTGTGTGATGTATCGTGAATAAAGGACACTATCGCATGATATAATGTGAATAAAGTTGCACTACTGTGTTGCGTCATTTGAATTGGGGGTACTATTGTGTAGCCATGCCGCTTCCCAGCAAGAACATGCTCCATTTTGGGCTGTTCGCCGAATGTGCGCACTGTTCCTATTTAAAATATAGGTGGTAGGAGCATCAAAATGAGGACTGCTATGGATGAGGGGTGATGGTGCTGGGAAAGGGGTGCAGGGTAAGAGACGGAACTAGTGGCAGTGCTAGGGGACACCAGCCATCATATTGGTTAGGGCCGGCTCTGGCTCCGAGCAGCACTGAATCAGCGCTGCTGGCCTCAGAGTGCCGTTCCAGGCACTCTGCTAGCTAGAAGCAGGTGCCACGAAGCAGTGACGGTGCCATCCCTCAGTGTTGGGAGATAGCGCTATGAGCTGTCTTTTCTCCTATCCGGGCCCTAGGACCCACAGACTGCAGGAGGCGCCTCCTCTGTCTCTGAACAAGTGTTCTACAGCATATGCATGGTTCTCCGCGCATCTTCTCTTCTCCATCCTGTATAGAGGAGGACGTGCCCCTAAGTGTATCCTACCACTGTGTCACTACCACTAGCTTTATATTATATACACCACCAATGCATTAACCCCATATGTTCCTGGCTGCACCTGGAGATACTGCATTGTGTACCTGCTGCTTAACTCTGAATACGGATTAACCCTGTGTCACTCTGCACTTGCTTTCTTCCGGATAATAAACCAATCTCAGGTTAAGTTATCTAACGTGTGAATTAACATCCGTTTGCACACCGCTGACACCTATTAACATCATAGGATCTGCCTATACCCAGGACCCTGCATCCTAGGTGAAGGCACCACTGGCACACCCCTCCCTGTGGCCCTGTTAGGAGGAGAGAACAAGGCCAATGGGAGCTGCCTGTGAGGGATTACCGTCTAAAACTGAGAGAGGGGTGTAACAAAGAAGGTGAGCTGGGTGGTCAGAATAGCTGTATAGAGAGTTACACGGAGGGCTTGTATTAAGAGGTGAGCACTTATATTTCAATATGTAGAGAATGTATGTGAAATGAAATATTTTATACTTCACCTACAATATATTTCTAAAATATGAACAACTGCTGTTAGATGCTATAGTTGATTCTTTGCCCTTACCTGTGACTTTCCTCCTGCTCCATCCACTGCCAAAGTTACAGAAAGCGCACAGGAAATCACATGGATAAAGAAAAATGAACCAAAGAAATTACCACCACCAAGGGCCAACATTTCCTGTAAGAAAGTATTTCTTATATTTAGTACATTACACAATCTATCAGGTGCACTAGTATAACTTTTACACCAGTTGCTACTTGCTTGAAAACTAAATTTTATGGTCATTGTGGGGGGGGGGGAATACACATAAAACAAAAAAAGTTATTTATCAAATATGAGATGAGAAGGATATCACCTACAGAAAAATTTGGTCTGCTTTATAACATAACAGGATTCTATTAACTACTTCAGTGTGTTCACAATACAATACTATAGTGCAGTTCAGTAAGAACTTCAGACAGAAGCACTTTGCGTTGATCGACATCACCAATTTTTCCTCGCATCCATTAGAAGTGCACAAGAAAATTGGCAGTGTAAGGTTACAAGTTTTCTCGCGATGCGCTCAGCCAAATATTGCAGAGAACTGAATACTCGTGGTTGAGTAGAATACTTTCCAATTTTCTTAATGCTAAGAAAATGTTTCATATGAGTAAACCTTGATACAGCTGACAATAAAGAGTGGCACTCTGGATGTCTTACCTGGTTTGCATCAACATCAAAGCCATGTCTAGCTCCTAAAGTCCTGCCTATGGCCAGGTTAATCACATAGCCAACGATAGCAATAGAGAAGGCCGTGCCAACCATCTGACTCCATAGACTTACAGTAGGCAACGTGGGGGAAGGAAATCTGCAATGAATACACAGAACGTAACCTAACCTAATTGAATATACACTTATATAATAATAATAATAATAATGATGATAATAATAATAATAATAATAATAATAATAGTAACATCCTTATTTTCTTTAAAATATGCAATAAGTATGTATTTCCCTCATTGTTTTACTTTTTACTCTTAATATCTTTACATAGTATAAAATAAAGCCCTGGTAGGAGTCTGTTTGTCCGGGCTAATCTGGAGAAATACTAGATGTATTTTGATGTAGTTTTTACAATTCTATAGAGCATTTGTTGAGGAAGGTGTAGGTGTATGATACATTAAAATCCATCCAGTGGTTCTCCAGATTAGCCCAAACAAACAAACAAGGACTTTTATACTATCTACAGATAAAGAAAGGTTGGACCTGCTGCCCCACCCCCTATGTAGCTCCACCCCTTTCCTTCAGCCACTCCTCCTCTGCAGTCCGCTCTGAGCATAGGGAGCAGAGACATTCCCTGACTGACACCAGGCACAGAGCAAGAGTGGCGGGAACAATGATCCGTGGACATCCCGAGGTACTGAGCACAGGACTCTCTCCCACCGGGCAAACACACCACACTGCCCCAAGGTACACACACCGTGCTGCCTCTGGACCCATACACCGCAGGGGGCTCCGGAAACTCAGCTGAGCCAACGGCTGCTGTATGATGCCCTGGCTGTAGGGGGCGCCTCACTGGACCGGTACTCACCCGCAATGGTTAATTACTCCGGTGCCCTCTTGATAAATTTGATATAGAATCCTGCACAAACCACGCAGTGGGGATTTGTAGTAATAAACTTTTCACCTTTACAAAGGGGTATCTCAGCACCAAAACATTGGAACTATAGATGGGAATACAGTGGGATTACTACAAATCTCTGAGTGCAGCAGCATGGTTTAGGCAGGATTCTATATATATAAATATATATATATGACCGTAAATTCAAAATTGCTCCAGCTAGTCTATATGTAACTATACTAAGTATGAATTGTTGAAAGTGGATTGCACTACTGTGCAGACTCCATGTTGCTGCTCCTCCAGCGAAGCTTCATTGCCTGTACCAAGTGTCTGCCAAGGCTACTACCAAGCTTTGTTTACCTATCACATAACCACTGTTTCAACATCCTGCACTACTACTTGGTACCTACATACACTCAACAGCTGGTGAACTGTATGACACCCCACTCCGCTCCGTCTACCAGTGTGTATAACAGTAAGTATGGCTGTACCTGCTTTATCTTTAATAAAACCACCCCACTGGTTAAGTAACTGGGCTGATCAAAGATGTAAGGCATCCACTGGTGTGTACAGAAGCTCTGCTACATCCTGAAGCCTGTACACCAGGGGTTCCCTACCATGGTCCTCAAGACATACTAATAATCCACATTTTGAGGATGCCCATACTTGAGCACAGGTGACTTAAATAGTACCTCAGTTATTTTGATCTAACCATCTGTGCTCAAGCTTGGATATTGCTAAAACCTTGTTAGTGTGCCTTGAGGACTGACATTAAGCTACTAAAATGCCCACAGCAGCACACACATGCCATTTTGAGCACAAGTACAACACAGACTGCCATAGAACACAGCACAGTGTAGAAGTACAGCAGCAGTTTAGAGCACAAAAGCTGCACATTTATTTCTGTAATAATCATGCATACATGAGCTATACCCATAGTGGGGTTTGTTAAGTTGAAAGCTGCATAGAATTCTACAACATGTATATTTGCTATGGAAATGCAATTGAAGCATGAATAATTTGGAAAGTGACAGTAGATCCCGGTGACAGTCCAAACCCAGATGACATAGAGAGAGTCATGGGTACTACTGTATAAGTGTAGAACAACATGTGTATTCTATAATACATTGGAAGATGTCACCTAAAGACATGTGGACAGAAATGCAGGTAGCATACCAGGATGTAGGCAGAGGCGTAACTGTGGGAGGCAATGGAGTCGGCTGCCGTCGGACTTCTGCTCTGTAGGGGGGAACCTCTCCTTCCCCTGTGTTCAGCGACACCATTTAATTAAGTTAATTGACAGCCACCACAATCTCTTCCGTGGCCATCTCCCTTCCTCCACTAGTCCCTGCACCTTACAAGTCACACCCTCTTTATTATAGATGCACATTTAAAAGTGTCATGTCCAGGATTTGAACCCATGATCTATTACACTGGAAGCAGGCACCTTACTGATGGAGCTATCTGCTCCTGTGTAGCACATATGAGAATTCTAACTATATGAAGTTACTTCTCTGACTACTACACGTAACTTCATATAGTTAGAAATAAATTGAATAGGAAATTCTAAGTAGCTTCATATAATTAGTAATCTGCAGCCTTGCTTACAGGAGCAAACAGCTTGATCAGTAAGGTGTCTGTCTTCTGTGTAACTGGTCATGGGTTCTAATACTGTGTATGATTGCTTAAAAATGTGTAATTTCAAATAAATTACAATGAAATGTTAATACATTTATCTATATATATTTTTCTTGCCTCCAGGCAACTGGGACGAATTTACGCCACTGGATGTATGTCTCATGAGAAGAATACATTTAAGGGGTTCAGTATCAATTACCGGCGGCCGGGATGCCAGCTGTCAGTATAGTGACAGCGGCATCCTGGCCACCAGTATGCCGGCAGTGGGGCGAGCACTAGAAAGCCCCTTGCAGGCTCGCTGCACTCTCCACGCTGTGGGCACAGTGGTGCGTTGCACTCGCACAGGTTATATTCTAGCTCTAAGGGTGTTGTGGACATCCACAAAGAGAGAATAGCCTATGACGCCGGTATTCTGGTGTCGGCATTCCACCACTAGTCGGGATTCTGGTGTTGGCATTGTGACCACTTCCCCGTTTAAGAAGTGCATTTTACAACACCAAGTTGCAGCATGGGTGACATTGACAAAATTATGTCTGTTTCTCAGCAACTAATATATGTTGGAGTGGAAGTAGATGATGAAGATATTGCTACAGAATGCTAAATAACTTGACACGTGAGTTTGACTTCCTAGTTGTGGTGTTGGAAGCAATCACACCAAAATTAACCACAGACACAGTCAGAGCAAAGATACTACAGTTCCAAGAATGTGTGCCCTATCAAATGCTGAGACTACTGCATTGGATATAAAAAGTAAACAAATCAGAACATGCAAGTTTAAGTTATACAATTGTCACAAGATAGGTCACATATCATTTGAAGAATATGAATCCTATGCAAAGCCAGAAATGCAATGACAAAGATGAGTCAGCTCTGAGTTTTACAGATAGATCCAGTAAAGATCGTGGGTATATGGATTAGGGCGCAACAAAGCATTTCAACAGCAGTGAGGAGCGGTCCACCACAGTAACCACATGTGACCCTATCACAATCAAATGGACTGGCAATCAAGTACTTACAGCTACAAAAGATGCAAAAATTAAATGAGAGTTGGAACAAAAGTCACAGAGATCTAAGACGTGCTTACATACCAGAAATGGAAACAAATCTTATAGCCATTAAGTAAGTGTCTTTGGTCACAGAGGCCACAGAGTTCACTTCACTAAAGGATAGTGCAAAACAGAAAATGGACAGTCATAGCTACAAGCACAAAATGTCAGCAATTGTACATCTCTTATTATGCAGTGATGACAACTGAGTCACAGTCACTGGAACTCTGGCAAAGAAAATGTGGTCACCTTGTATACAACAGTGTTCAGAAGCTACAGAATGGCATGGTAACAGGAATGTCAGTGACTTATACAGAAAATCCCGTATGTGAGAACTGTATAATAGGGAAACAATGTGTCAACCATTTCCCAAGTCAGTCAGCAGTGCTACAGCACCACTTGAAATAGTAAATAGTAATACCAATGTGAGAGGTCCAATGGAAGTCAGTAAGTGGATACAGATACTTTGTGATGTTTATGTTCACCAGAAACGTATAGAAAATCAAACGGGTCACAGGCTCAAGACCTTAAGATCTGACAATGGTGGAGAATACCTCAACAGAGAGGTGGAGTTATTCTTAAGAATATATGGAATAGAGTATTAACTGACCAATGCCTATCAGTGGAAGCTGTGTTCACAGTGCTTTAGTATGAAATACCTACAATCAAAATCCCGACGATCAAAATACAGACAACAATTGACCGACGGTCAAAATCCCAACATGGTCAAAATCCCAACCTGGTTAAAATCACGATAAGGTCATACTCCCGACAAGGTGAAAACACGGACATTTAAAATACCGACAAGGTGAAAATACTGACATTTAAAATGTCGACAGGTCAAAAAGTCGACACAGGCTTTCATTGTGTTTGGTGTGTATGTCAACACAAGTTGACATGGACACCGTATAAGTGTGTCGCGTACCCTCGCATGGCACGCTTCGCTCGCCATGCTTCAGGCACGGTGCCTCGCTGTGCTCGGCACACTATTATTTTCCCCCTCCAGATCCACTGGGATGGTAAAGTATGAAAAAATCAAGAAAAACTCATGTCGACTTTTTGACCAGTTGTCATTCTAAATGTCAGTATTTTAAATGTCTGTATTTTGAACATGTCGGGATTTTTACCTTGTCGGGATTTTGACCGTCGGTCAGTGGTTGTCAGTATCTTGACCATCAGGATTTTGATTGTAGGTAAATTGACTATATCCCATTCACAGTGTTATAAGCCGCATCTCTGGCTGATTAAGCCATCTGGCACCAAGAATCATCCTACAGTCAAATTCACTTTTCTTGGACAAGAACTGAATCTCTTGACCAAATCTGCATGTATTTATACATTTAATTGCTTTCCCTTGATTTATTGATTAAATATTAACAAGCAGATGTACAGGTGTTTGTAATAAAGTAATCTAAGAAAAATATAATACATTAGATATCAGAGCTATCGCCTAGATTAGGAAAACTGGTGCTGCAGAAAGTAGTCCCCAGTATTCTCAGTGGGGACCGCTGTTTGGGAAAATTTACCGTGCTCCAAAAAGCTCAGCTTTTTCAGAGCTTGGCCCTAATATCTAATGCCGTCATAAACTGCAGCAGCCAGTGGGCTACAGTATCACTGAAGAGACATTTTCATATCCCTCTCTTGCTACTAGACTGTGCTCATTTGTGAGCATGAGACTGTAGCCCAGATTTATGAAGCCTTGGTGAGTGATAAATTGCACGGTGATAAAGTACCAACCAACCAGCTCCTAGCTGTCATTTTTCAAACGCAACCTGTATCCAGGGCCGTCTTTTTGTATGGGCTCAATGGGCTCTTGCCCAAGGGCCCCAGGAGTATAAGGGCCCTAGGCTGATAGCTGAGGGTCCCCTCTTTCCAGGGGTACCAGATTTTTGAAAATCGGCCTTGAGGAACCGAAGCTATCTGACTTGAAAGCAGTGGTCCCCATCCAAGCCTGTTAATTGCTCTTCCCAGCCATATATCTCGGGTTCTGTCTGAGTTAGAGTTTTCCTGAGGGTATAATCCAAAAGCTGGGACTCTCCCCTTTTTGGTGGACACTGGCAGCTTGTCTCAACTATGCCCAGAACCAAAGATATCAGCCTTCAAGCAGCTGGTCCCTGCTCCAGCTCCACTCACCTAATATGCAGTTTTAGATTTTTGTTGGTGAATTGCTCTAGCTACTGAACTCTGATCCCCAAGTCCCCAAATCCTCCTGAAAGGTGGGACTCTAGTTTTTTTATCCCATTCATATCTAAGAAATATATTTTCAGGAACTTGAGATATCTGCAGTCAAGCAAGCTGCCCTCCCACCGGAAAATGATAAATATTAAGCCCACTCCACTATCCACCCCTCCTCTATGTATTAAACACCCCCTACCACCCTGGAAGTTTTGTACCAGGGCTTCTTCATCCAGCCCAATTCCCCCTTCTACAGTTTAGCCCCATCTGTGCGGTAAAGGAGTAATTAGCAGAAATTACTGCTCAAGGTCCTACATGCTGATCAGAAGATAGAACAACTCCTACCGCCTGCGGGACATCAAAGCTGCCGCTGATAGCACCCCCCACCCCTACCGCTGGAAGATGGGTAGGGGGCCCAGTGCATTGCTGTGCCCAGAGGCCTACACTGCTGTTAAGACAGCCCTGCCTGTATCATGGCAGTTAGAAGCTGATTGGCTGGTACTTTATCTGGGTGCAATTTTTATCACTCTTCAAGGCTTGATAAATCTGAGCTTGTATGTATATGCAGTACAGATAACTATTTTGCTGCTGTGATATGTAATAGATGAGGGAGCTGTAAAAGGTAAAACTATCAAATGCGCTGTCCCTACCAGAGGTGTAGCATGGATGGAGCAGGTATTCTGGGCACTAATAGCAGTTACACATGCAAGGTGGTCCAGAAGACATGCCCCTTTCACCCCTGGCTGAGCCATTTTTTTGTATCGGATCCGCCTGCTGCGGTCTGCAATTTAAGCTCCTTGTCTATTAGCAGTTGTTCATGTCCCCTTTAGAGACGCCATGTGGGGGTGGGGCCAAGGCCAGTACTAGTGTGTTAAGCACCCCCCTGCAAACTATAAATGTGCGCCCTCCAACAATAGGGAGAGGCAGTGGGTAGCAGTCAGTGGATGATGCTAGGGAGTGGCAGTGGATGAGGGGCAGTGAGTAATGCCGGGGAATGGCATTGGGTGACACTAGGGAGACGTAGATGGCGACAGGGAGAATGAAAAATGGAGTGGGTGATGAAGAGCGCTAGAGGGTGACGGGGTGAGGATGATAGGGAGAGGCATTGGGTGAGGGGCATAGTGTGACAGTGAGAGGCAGGAGGTACAGGGAGAGGCAGAGGTTGAGAGGAAGAATGAAAAAAAGAGAGGGGTGGGTGATGAGGAGAGGCAGAGGGCAGGGCCGGACTGGGACTAAAAATAGGCCCTGGCATTTTTGAAGCACACAGGCCCACCTCTGTGACTCCTCCCCTTACTATTCCTGACTCCTCCCACTTATTAGTCTATGCTCTTACAAATATAATTAATATTCTAACAACATACAAGCGTACATCATTCTCTATTAAAATACACACAACCAGCGGTTGAAGTGGAAATTTTTAAGTGGGGGTATGGAAATGTTAAGTTTGTAATTAAGCTCTGGAAAAGGGGCGTGGTCACTCAAAAGGGGGCGTGGCCTTCAGTGTAGTTTACCACACCATACATTACGCATTATGCACCACAATCTTATACTATCTAGTACTGGTGCCTCTTTCACATTATACCACACAGTATGAGCCAAAATTCACATTATAGCACCCGGTATGAGCCGAAATTTACATTATAGCACCCGGTAAGAGCCGAAATTTACATTATATGTCCCCAATAGTGCAGTGCCAGATCCACAATTGCCCCCACAGTGCCAGGTATACAAATGCCCCCACATTGCCACGTATACAAATGCCCTCACAGTGCCAGGTATACAAATGCCCCACAGTGCCAGGTATACAAATGCCCCCACAGTGCCAGGTATACAAATGCCCCCACAGTGCCAGATCCACAAATGCCCCCACAGTGGCTGTCGGTCCGCAAGCTCTGATTGGCTCACGAACCGGCGGCTGGTTTGAAGTCTGCTATACGCCGCCGCGCCAGACACAGCCGCGCTGGTGGGCGCTCTGCTCTCCTGACAGCTGAGACATGCTGCCGCCGGACTGAGCGGCAGCGTGTCTCAGTGAGCGCTGGACCGGACCACGTGGCCATCGGCCCTTCTGGCATTTGCCAGTAGTGCCAGATGGCCAGTCCGGCCCTGGCAGAGGGTGATGGGGAGAGGATTATAGGGAGAGGCAATGGGTGATGGGCAGAGAGTGACAGGGAAAGGCAGTGGGTGGTGACAGGTTGAGGGTGACAGGAGAGAGGGTGACAGGGAGGGGCAGTGGGTGACAAGGACAGACAGTGGGTGACAGGGAGATGGTGGCAGGCAGTGGGTGACAGGAGAAAGAGAGTGATGGGGAGAGGCAGTGGGAAAAGACGCTGGCGCATTGGAAGGGGTGTAGTACTGCTGACCGGCGGTCTCCTGACCGCCGGTCAGCTTACCGACTGACGCCGGGATCCCGGCGGGGAGGGGCGAGTGCAGCAAGCCCCTTGCGGGCTCGCTGCACTCGTCACGCTGCGGGCTCGGTGGCGACCTGCGGTCACCACGGGTTCTATTCCCACTCTATGGGTGTCGTGGACACCCACGAGTGGAAATAGTCCCTGTTGGTCGGCATGCCGACCATCAGGATAGTGACCCGTCGGGCTGGTGGAGGAGGTCATGTGACTGTCGGTCAGCTGACCGGCGGTCACATGAATACCACCCCATTGGAAGGGAAGATAGGCTTCCACAAAGGATGGGCAGAAAGGCTGGCACTGAAAGAAGATGGCACAGAGAGGAAAATAGCACAATTCTGGCTTAGGCAAGAAAAAGACTGAGAGGCTAATAGAGGCAAGAACAGATAGAGGAAAATGAAAAAAAAAAGACACAGGAAGAAACTTACCTGTTGTAGGAGCTGACATGGGATCAGAGGCAGGCCGCAAACTATGTGGTACTTCAAAATGGGCCTGCCTGAGGCATAGTATTTCTATGGTCACTGCTAGCCGAGTTATGCTGTAGCCCGGCCTGGTATGGATGGGGGGTGTCGTGGTCCATTGGAGGGGGTGGGACCAATGCTCGGTAACCATTTAGTGATCTGAAATTACATTCAGATCCTGTGTCCCTGCCTTACTGGTGAGTGACATCTTTTACTTGTACTGCATGGAAAGAGTTGCCCGGCCTGGGGTAAGGGAGGTGGGGGTATCTGCTGGAGGAGACGGGGCTTCGGCCACTGGATGACTGCTGTAGTAGGAAGAAACACTTTTCCTAAGTACAGCAGCAGCACTGACTGGGGGATTGGAGCGGGGCTAATGTGCCTTGACACTGGTGCCTGTCATACAGTTTGACTGGTGCAGCAAAACAGGAAGAGCGTCTCTGTAGCCAAGCACCTCCCTGCAATGCATACCAGGCTTATCGCATAACACCTCATGACATTTGGCCCTGGGTGGAGCCTAATGACATGATGCCCCTGGCAACCGTCCCCAGCATGCACTTGTTCTGGACGTCATGGCTCCACACTATGCGCACGTGCCTTGGTGACTTCATTGGTGAATTGCCCTTTCAAAAACACCTACTGTGTTATTGCAGTGAAGAATGGCTATAAAAGTATGGAATTAATGGAGCATAAATTATGTAATCACTTTGGCGTTTAATGACCTGATCTGAACTCTGACCCCTCCCACCTGTGTCACTGCTAGGTAAATAAACTTCTAAATATCTATTGGTGTGTACGAGAGTTAACATGGATTATTTCTTTCTGTGTAGCACCCATAAATATTTATATAAGGCTATGATGATATGCTATGCCGGCACAGTCGATAAGATACTTACCCTAATGGGATATGGCCAACTACATTCATGTTGTACTTTTCTGGAAGATTCAAACCCCCAGAAATGGCTGTAGAGACTATGACCTGAAAGAAAAATGCAGATAATTATACCTAAGACTCTGTAACATACTGCAAGTATACATAGCCACTCTCCCGCTATGTCTCGACGACTCCTGAATTAATGGCAGTCCCCCAGACTCCCGGAAGAGCAGATCACCCTCCTACATCCTGCCTACTAACTCATGTCATTTGTAGCACTGCAAAGGGGGCAGGGGGGCATGATTACATCATTTAAATTACTACAACCCCTGGACCTGGTTATCTGCACCCCCTCCCCCCCCACCCCATATCACACACACCATAGTTGCCTACCATCCTGGAATGGGCGGGAGTCTCCCGAAAATCGGGTGGCCCTCCCAGCCCACCGGATTGGTGGGCAAGTCTCTCGCTTACCCTGCCAGCAGGCCGCAATCCCCCCCCCCCTCCCCCTCAGCTGCCAACAGCAGAGAACAAGTGGGCGGTCTGAGGGGATCCTATGATGCGATTCGCGCTGACTCACATCATCGTTGCTCTACCCCCACTATACAGTGCCTGTTTCTCTGCATCGTATAGTAGTGGGCGAAGCCACGATGACGCAAATGTAATGCCATGCCCCTGGACTGCGCACCTTGCTGCTAGCCACGTCCTCCTCATACAGCCCACCTTGCCGCCAGCCTTTCCACCATGCGCATACCACGCTACCACCTCCCGGAGGAAGTGGCAGCAGTTAGGCAACTATCACACACACAGACACACACACGTATTAGAAAAGTTTCAAGTATGAACATATCAAGTCAAAAGTAAATATGTGCTTTAGTAAATGAGCAAAACACAGTTCACTGCCACCTCACAGGGAAAAAGATACGTACAACAACCATCTCCATGGGGAAGGGAAAGCGTATCTTGTGCATGAATTTTAAGTTCAGTTCCTTTACAATGATGAGTACCGCTAAGCTGACCAGAGCAAAGACGAGAGATGCAATATTAGTTTGTGGAAGTTCCTTACAAATGTCTATGAAGGTCTGCAAGTAGAAGTGTATATGGTCAGCACTTATGGATACATGAGGCAATCTGTTGTTATCAGTCCGATGTTGTTATTAAATACTTACATAAATAATAGCCAGAACACCAGTGTATGATGGGATTGTGACGCCAAAAATATACTTGAGCACAGAGATGAGAATCTGCAAGCCCGCAGCTGACATAAAACCTCTGACAAACGATTCAGAAAGATATATGGCAACAAAGCCAAACTGCACAAAGCTCAGGGCAATCTTGTGGGGAGAGAAGATAATAAATGAATAATCAGACACAATGACTTACTGTCATCTACTAGTACTGATATAGAGTTAATCAATGTCATTTACAAGAGAGAGATATGCCATATCCATGACAATTATCCGATATGTCATTTGTGATGACACCATGACACTGACCTGTATGATTGCCGTCAGACATGCCAATGTGGCTGAGATCTGCAGCCTTGTAGCATACATTGCTTCAGTGTCTGTGACTGTAGCATTCATTGTCTCGTTAAATTTCTGAAACTCAGACTCAGGAGCCAGCTCCAGACATACATGTCCCACTATGATACTAATGACAGCAAAAGTGCCTTCAAAAACAAATGCACACAATTTTTTTTATTATAGCAATAGGAAATAACAGATTCATGTCACAACTATCACATACTGTATGATGACATCAGCAATAGCTTACCTGGTACCATCTGTGGAATTCCTCCCAGGAAGAAGTACACCACGAGGGGAAAGAAGGAAGAGTACAAGCCATTCACAGGTGGAAGGTTAGCAAGAAGAGCAAAAGCCATACCTGCAACCATAAAGGAAAGCTGGCATCATTTCTCTCAACTGTCAGTGAAATGTATTTCCATGATGGAAACGCTACTAACCTTGTGGCACCTGGATGGAGCCACCACTGATGCCGCCAAGAAGATCTAGAAGGGCATATTGCTTTATGTTATATTTGGGCAACCAGGTGAGTATAGGGAAGAGACCAAATATGAAAAGTTTGAGTTTGGCTGGGGTACAACTGAAAGTAAAACATGAAAGTATTATGTACACATGCGTATATATTGATACATATTTAAACCTATTTCCTCAAAGTTTATTGAAATAACAATTTAGAAGCTAAGCTAGCAGCAGCCACTTTGTCTTATTTTGTGCTGTATTTTTCCTATTGGAAAACACTGCAGATGTCTGGGACAGCAGCGTTCAGAGCCACCATGGACATGTGTCTATATTGTATAGCTAGCAATAGAAGAGAAAGAGAGCAAGGTAGGGTGGGACGGGGGAGGGGGGGGGGGGGGGGGAGAAGGAGAATGAGACGATGGAAAGATAGAGGAGAGAGAAGAGTGAGACGGAGAGAGAGAGAGGGGGGGGAGATGTGAAAGAGAGAGGATGGAAAGAGAGGAGGGGAGCAGAGAGAGAGAGAGACAGAGGGTGCAACCCTGACAACAGGATTTGGATATTGCTTTATTACTCAACCGGAGATAGCATGACAAGAGATGGGTTCTGTAGTAATTACATCTCAGTAACTTCATATTAGAATTAACATAGGAAGTTATATTACAACCTACCTGAATAGCTTCCGGACTTTCCCACCAAGAGGATAACTGTGATCTTTCTTTTCATATTCCTCATTGAAAAGTTCAACGGAGTACGAGGGCCTGTCAACTATATATCGAGGTCGAGCCTTATTCATGGCTTGGTAATTAACAGTGGCAAAGACAGCTAACCCTATAATAAGAGTCAGCTAGCTATGAACAAGAAACAGAGAAATGTATCACTGTATTTATATTGTCATTTTTTTTTATCTCTTTGTTTATAACAGCAACAAGAGAAAAAAAATCATACAATATATAAGTGGCTATACAACTAAGCGGGAACAATAAAACCAAACAGATCAGCGTTATCAATAAAAGACACAAACATCTACTTTGTAAATTTGAAAAACATACATTTACTGTATCTGTTTTATTTAAAAAATGTTGCCTTGTGCTATCATGGCAGCATTAAATTAAGGCTATAAAAGGCCTAGGGCAGGGGTGGCCAACCAGGCAGAGACAAAGAGCCAAAAAATCATGTTAGGTACTTCAAAGAGCCGACATCGAGCCGAAGGCCTGTGTGCAAAAATGGGGCGCGGCTTTATGCCAGCTAGGACACACCCCTGGTATAAAATACATTGAAAAAGCTAGATCCAACATAAAATACATTGAAATAGTCACTTTCACATAAAATAATTGAAAAACCCAAATCCATATAAAATATATTGAAAAAGCCAGATTCACGTAATACACTTCAACTCCCCCATGTGTCACTCCAACTAGCTCCAACATATGTCACCTCAGCCAGTACCCTCCTACAGTATGTCACTACCTAACAGAAGGTGTAGAGAGCATGGTGTCAATTTTTGTAGATGATACCAAATTGTGTAAGGCTATAAATACAGAGGAGAATGCCGAGTCTCTTCAGAACGACTTTGTTAAATTAGAAGCATGGGCAGCCAAATGGAGAATGCGCTTCAACACAGACAAGTGTAAGGTAATGCACTGTGGTAACAAGAACAAAACTTACACCTACCTACTAAATGGGGTAAAATTAGGGGATTCTGTACTGGAAAAGTACTTAGGTGTCCTCATAGATAGCAAGCTAAGCAGTAGTACCCAAAGTAGGACTGCAGCAAAGAAGGCTAATAAGATATTAGCATGCATAAAACGGGGTATTGATGCTAGGGACGAGAGTATTATACTCCCGTTATATAAATCACTAGTGAGGCCACACCTTGAATACTGTGTATAATTCTGGGCACCGTACTACAAAAAGGATATCCTGGAGCTTGAAAAGGTACAGAGGAGGGCGACCAAACTAATTAAGGACATGGAGACGATGGAATACAAGGAAAGGCTTGAAAGACTAGGCATGTTTACATTGGAAAAGCGGAGACTAAGAGGGGATATGATCAACATCTACAAATATATAAGGGGACAATACACAGGGACCTGTTTTTGGTTAGATCAACACAGAGGACTCGTGGACACTCGCTCAGGTTAGAGGAGAGGAGATTCCGCACAATACGGCGTAAAGGCTTTTTCACGGTAAGGACAATACGTGTTTGGAATTCCCTGCCCGAGGGAGTTGTAATGGCGGAATCTGTCAACACCTTTAAGAATGGGTTAGATAAATTCCTAATGGATAAGGATATCCAGGGGTATGGTGCATAGTCATGCATTATAGTTACTATAAATAGGGATAAAATGCAACGGCTGACAGCAGCATCAGTCAGAAATTTTAGTCAAATCATCATGCATAGGAGACCACAAATAGGTTGAACTCGATGGACAATTGTCTTTTTTCAACCTCAGATACTATGTTACTATGTTACTATGTCAGCTCCCCCATTGTGCCTCTCCTGCCAGAACACTCCTGTGTCACTCCAGCCAGCCCCGACTTGTGTCACTCCAGCCCACCCTCATATGTCACTGCAGTCCCCCCAACTTGTGCCCAGGGGCTGGCTGGGAAGGGGGGCAAGGTGCCATCTGACCCCTGGGCCAGTGCAATATAAGTGTTCCAGGACCACTTGACTGCAGATTCCCTATAAAAAACGGGGCCACTTGCTAGAGTCTTCCCCCCAGGCTAAAGGTTGCCAGCAAGCCCCTGATTGCAGCAGCACCTTATGTGTCCTCTATTTGCCAGTGGATGTCTCACCTATAGTATTTGGCTCCCTCAGTTTTCAGTCCCTGTAGTGGTGCTGCGTGTCTGGTTGGAGTGCAGCGATTTCTGTACCTGTTGTGGTCACATGACTTTGAGTGTTGGGAGCCACATTTGAGTAAAGAAAGAGCCACATGTGGCTCAAGAGCCACGGGTTGGCCACCACTGGCCTAGGGCCTAATTCAGATCTGATTGCAGCAGCAAATTTGTTAGCTAATGGGCAAAACCATGTGCACTGCAGGGGGAGGGGGGCAGATATAGCATGTGCAGAGAGAGTTAGATTTGGGTGTGGTGTGTTCAAACTGAAATCTAAATTGCAGTGTAAAAATAAAGCAGCCAGTACTCTCTCTGCACATGTTATATCTGCCCCCCCCCCCCCCCCCGCAGTGCACATGGTTTTGCCCATTAGCTAACAAATTTGCTGCTGCGTTTAGATCTGAATTAGGCCCCTAGTTGGGTGTGGCTTACAAGCCAGCCCTTTATACTGTAGATGTTTCCCTCTGTATCTGAGAGGTGAGTACATTTAACTGAAATGTAATGGGGTTCTGAGCATATATGCTAGGTTAGAGTCTTGCAGAAAGTTGGGGTCCCTTGACGATGGGCTGCAAGCTTAAGGGGGAATTCAGTTAGGTGTGAGTTTGATCCCACGAGGCGAATTCACAGCACATTTGCATTGCAAAGAACATTCCAAACTCGTATTTATTCTGTTAGATTAAATTCATCTGTTTTGCTATGCACTTCCCTAAGGTAAGGAAAATCTTTATATTAAGGTAAGAATATTGGGACTTGCCTCAGGACATTTGGAAGTTTTCAATTAGCTTAATTGGGCCAATAAATACATGTAATTTTTCGGGTGAAAAAAATTGCCTCAAGTTACCTCAAAATCAACTTTTTGTTAGTTTCTGCATCCCAAAATTAATTAAAGTAGTAATTTAAAGTAGTAATTTAAATGAAAAATGATTTGCTTTCTAACATTTTTTTTAGACTTTCTTTAAAAATTAAAGTTGCCTCAATTTACCCCAAATTACCTTTTATTTCTACTTTTTTCCCCGCCATTTTACGTTTAGTTCCTTTGTAAGCTTTTTACATTTATTTTACTTTTTTTAAATGCATAAATCAGCTATTTAACACCTTATCAAAGCATCCAGTATTTTCCTTATGCCCACTAATAGCATTCTATGGGGAATATTCAATAGTTTGAAAAGTCAGTTGGGTGTCTGTTTTTCCTATCTAATAGACAGGAAAAAACAGACACCCAACCGACTTTTCAAACACTTGAATTCCTCCCTATGGGTGTAATTCAAATGTTTGAAAAGTCGGTTGGGTATCTGTTTTTCCTGTCTATTAGATAGGAAAAAACAGACTCCCAACTGACTTTTCAAACATTTGAATCTCCCCCTATACTTCAGGCTAATTTGGGTTCCAGGAATGTCCCACTTTTTCATGCTCTTTTCCCAAGTCGCTTTTTTAAACAAAATTTGCAGACCCTCCCTGTGAGTTGTGCGAATTGGCATTTCTAATTGAATTGTGTGAATCTCAGGTACACACATGAAGGTGAAGTGTGTGAGTTTAACAAGGTGAGTTTGGCTTCTGCCAAATGTTTTGATGAAAATATGACAAAATCCGCTCTGTTTATTTGGTACATACACACAGATTTGCAGTATATTATTCTTAGCACCAACAGCAAAAGACTTTCTGTTTTGTATACATATACTATATGGACAAAAGTATATTTGTATTATGTCACCACCATCTTTACTTGTACTGCTCATCCCACGCTTGCAGAGGGTGCAGACATGGTGGAAGGAGGCTTCTCTATGAGTACAGTGTGAGAAATGTCAGACTCAGACATACACTATATGGACAAATATGGACTATATTGACGCCTGACCATTACACCAACAGGAACTGTAATGACATTGTATTCAAATATGTATACTTTAATATGAACTTGGTTCCTTTTTTGCAGCTATAGCAGCTTCCACTCTTCCTGGAAGGCTTTTCCACCAGATTTTGTAGTGTTTCTTTGGGAATTTGTGCCCATTCATTCTGTAGAGCATTTATGAGGTCAGGCACTGAGGTTGGATGAGTTCCAGTTCATCCCAAAGGTGCTCGGTGGGGTTGAGGTCAGGGCTCTGTGTGGGTGAGTCAAATTCTTCCACACCAAACTCATCAACCCAATGGCCTAATTCAAGGTTGACTGCAAAACAACATTTTCCTCTAATGGGCAAAACCATGTAACTATGTGCACTGCAGGTGGGGCAGATATAACATGTACAGAGAGAGTTAGATGTGGGTGAGTTATTTTGTTTCTGTGCAGGGTAAATACTGGCTGCTTTATTTTTACACTGCAATTTAGATTTCAGTTTGAACACACCCCACCCAAATCTAACTCTCTGCAGATGTTATATCTGCCCCACCTGCAGTACACATGGTTTTGCCCATTAGAGGAAAATGTTGTTTTGCAATCAACCTTGAATTAGGCCCCATGTCTTTATAGTCCTTGCTTTGCACAATGGGGCACAATCATGTTGGAATAGAATAGGGCCTTCCGTAAACTGTTGCCACAAAGTTGGAAGCATAGAATTGTCCAAAATGTCTTAGAATGCTGAAGCATTAAGATTGTCCTTCATTGAAGATAAGTGGCCTAGACCAAACCCTGAAAAACAGCCACATACCATTATCCCTCCTCCACCAAACTTCACAGTTGGCATAATGCAGTCAGGCAGGTAACGTTCTCCCGGCATCCGCCAAACCCAGACTTACCTGTCTGACTGCCAAACAGAAGCATGATGCGTCACTCCACAGAACAGGTTTCCACTGCTCCACAGTCCAGTGTTGGTGTGCTTTACACCACTCCATACGATGCTTGGCACTGGACTTGGTGATGTGAGTCTTGCATATGGCTGCTCGGCCATGGAAACCAATTCAATTAAACTCCTGCAGCACAGTTTTTGTGCTTATATTATTGGCAGTTGATGTTTGGAATCTTCAGCTATGGAATCTGCAGAGTGTAGGCTACTTTACGCACCATGCTCTTTAGCAGTCGTTGACCCCGCTCTGTGATTTTACTAGAGAACCGAACCCTACCGGACTTCACGCTCCAAGCCCGTATCCGAGTCAGGCTCGGGTTTTCCCGCCTGACTCAGAAACCAGAACGAAGCAAAACGTCATCATCTAGCGGAGTTTGGATTCCATATAAGGAGCCGCGCGTCGCCGCCATTTTCACTCCGGCATTGGAGAGTGTAGAGAGAGAACGTGTCTCTGTTCTCTCAGTGTCCTCAGTGTCCGTGTCTTGTGCTGCATCTGTCCAGTCACAGTGCTTGTGTCCTCTGCTGCCATATGTCCAGTGCTGCTGTATAGGGTGCTGTGTTGTGCTGCATCAGTTCAGTGGTGGTGTATTGTGCTGCATCAGTCCAGTCACAGTGGTGGCGTCCTCTGCTGCCATATGTGCAGTGCTGTTGTATAATAAGTCCCTTACAGTGTTGCTGTGTTGTCCTGCATCAGACCAGTGGTAGTGTCTTGTGCATCAGTCAGTCCAGTGACCAGTCACAGTGGTGTCCTCTGCTGCCATATGTCCAGTGCTGCTGTATAATAAGTCCCTTACAGTGTGGCTGTGTTGTCCTGCATCAGACCAGAGGTAGTGTCCTGTGCATCAGTCAGTCCAGTGACCAGTCACAGTGGGGTCCTCTGCTACCATATGTCCAGTGCTGCTGTATAAGTCCAGTCCATTGCAGTGGTGCTGTTTTGTCCTGCATCAGTACAGTGGTGGTGTACCTATGCTGCCGTATATGTCCAGCGGTACTGCCGTATAAATCCAGTGATCCTGCCGTATAATTCCAGCGATCCTGCCGTATAATTCAAGTGATCCTGCCGTATAAGTCCAGTGATCATGCCGTATATGTCCATTGATACTGCCGTATATATCCAGTGATCCTGCCGTATATGTCCATTGATTCTGCCGTATATGTCCATTGATACTGCCATATATGTCCATTGATCCTGCCGTTTATGTCCATTGATACTGCTGTATATGTCCAGTGATCCTGCCTTATATGTCCAGTGATCCTGCCGTATATGTCCAATGATACTGCCGTATATATACATTGATACTGCCGTATATATGTCCAGCGGTACTGCCGTATATGTCCAGCGGTACTGCCGTATAAATCCAGTGATCCTGCCATATAATTCCAGTGATCCTGCCATATAAGTCCAGTGATCCTGCCGTATATGTCTATTGATACTGCCGTATATGTCCAGTGATCCTGCGTATATATCCAGTGATCCTGCCGTATATGTCCATTGATCCTGCCGTATATGTCCAGTTATACTGCCATATATGTCCATTGATCCTGCCGTTTATGTCCATTGGTACTGCTGTATATGTCTAGTGATCCTGCCTTATATGTCCAGTGATCCTGCCGTATATGTCCAATGATACTGCCGTATATATACATTGATACTGCCGTATATATATCCAGCGGTACTGCCGTATATGTCCAGCGGTACTGCCGTATATGTCCAGCGGTACTGCCGTATAAATCCAGTGATCATGCCGTATAATTCCAGTGATCCTGACGTATAATTTCAGTGGTACTGCCATATAAATCCAGTGATCCTGACGTATAATTACAGTGGTACTGGCGTATAAGTCCAATGATCCTGCCGTATAATTCCATATAAGTCCATACATTTCCGTATAAGTCCAGTCCAGTGGTGTTGCCATATAAGTTCAGTGGTGCAGTCCTGTGCTGTATATTATTTACTCTAAATAAAGGGGTTATTAATATTTAATCCAAATAATTTTTACAGGGTTTGCCCTGTGTGGTGTAGGGGTACGCTCACCTGTGCTGCATATTATTATAATAGCTTAAAATAAAAGGGTTATTATTATCCAAATTAATTTTACAGGCTTTGCCGTGTGTTTGTGTTTGGTTTAGGGGTACGCTATCCTGTGCCACCAATATTGTGCATGTATTACATCTGGGCAAATTCCAGCACGTCCCATATGGTTTGTGCCGCACACTTGTGTCGCTTAGCTTAGTCATACAGCTACCTCATTGCACCTCCTTTTCATCTTTGCATGATGTGCTGTTTGTGGACTTTTTTTTTTTACATCTGCCCTCCTGTCTGATACTGCAGTGCCACTCCTAGATGGGCCAATTGTTTGTGTCGCTTAGCTTAGCCATACAGCTACCTCATTGCATCTCTTTTACTTCTTTGCATGATGTGCTGTTTGGGGCCTAGTTTTTGTAAGTGCCATCCTGTCTGCAACTGCAGTGCCACTCCTAGATGGGCCAGGTGTTTGTGCCGCACACTTGTGTCACTTAGCTTGGCCATCCAGCTACCTCATTGCCCCTCTTTTTCTTCTTTACATCATGTGCTGTTTGGGGCCTTTTTTTTTTAAATCTGCCATCCTGTCTGCCACTGCAGTACCACTCCTAGATGGGCCATGTGTTTGTACCGCACACTTGTGTCGCTTAGCTTAGTCATACAGCCACCTCGGTGCAACATTTTGGCCTAAAATAGACTGGAAATGAGTGGAAATTAATGTTATTGAGGTTAATAATACAGTAGGATTAAAATTAACCCAAATTATGTGATTTTAGCTGTTTTTATGTTTTTTTCAAATATCATCCAGATCCAAAACCAAAACACGAAAGGGTGGTTTTGGCAAAACCAAGCAAAAACCAAAACATGAGAAGGGAATTCGAACGAAAACCAAAACACAAAACACGAAAAGGGCCCATCACACATCTCTAGATTTTACATGGTCTTCTCCTTCGTGGCTGAGTTGCTGTTGTTTAGATACGCTTCCACTTTCTAATAATATCACAGTTGACTGTGAAAGTCCAGCTGGGATGAAATTTCACAAACCGTCTTATTGCAAAGGTGGCATCCTATCAGAATGACCCATTTTGTATCATAAATGTTTGTAAATGGAGACTGCGTGGCTAGGTGCTTGATTTTATAACCTGTGGCAACAGGTCTGATTGAAACACCTGAATTCAACAATTAACAGATGTAGCCAAATACTTTTGTTAATATAGTGTATATGGCATTAATACTCCCACACAACTGGTAAAACTGAGTGCTGGCATATTTCTTTTCTCTTTAGTGTACTAATGCCTTTCAAATCTTCTCAACATATTTCCATGGATCTTCAATTCAACTAATCATTGTTTGTTTGTTTTTTTCATTTTCTTTTAAAGCTAATATTCTACTAAAATCCAAACTGTTTGTTGTACAGTGTCTAACCTGCAGTTCACATATACTTATCCCTTCCTCATAATGCAAGCTGGTTTATTGGTACTTGGATGCCCCAAGTTTTAGAGCATGAAGTCCCAGAAGTACTGTACACTAGTACAAAGTACTGTACACTAGTGGTACACAGAGAACCAGAATAATAAACACAATCAGACACTCTATAGTCAAACAAAGGTCAGCAACAGTCAAGTAGTCAAGAACACAATCAGCGTATGAATATCAACACTGTAGTTTTCTGATAGTTACTGTAGTAATATACACAGGGCTGGCAACGGTGTGTGGGGGGAGACGGGGGGGGGGGGGGGTTAAAGTGGACACCTCTACTGGGCCCCAAGGATAGTGCCTGCCGGGGATGTGAGCCATCTTGACCAAATACGTATTTTATTATTTTATAAGTGGTGGTGCACCCCAATGAGAATATATTAATAGCAGAAGTAGAAGTGCTCACTGGGCAGGAGCACTCTTAGGCTAAGTACACACTATGAAGATGGATCCACCAACACAGTGGCCGATTCGCATACACACTTACCAATCAGCTAGTTGATATTTTTGCACAGACGCCACAACTGGGCGGGTATTTGAATTGGCCCGCACAGCTGTGATGTCAGTCCTTGCAGTCAGTGTATGGGCAGGTCGCCCATACACACAGCCAGACATGTTATAGCTGCAAGATACTGTATATCGGCATCGGCTGTGCTGCAGGGCTGACGCAATATGTCTGTGAATGACGCCTTTACAGGCATAACGGGTGTACACACCCAATGATGCACTAAAGATATATATCGACCTTTTAGTAGAATGGGCTTTATACCTATTTGTGTGTACCCAGTCTTGGGGCCCATTTACCAATAATTTCTCTAGCATCCATAAGGGATATTGGGGAGACTTAGTACGAAGGAGCCAGTGCACTTTAAATTTCTTCAACTGGGTGTGCTGGCCCCTCCCCTCTCTTCCCCCTCCCACAGGCAGTTTATAAAAAAGTGCCCTCAGGAGAGGATGCAGACTCTGGAGCTCCAGCGAGTTTTCTTCAGTTTCTTTTCAATCTTTATTATTTTCGGTATGCTGTTTGGGCAACAGCATGCCTGCACCGTGGGAGTTAGGGGGGATGGGGGTGTCATGGGGGTGTCACTGGCCTTGCGAGGTGTCAGAGCCACTTCCCCGCTGCAGCACCACCGTTCTGAAAGGTTGTTGTACAGCGGGGCACTACGCCTTGGCAGTCACAATCGCAGCATGCCGCACATCCCTAACAATAGCCTGAAGGTGACATCTGTGGTGAGTACAAACCAGGGGCCCCGTTAGGGGGGTGCTCCGGGTCATGGTGCGGCTGGACGCGGGGGCGGCATATGGGACCCTCCTGGGGGTGACCCGCTACAGCCCCCCTGAGTACACTGGCAAGCGGTTGTGAAAACAGGTATTTATATTATGTTTTACACCATGAAGAGACATTTTCCAGTATAAATAAGTGTATAGCTCCGGCACCATTGCAGGTGGCGGAGCTACCTCAGAGCAGGACCAGCAGCTTCTTGGCGCCTTCCTTTGCTTTCAGCAGCAGCAGCAGAGACACAGCTCCTCCAACACTCCAGATACAAATAGGGGTGTTAGAAAGGGGTAGAGCAGCTATTATACTTGTAAATAGAGTCCTGATAAGGAAAAAACACCAGTGTTACACTTAGTCACAGTATAAAGTTACAGCCTGCAATCTCTCTGAGGGACAGATTTATTAAGCCTGGTGAAGTGATAAAGTGGAAGGTGATAAATGACCAGCCAATCAGCTCCTAACTTCCATGTTATAGGCTGGGTTTGAAAAATGACAGGAGCTGACCGGCTGGTGCGTTATCACCTGCCACTTTATCACTTCACAAGGCTTAACAAATCTGCCCCTGAGTCTGCTAGGTTTGGTGTGCTGGTCATTTTCTCTGGGTCTCCTACTCACATTCAATCAAGGGCATGCTTGCTTGTACAGTGTCTGTGTGTGGTGAGTGAGTGTTTGTCTCCTGTGAATATGGTAAACACCATTTCTGCACATGCAGATCCCCCCCCCCCTACCTTCTCATGAACAAAGTGAGGAGGCTGGGGGGAGTGCAGCAGCCATCCTGGTTAAAATCCCTGGATGGTAGCAGGGTCGGACTGGCCCACAGGGGCACAGGGGAAACCACTGGTGGGCCCCACTGTCTGGGGGCCCTACTCCTCCTCTAGGGATCAGGTTCCAGACTGTGTTCTTGAATTATACATTACACATATGTTACATTATACTACACAGGACTACAGTGTATTCTCTACAGTGCATTGCCAATATTTATCTGGTACATTATCATGCACGCACTAGCACCGAAGTGTGAGGAGTGATCACGTTGTCTAGAGGCACTATGTCTGCGATCCTCCAGAAGCGGCAAAACAACAGAAAAAGAAAACCTTATGACATACAGATGGAGCCTCCATTATCTTTGCCTGCCTAGTCGCAGGCGTGCACTCCCGGCATGACTAGGCGATCCGTCCACCCAGTCACATCGAGAGTGCACAGAGGCGCTCCCATTCAGAGCGTCTCTGTCCAGGCGCTAGTGTCTCTTTCCGGGCACACGGACAGAGACGCTCTCCAATCAAGTGAATGGGGCGCGTCTCTGTCTGGGCGAGCGCGCCCGTCCAGACGGAGACGTTCACGGTGACTAGGTGCGCCCGGGCGGGTGCACCTAGTCACACACGAAGCGAAGACAGTATTACATTAAATTCACACATGCACCTAGTCCCTAATCCATATACGGTATAATTCCACAGTCTGTATTATAGATAGGCACTACTGTGTATCTAATGTTACTAATACAAGGCTACAGGCTGTAATTTTTACTAATGAAGTCTCTGACTCTACTAAGCCTGGCCCCGACAGCCCTGCTAATCGTCTCCAAAAGAGAGGGGAGGAGCTAAGGGGAGGAGAGAGCAGGCATGGGGATGTGCGCCACACAGGGTGATTCATTTATGTGTAAACAAGTGCACGGCATGTCAGGACTGGTGGCTGACAGTCTAACTAGCAGCCCAGGTGGTGAGAGACTAATGCATTTCCGGTGGGAAATAATGAGGACGACTGTGGCTGGCTAGTCCCACGCCACGGCTGTCCCTAGACATATTTTTGTAAAATAGATTAAAAGGGAGCATGGCGCCCTCCAGTGACCGGTGGCAGAACTGGTTAAAGCTGCCTAATGGTGACACCAGCCCTGCAATGATGTTGCCTCTCTCTAGTTTACGAAAGAGCAATGTCTATGATAGGCCAAGATTTTCATGTTTGCCAACTCCCTAATTTCCAGTGACATTCCCATGGTCATTAGGGGTCTCGCTTTAATTGTAGTCTCCTGCATTGCACAGTTCTGTTAACAGTGTCTCTTCTGGCCATTTGTCCCTGACCTTAGACAGTCTGGCTTTTATCAGAATTAAGCAGCTGCTTTCTGATTTACTATCAAACTGATGCCTTACTGAGGGACACTTTGAAGTTTTGTGAATGAGGCATAATCTAAGTCTCATTACATGAAACTTAGTTTAGCTACCACTGCCTGGGCAAAGGTAAGTAGATTGTGTTTGGGTGTTGAGTAGTATTAATTGTATTTTAGTAGCAATCATGCCCCGGGCTATAATGGGTGAAGATTAATGCAATGGTAAGGGTTTAAGGGCAAAATTCAAGGTTGATTGAAAAATAACATTTTCCACTAATGGGCAAAACCATGGCCCTCATTCCGAGTTGTTCGCTCGGTAAAAATCTTCGCATCGCAGCGATTTTCCGCTTAATGCGCATGCGCAATGTCTGCACTGCGACTGCGCCAAGTAAATTTGCTATGCAGTTAGGAATTTTACTCACGGCTTTTTCATCGTTCTGGCGATCGTAATGTGATTGACAGGAAATGGGTGTTACTGGGCGGAAACAGGCCGTTTTATGGGCGTGTGGGAAAAAACGCTACCGTTTCCGGAAAAAACGCAGGAGTGGCTGGAGAAACGGGGGAGTGTCTGGGCGAACGCTGGGTGTGTTTGTGACGTCAAACCAGGAACGACAAGCAGTGAAATGATCGCAGATGCCGAGTAAGTCTGAAGCTACTCAGAAACTGCTACGAGGTGTGTAATCGCAATATTGCGAATACATTGTTCGCAATTTTAAGATGCTAAGATTCACTCCCAGTAGGCGGCGGCTTAGCATGAGCAAATCTGCTAAAATTCACTTGCGAGCGAACAACTCGGAATGAGGGCCCATGTGCACTGCAGGGGGGGCAGATATAACATGTGCAGAGAGAGTTAGATTTGGGTGGGGTGTGTTCAAACTGAAATCTAAATTGCAGTGTAAAAATAAAGCAGCCAGTATTTACCCTGCACAGAAACAATATAACCCACCCAAATCTAACTCTCTGTACAAATGTTATATCTGCCCCACCGGCAGTGCACATGGTTTTGCCCATTAGGGGAAAATGTTATTTTGCAATTAACCTTGAATTAGGCCCAAAGTACTGATCTGATGGAAAATCAATTAAGGGACTTATGAAGATGTGAGTGTGTGGCCTTTGTGGGCTGGCCCAGTGCCGGCGCTACCCGCTCAGCAAAGGTATGCAAAGCAGGGAGGCGCCACGCTGGAGAGGCGCTGTCCCTGCTTTTCAACCCTGTTACTGTCCACAATTGCTGCCGGCTGCCGCTGAGCCTTTCAAACTGGCAGCGGCGCTGGCAGCATGAAACATGCAGTGCAGCGATGCGCCCAGTTAGTGCTGAGCAGAGCCGGCCCTAGCCAATTTGATGCCCTAGGCAAAATTTTGTCTGGTGCCCCCTAGCTCCGCCGCTAGTTCTGCATCTGTACCTGCAACGCTCAGGTAGTGGGGCCCACCGGGGTGTTACCCTGTGGGCCAGTTCAACTCTGCACAATGCCACACAGTAATGACCATAATACATATAATTCCACACAGTAAAGGAACCTTACACATATGCCCCACATTAGTAATGCCCATAATACACATAGGGGGTAATTCCAAGTTGATCGCAGCAGGATTTTTGATAGCAACTGGGCAAAACCATGTGCACTGCAGGGGAGGCAGATATAACATGTGCAGAAAGAGCTAGATTTGGGTGGGTTATATTGTTTCTGTGCAGGGTAAATACTGGCTGCTTTATTTTTACACTGCAAATTAGATTGCAGATTGAACACACCACACCCAAATCTAACTCTCTCTGCACATGTTATATCTGCCTCCCCTGCAGTGCACATGGTTTTGCCCAGTTGCTATCAAAAATCCTGCTGCGATCAACTTGGAATTACCCCCATAATGCCACACAGTAATGCACCTTACACATATGCCCCACATTAGTAATGCCCATAATACACATATACTGCCACAGATACTGCCACACTTGCTGGTTATACAAAAAGATCAGTATCAAACATGTAGAAACTGTCCATTCTCTTCACTATTCAGTGTGTTTGCTGGTGTCTGTTACTCCCGTTAACTGCATGCACTTTACTTTATACTGTGGGAGCTAAATGCTCTGCCCTCCAGTCTGATGTGTCCAAAAGTCACGCTGCACTGATGTTTCATATAGAAATAGCACAACGCAACTTACTGACCACGTTACAGTGCTAGATGGCAGGGGAATTTTACGGTATGGACTGACTAGGAAATAAAGTGTGGGGAGAACACTGCCCATGTTATGTCCCTGCAGACACCTGGGGTTTGGACAGGGATAAGGGACACACACAGGATGGCAGGGTCCCCCTCCCCCATGTGCACAAGCAGTATAGGTGATGTCAGGTTTCTGTGAAGCAGTCTTCCAAAATACACATGTGTTATCATAAGAAGCCATCCAGTAATAACCTTATATAGTCAGTAAAAATGTCACAGGTCCAGGAATTGCATTTACTGGGCTTCTGCTGTCTGTCTGAGGTCTCACAAGTCAGGGGCATTCAAGCATGTCAGAGGAAGTTTAAGGCACAGTGTGCATTTTTTTTACAAATGTAAACAGCAGTGTATATACAAGTACTGATTGAATACATTTGGAAAGTAACAGTTAGTTTGCGGACTGTCCCTCTCAGCATGAGATGCTGCAGGGACATGCTTGGATGCCCCTAGACATGCTTGAATGCCCTAGGCAAATGCCTAGCCTGCCTATAGCTAAGGCCGGCTCTGGTGCTGAGCAGCAGCGGCGGCGGCGGTGGGAGCAGCAGAGGCAGTGTTAGCAAGGCCAGCTGGACCATCACGCTATGCTGAACTCAGTTCAGTGAAGGTCAGAGGGCACCGGCCAGCTCGGAAGTAATATCCCGCGCTGTCAGCCGCACGCTGGAGGAGCTGATCAGGACGGAGAGATGGTTCCAGTCGGGGCTGTAAAAGTGAGTTTATCGGGGCTGTGCTGGGTGACAGTTCAGTTTCCCCTGCCCTTGCTCATCTGATGGCCGGTAATGCCTTCAATAGATGCAGCACTTTACACCGCTGTATCTGTAAGTATATGCCTTCTGCCATGCTGGGCTCTTATATTGGTTAAATATAAATAAATATTAGATATAAAATAAACTCTCCTGTCCTGTCTGCACCCAGTCTCTCCAGTTTATGTATTAAATGAGCTGTATGGAGGGGTAGAGGTCTGACAGGCACCACAGAGGGACTACAGGTCCTATCATACCCTTATTACTGACCTGACTATAATGCAATATGTGATTAATCAATATATAATGGTTATACAGGTATATACATATACACAGTGACTCACACTATTGGAGGGGGGAGGGGCCTTTGGGGGAGTACTGAGTTACTGAGTACTGACAGCTCAAATTAGAAATAAAAAACACTGCTATAATGCTAGATCAGGCTTAGGGGGGTATTCAATCATTGACCGCACACAATTATACCGCCGGTGGCCATCCTATTAACCCTGATGTGGCGGGCTCCTCCCCCCGATGCCGGCACTTATTGCAGATTATGCTTTCGGTGCCTCGGGCGCCCGAAGCACAATCTTTCATAAGCGGGCTGCTGGAGCCTCGATAACACATGGGATTTATCCCCGATTACATGTGTTTCTGCGCAATCGCGGGTCCTTTTTCAGACGATGAAAATGGGCTGCAACAGGATACTGCAATAATGACCATCAGTCCTTAATCGCGATATCTGTCTGTTTTCTCCGGCCAAAAACGAATCGGGAATAATTGGATACCCCCCTTAGGCAAAGAGGGGTAAGGGGGAAATATTAGAAGACAACTATTAAAGAACAATTATTTTTTTTTTTAAATTTAATAGTTGCATTCTAATAGCCCCCCTCCCCCACCACCACCACCTCTGCCAGGCCTGATCTAGCAGCAGAACTAGTTGGGGGGTGGGGGTTGGCAATAAGTGACACCTCTGTGTAGCGTAATGTGTATAAGGACTCGGAGCACTACTACTGTGTGGCATACTGTATATAAGTGGTACTACTGTATAGTGTAACACATATAAGGGGCTCTACTGTAGCGTAACGTGTATAAGGGGTACTACTGTGCAGCAAAACACATGTAATAATAATAATTTTATTTACATAGCACTCTATAAGGGCTACTACTGTGGCATAACATGTATAAGGGGCACTATTGTGGTGTAACATGTATAAGGGTTGCTACTGTGTTGTAACGAGGTTAAGAAGTACTACAATATGGTGTAATATGAATCAAGGTAATTTCGTCCAGTGTTATGAGAATAAGATTGTGAAATGGGGGTACTATTGTGTGGTAACACCTCTTCCTTGTGAAAACCCTTTTTGGTGCGCACTGTCCATGTTTCCAGCATGGGAGGGCGCAAATTTATAGTTTGCAGGGGGGCGCCGAACACCCAAGCACCGGCCCTGGGCTGGTCATTCCTCCTTTGTTAGAACCTCTGCGATGATGCAGATGATGTTATTTGGTTTTGCCCCACCAAACTGAACCATTCTCTGCAGAAGTTTATGTTCATTTCAAAGGTTTAACACATTTTTTCCCTTGAAATTGTTATGTCTGTTTTTCCATTATTAAATTAAATACATAAAAAATGCATTTTACAGCCAATACATACTAGTGTCTCTAGCCTTTATGCATTATTATTTATTACTGGATTGGAATCCACATTTAGCGAACTTGCCATATTGGAGAATTAGGGCATGATTCTGAGTTGGATGCAGCGGCGATGTCAGATGCAGTGTAGCAATGTTTTTTGTCAGTGTACAGTATGTGAGTCGCACCGCACATGAATTTAGCTATTATTCATACAGAATTGCAGGGCAAATTTAGATGCATGGTAGCAGAAATGTATAGGGAGATCCTGAGTGATGACTGGGATGTTACAAGGGGGCTGCTAAACAAATACACGGAGATGACGCATCTTATGCGAATGTCGCAAGTGTGTCACTGATAGTGGTAGCGTTCATAGATCTGTGCTACCCATTACACTGCACACAGACTTAGATGTCAACCGTTGCACTCTAAAATCACTTACAAAAACTCTCACGTAAAGTAGAACGTCAGTGGCGTAAATCTCATACTCCAAGTGACTTTTTCAGATATAAGTCCATCTACCACTCTTAATGTAATGCTCTGGACACTGCCAAACAAACATATTTCCAATCGCTCATCTCTACTCAAGCCTCTAACACCAAGTGACTTTTTAATACATATAAATCACTTCTTATCCCTCCTCACCAAACCATCCAGCTACTATCAGTGCACAAGATCTCGCTTCCTATTTCAGGGACAAGATTGATAAGATCTGAAATTAAATGGTATGCTCTTCCACAGACAGTGACCTGCTCAATTCTCTCGCTAAACTCTCTTGCAACTTCTCTTCATTTGATCACACAAATGAAGATGAAGCATATACAATCTTCTCATCTGCATTCTCTCTACCTCTCCTCTTGATCCTATACCCTCTTGATCAGTATAGCTCTGTCTCCTGTGCTCATCCCAACCTTAACTAACATCTTTAATCTCTCTCTCTCTCTACTGATATCTTTCCTTCACTGTTCAATCATACAGTGATTACTCCCTCTCTGAAAAAACAAAATTCTGACCCTAACTCTCTCTCTAACTACTGTCCCTTCTCTCAGCTCCCATGCCTCTCCAAGCTACTTGAGAAACTTGCCTACACTCGCCTCACACACTTTCTTAACTCAAACAATTTACTGGACCCGCTGCAGTCAGGCTTTCATGCCCAACACTCCATAGAGACAGCACTGACTAAGGTACTGAATGATTTGGTCACTGCTAAAGCTAAAGTCTATTACTCACTTCTCATTCTCCTAGATCTCTCTGCTGCTTTTGACACTGTCGACCACTCTCTTCTCATACAAACACTACAATTCCTAGGTCTTCAGGACCCAGCACCTTTCTTGGTTCTCATACAGGTTGAGTCTCCCTTATCCAAAATGCTTGGGACCAGAGGTATTTTGGATATCTGATTTTTCCGTATTTTGGAATAATTGCATACCATACTGAGATATCATGGTGATGGGACCTAAATCTAAGCACAGAATGCATTTATGTTACATATACACCTTATACACACAGCCTGAAGGTCATTTTAGCCATTATTTTTAATAACTTAGTGCATTAAACAAAGTGTGTGTACATTCACACAATTCATTTATGTTTCATATACACCTTACACACACAGCCTGAAGGTTATTTAATACAATATTTTTAATAACTCTGTGTATTAAACAAAGTTTGTGTACATTGAGCCGTCAGAAAACAAAGTTTCACTATCTCACTCTCACTCAAAAAAGTCCGTATTTCGGAATATTCCGTATTTCGGAATATATGGATATGGGATACTCAACCTGTACTACCTATCTGATTTCTCTTTCAGTGTTTGTTCAGCACCTCAGTGTTTGTTGAATCCACCTCTTCTTCACTACCTCTATCAGCTGGAGTACCGCAAGACTAATGCTTAGGTTCCCTGCCTTTTTCAATCTACAGTATACCATATCTCCTGGCAAACTAATCAGCTTTTTTTTTATTTGAGTATCACTTTGATGCAGATGATACTCAAATCTAATTATCTTCCCCAGATGTATCACCATCTATATTGGTATGCATCACTGAATTACTTTCTGCCATTTCATCTTAGATGCCATCTCGTCACCTCAAACTTAATAATTCCAAAACAGAATTAATTATATTTCCATCGGCAAATACTACAGTAGTTACCAACCTGATATCTCTATCACTGTTGATAACTCAACAATCAACCCTACCCCACAAGCTCGCTATATAAGTGTCATTTTTTACTTTGAACTGTCCTTTATTCCCCACATTCAATCTGTCTCAAAATCATGTTACATGGATCTAAGAAACATATCCAAAATAAACCCACATCTTATACAAGACACTGTAAAAACTCTAATCTCTAAACTCTAATAGACTGTCACCACTACAATACATTTGGAATGCAGCTGCGAAGCTAATCTTCCTCGCCAACCATTCATCATCTGCTGATCCACTCTGTCAGTTCCTCCAATGGTTACCGGTATTCTACTGCATTCAATTTAAAATACTTTTACTTATGTATAAGGCTCTCATCCAGACTAAACCAACATACACGGGGCAGTACGGATGGTGTAATGGCTAGCACTGCTGCCTCACAGCACTGAGGTCATGGGTTCAATTCCCACCATGGCCCTGTGTGGCGTTTGTATATTCTCCACATACATGCGTGGGTCTTGCAGGGACTTATGTGAAAGGACAGAGTATTCTCTGTAAAGCGCTGCACTATATAAATAACTGATAATAAATAAATAATACACCTCAGTTATCTCAAAGTATAGCCCTGCTCAACCTCTCCACTCTGCACAAGGTCTGCATCTTTTATCCACACACATGACTCGCTCCCACTCAAAATTGTGTGCCCTGGAAGCTTAGCAAATTCTGGAACAGCCCACCTTTCCTATCTAATTACATCCCCCCTTTAGAGTCCACACATATCCTCACATATTTTGTCATTCATCACTTTCACATCCTCCTTCCCCCCTGGCCAACATTGCTATGTGACCATATCATGCAGACTATTAAGTACCTTTGCAATCTGGCTGGACCATTATCGGTAGCACCTATCCTTGTGTATCAATGCCTCTTTCCCTATAGATTGTAATTTTGCAAGCAGGTCCTTCCTTCCTTCCTCTGTCTGTTTTTACCATCTGTGGCTCCTACTTTTTGCGGGCAGGGCGCTACCCATGCCAGAGAGACAGCAGAGAGAGACGGTTACCGGGCAGCCAGGTCCGAGGCATCTATACAATGGATCTGGCAGGCTCTGGGACCTGCGCATGTGCAAAAGCGGTGGCTTGAGTGTGTATGCCCCCCCTCCCTATGTGGCTTCTATGGACTGCATTGGCTGCAGCCCATAGAAGCCAGATCAGGCTGACGATCATGCAGGGAGTGGCTTCCTACACAATGGGACTGTCTGTCCTGTGGGTTACTAGCAGGTAGGACGTCCGATAGGGAGTCACTGCCAGTCACAGCCAGTCACAGTGAAGCCACTGAGCCAGTGCAGTCACACAGACTGCAACATGCTCAACTAAACTCACTGAATTGGTGGATTTTACAGTGGGGGCTGCAGTTCTACAGCCCATAGGTAAAAGCCACCCCTTGTTATTCCTCAGTTTTGTTCTATTACTGTTACTCCAACTGTAAAGGGCAATGGAATATGCAGCACTGCAGGGCATGATGTACAGAATATAGGTGTAAGTTCAGCATGGGGGGGGCTTGAAAAGGGGGTGGGTGCAGTGAGGTGGAGGTGCCTCTCCGTGACGCTGATCACCCCTGATTCAGAGACTCACTGGTAGCGGCTGCGGATGGTGTCCAAGGTGCTGCGTGTGGTGGAGAGGTGGCCTGTGGATGTTGGAGGGGGTCCAGAGGTACTGCAGGTGGGGGAGAAGTGGGGGTGCGGATGGTGGAGGGGGTCCAGAGAAACTGCAGGTGGGGCGGATGGGAGAGGTTGTCTGTAGATGTTGCTGGTGGGTGAGGGGCGGGTGTGGGGGGGCCACGGATGAAGGAGGGGGTCTGGAGGTGCTGTATATGGGGGAGGGGTGGGTACTGCGGATGGGGGGAGGGAGGTGTTGCAGGTGGGGGAGGTGTGGGGGAGTAGGGGCCGTAGATGAGTTCCGGAGGCGCTGCGGGTGGGGAGGGGGAGGTGCTGTGGTGGATAGGGGAGGTGTTTCCAATGACGCTGTGGGTGGGGAAGGTACGGGTGTTGGGGTGCCGCGAGTGTAATAAGGGGTCAGGAGGTGCTGTGGGTGGGGGAGGGGCGGGGTTGATGCAGATAGGGGAGTGCCAGGTGTGGGGGTGTCGCTGATGGTGGATGGGGATCATAGCCGCTGCGGGGGGTGGGTGCGGTGGTGCGGGGGGTGGAGTAGGGGGTCTGGAGGTGCCACGGGTGGGGGAGGTGCGGGTATGCGGTGCCGTGGATGGGGGTGTGGGTCCGGGAGAGCTGCAGGTGGGGGAGGGGCGGGTGTGTGATGGGACTGTTTTGGCCAGCAATACATTTAGCCATGTGGAAGTGAGCTCCATAGGCTGGCCTGTGTATACTGCACCTTTACATTTTTGTACTTTTTGGGTGCGTTTGGGAGAGAACCAGGTGCAGGGGGTGGGGTGTGGTTGGGTGAGGGGTTCCAGAGGTGTTGCGGTTGGGGGAGGGGTAGTTGCGGGGTGCCGCGGAAGGGGTCTGTAAATGCAGTGGGTGGGGGATGAGTGGCTGCGGATGGAGAGGGGGTTCTGGAAGTGCTGTGGGTGGGGGAGGGGTGGGAACTGGGGATGGGGGAGGCCACTATGTCACCCGGCGTATGAAGTGCACCCGGCGTGTAAGACGATCCCCCCACTTGGAGGCAATATTTTTTAGGGCAAAAAAGTCGTCTTATACGCCGGCAAATACGATGTATATATATATATATATATATATATATATATATGTATATATATATATATATATATATATATATATATACACTGCTCAAAAAAATAAAGGAAACACTAAAATAACACATCCTAGATCTGAATGAATGAAATATTCTTATTAAATACTTTGTTCTTTACATAGTTGAATGTGCTGACAACAAAATCACACAAAAATTATCAATGGAAATCAAATGTATTAACCCATGGAGGTCTGGATTTGGAGTCACCCTCAAAATTAAAGTGGAAAAACATACTACAGGCTGATCCAACTTTGATGTAATGTCCTTAAAACAAGTCAAAATGAGGCTCAGTAGTGTCTGTGGCCTCCTCGTGCCTGTATGACCTCTCTACAATGCCTGGGCATGCTCCTGATGAGGTGGTGGATGGTCTCCTGAGGGATCTCCTCCCAGATCTGGACTAAAGCATCCACCAACTCCTGGACAGTCTGTGGTGCAACGTGGCATTGGTGGATGGAGCGATACATGATGTCCCAGATTTGCTCAATTGGATTCAGTTCTGGGGAACGGGCGGGCCAGTCCATAACATCAATGCCTTCGTCTTGCAGGAACTGCTGACACATTTTATCCACATGAGGTCTAGCATTGTCTTGCATTAGGAGGAACCCAGGGCCAACCGCACCAGCATATGGTCTCACAAGGGGTCTGAGGATCTCATCTCGGTACCTAATGGCAGTCAGGCTACCTCTGGCGAGCACATGGAGGGCTGTGCGGCCCCCCAAAGAAATGCCACCCCACACCATTTCTGACCCATTGCCAAACCGGTCATGCTGGAGGATGTTGCAGGCAGCAGAACGTTCTACTTGGTGTCTCCAGACTCTGTCACATCTGTCACATGTTCTCAGTGAGAACCTGCTTTCATCTATGAAGAGCACAGGGCGCCAGTCGCAAATTTGCCAATCTTGGTGTTCTCTGGCAAATGCCAAACGTTCTGCACAGTGTTGGGCTGTAAGCACAATCCCCACCTGTGGATGTCGGGCCCTCATACCACCCTCATGGAGTCTGTTTCTGATCATGTGAGTAGACACATGCACATTTGTGGCTTGCTGGAGGTCATTTTGCAGGGCTCTGGCAGTGCTCCTCCTGTTCCTCCTTGCACAAAGGCAGAGGTAGCGGTCCTGCTGCTGGGTTGTTGCCCTCCTACGGCCTCCTCCACGTCTCCTGATGTACTGGCCTGTCTCCTGGTAGCGCCTCCATGCTCTTGACACTACGCTGACAGACACAGCAAACCTTCTTGCCACTGCTCTGTCACGATCCGGGTATCTGGACGCCATTTCTTACCCATCAGATGCCTCCTAAGGCTGGCTCAGCGCTCCAGGACCGGATCCCATCTGTTATCCTGATGTGTACATTCCTGTATCCTCTCCTGTCACTCTGGGACGCTGTCACAGTAAACGCCATATTACACCTGGCATGGCGTCTCCCGCGGCCTCCGCCGCCGTCCCTGAACTTCTGCATGCAGAGTGTCTGAGTGGCGATTACGTCAGCCGCGGCCTCCGCTGTGTCAGCGTGGTTGGATGTGCATCTGTCAGCCTGGCGCCTCCTGTCTCCGGTGGCCGGCGCCGCCATTACTGTTTTCATTACCACATGGATTACAAACCAAACTTCCCTCCAAGTGTCTGCATGGGCGCAGCCATCTTGGATTCTGTCAGCTGATCATTTCCACCAATCTGTTCTCAGTATTGATAATCTGCATAATTGCCTAGCCAATCCCTTCCTTGCTGTAGGTATAAATACACTGTGCCTGAGCAAGGAAGGCGTCAGTGCTTTGGTTGTCAAACCTAGTTCCTGTTTGTCTCTCTCCTGTGATTGTCTTCCAGGTTCCAGCTCCTGTCTCAAGACTTCCACCATAGAGACCCGCACCAGCATTCCACCTGCGGTGTAGCCTGACTCTCCAATCCATTGTGGATTCATCTGTTTCCAGCTACAACATTACCTGCTTCCAGCTCAGCTTCCAGCAGAGTACAGCTTCTCTTAAAGGGCCGGTGTCCTTTCTACACTTTACCACTCTCCACCGGTATTATTATTTCTCCGCTCTCAAGTTCTACATTTCAGTTCATATTTCATCGCTCCCAAGTTCATTTATTATTTAACTGGTTCCAGCCAGTATCCACTCCGTGCTAACAACAGTCTGGTTCCAGCCAGTATCCACAGCAGCCGTTTTATCTTCAGCAACCCAGCTTTTCCTGGAACACCAGCTTGCACAATCCTGGGTTATCTCCATTGCTACAGTCGGGCCTGGTAAGGACTTTCCATCTAGAAGATTATAAGAACTATCTCACACTACCAGTGCCCTGTGGCTCCTGCCATCCTGTAGTACCCAGGAACTGTATTTATTCTTTGCTGACTTTTACATTTTCTTTTACTGCTGCTGTGTTGCGGAGTTGTCATAATAAACATCATTGACTTTTATCCAAGTTGTCGTGGTCACGCCTTCGGGCAGTTATTATTCATGTTACTTACATGTCCAGGGGTCTGATACAACCTCCCAGGTTCCGGTACATCTCAGCCCCTACAACTGAGGCTGCCTCCCGTCAGCTCAGGCCCTCAGTTGTGACAGTAAGCACTGACCTAATGAATCCAGCCGGAGACCAGGATCAAGCAGCCAGGCCGATGCAAGAACTGGCAGCCCGACTAGAACATCAGGAGGCTGCACAGGGCCACATCATCCGCTGTCTCCAGGATCTCTCTACTCGGCTGGATGGGATTCAGACAACTCTCCGTGGATCAGGCGCGTCTGGTGCGTCAACCACAGTGACTCCAGCTATAACCCCACCCACCTTACCCATTTCTGCTCCACGTCTTCATCTTCCAACGCCAGCAAAATTTGACGGATCTCCAAGATTCTGCAGGGGATTTCTCAACCAGTGTGAGATTCAGTTTGAGCTACAACCTGGCAATTTTCCCAGTGACCGTACAAAAATTGCCTACATTATTTCTCTTCTCAGTGGCTCAGCCCTTGATTGGGCATCACCGTTATGGGAGAGGTCCGACACCCTGCTATCTTCCTACACTGCCTTCGTGTCAACATTCAGGCGCATCTTCGACGAGCCAGGCCGGGTAACCTCAGCTTCATCCGAGATTCTCCGTTTACGCCAGGGGTCACGTACTGTAGGACAATATCTGATACAGTTCCAGATCCTGGCATCCGAACTGGCATGGAACGACGAGGCCCTGTATGCTGCATTCTGGCATGGCTTATCTGAGCGTATTAAAGATGAGTTAGCTACCAGAGACTTACCTTCTAAGTTAGATGAGCTAATCTCACTCTGCACGAAAGTTGATTTACGTTTCAGAGAGAGAGCAACTGAGCGTGGAAGATCATCTGCTCCAAAATCTTCTGCTCCTCCTCCTCGTCAACTGTCACCATCTAAAGATGAGCCCATGCAACTTGGCCGTTCCCGTTTAACTCCTGCTGAGCGCCGAAGACGTCTCTCCGAGTCTCTCTGTCTCTATTGTGCAGCTCCGTCTCACACCATTAATGCCTGTCCCAAACGTCCGGGAAACTCCAAATCCTAGCTCGCCAAGGAGAGGGCCGGCTAGGAGTAATGATCTCCTCTCCATCTCCTCAAGATTGTAATCTCCCAGTCTCGCTTCAAGTTGCTCAACGTTATCGGAACGTCATTGCCCTCCTTGATTCTGGAGCAGCTGGGAACTTTATTACCGAAGCCTATGTTAAACGGTGGTCCCTACCCACCGAGAGACTTCCTTCGTCCATTTCTTTAACTGCCGTGGATGGCAGCAAAATTTTTGATGCAGTTATTTCTTTAAGGACTCTACCAGTTCGTCTGAGAGTGGGAGTTCTTCATTCCGAACTTATTTCTTTTTTAGTGATTCCAAGAGCCACACATCCTGTGGTCCTGGGCCTTCCATGGCTCCGTCTTCACAATCCTACAATTGATTGGACGACTACGCAAATCCTGGCATGGGGTTCCTCCTGTGCTGAGACATGTTTGTTTAAAGTATTGCCTGTCTGTTCTTCCTCCCCCAGGTCGTCTGATGTTCCACCTCCTCCATATCAAGATTTCACGGATGTGTTCAGTAAAGCTTCTGCTGATATCCTTCCTCCTCATAGAGAATGGGACTGCCCGATTGATCTCGTTCCAGGGAAGGTTCCACCTCGAGGCCGAACTTATCCGTTGTCTCTGCCTGAGACGCATTCTATGGAGGAATATATTAAAGAGAACCTAGCAAAGGGGTTCATTCGACCTTCTTCTTCTCCAGCCGGCGCAGGCTTCTTTTTTGTAAAAAAGAAAGATGGTGGTCTGCGGCCGTGCATCGACTACAGAGGTTTGAACGACATTACCATCAAGAACCGTTATCCTTTACCCCTGATTACTGAGCTCTTTGACAGAGTTAGCGGAGCTACCATCTTTACAAAGCTGGACTTGAGAGGTGCATACAATCTCATCCGGATCCGTGAGAGTGACGAGTGGAAGACCGCCTTTAACACCCGTGACGGACATTATGAGTACCTCGTCATGCCCTTCGGATTGAGCAATGCTCCAGCTGTCTTCCAGCATTTTGTCAATGAGATCTTCAGAGACATTCTATACCGTCATGTCGTGGTCTATCTAGACGATATCCTCATTTTTGCCAACGATTTAGAGGAACATCGTTTTTGGGTTAAAGAGGTTCTGTCCCGTCTCCGTGTCAATCATCTCTATTGCAAATTAGAAAAATGCGTCTTTGAAGTCAAGTCCATTCCGTTTCTAGGGTACATTGTGTCCGGTTCCGGACTAGAGATGGATCCTGAGAAACTACAAGCAATCCAAAATTGGCCGGTACCCTTAACCCTCAAAGGGGTCCAGAGGTTCTTAGGGTTCGCCAACTATTACCGAAAGTTTATACGAGACTTTTCCACCATTGTGGCGCCTATTACTGCTTTCACTAAGAAGGGTGCTAACCCGTCCAAGTGGTCTGAAGAAGCCATGCAAGCATTTCATCTTTTAAAACAAAGGTTCATCTCTGCGCCTGTTCTGAAACAGCCTGACATCGACTCTCCTTTCATCTTAGAGGTGGATGCCTCCTCCGTTGGAGTAGGAGCGGTGTTATCTCAGAGGGCTAAAGATGGCCATTTACACCCTTGCAGTTTCTTCTCCCGGAAGTTCTCCCCAGCTGAGCGCAACTATGCCATTGGCGACCAGGAGTTGCTAGCCATCAAGCTCGCTCTAGAAGAGTGGAGGTATCTGTTGGAGGGAGCTTCTCATTCAATCACCATACTTACAGACCACAAGAACCTTTTATATCTGAAAGGCACACAATGTCTCAACCCTCGTCAGGCCAGATGGGCACTTTTCTTTTCCAGGTTCGACTTTAAACTCCAGTTCTGTCCGGGCTCTCAGAATCGCAAGGCCGATGCCCTTTCCCGCTCATGGGAGCAAGAAAATGAGTCAGAGTCTTCAGACAAGCATCCTATTATAAATCCGTTGGCATTCTCCACGGTAGGGATGGACTCTACGCCCCCATCAGGGAAAAGTTTTGTGAAACCGATGCTAAGGAAGAAGCTCATGCATTGGGCCCATGCTTCCCGTTTTGCCGGACATACAGGTATCCAAAAAACCCTGGAGTTTATCTCTAGGTCCTATTGGTGGCCAACTCTGAAAAAGGACGTCTTGGAGTTTATTGCATCTTGCCCAAAGTGTGCTCAACATAAGGTATCCCGCCAGTCGCCTGCGGGGCAACTGGTTCCACTATCTGTTCCCCGTCGACCTTGGACCCATTTGTCGATGGATTTTATTACAGATTTACCCATGTGCAACAAGTTCAATACCATCTGGGTGGTAGTTGACCGGTTCACCAAGATGGCACACTTCATTCCTCTCACCGGTCTTCCGTCAGCTTCCAAGTTGGCTCAAGTATTCATACAAGAGATCTTCCGACTCCACGGTCTTCCTGAAGAAATTATCTCAGATCGAGGAGTTCAATTCACAGCCAAATTCTGGCGAAGTTTATGTCAAGTCCTCCAAGTCAAGCTAAAGTTTTCCACGGCTTACCATCCTCAGACCAATGGTCAAACCGAGAGGGTGAATCAGGACTTGGAGGCCTTCCTCCGCATCTATGTGTCCTCCTCTCAAGATGACTGGGTTCAATTACTTCCCTGGGCCGAGTTCTGTCATAACAACCAGTATCATTCTTCACCTGCTTCAACACCATTCTTCACTAACTTTGGATTCCACCCTAAAGTCCCTGAGTTCCAACCGCTTCCAGCAACTTCTGTTCCCGCAGTGGATATCACCTTGCATCAGTTTGCCAATATCTGGAAGAGCGTACGATCAGCTCTGCTCAAGGCATCGTTCAGGTACAAGAAGTTTGCGGATAAGAAGCGTCGAGCAGTTCCTGCTCTCAAGGTGGGTGATCGGGTATGGTTATCCACGAAGAATTTGAGGTTAAGAGTTCCCAGTATGAAGTTTGCACCTCGCTATATCGGTCCTTTCAAGATTGAACAAGTCATCAATCCTGTTGCTTACAGACTCCAGTTGCCTCCCTTCTTAAAAATACCCAGGACATTCCATGTTTCCCTGTTGAAACCGCTGATCTTGAATCGGTTTCATTCCTCACTTCCTCCAACTCCGAAAGTCCAAACTCAACGAGGCGTTGAGTATGAAGTGGCCAAGATCCTGGACTCACGTCACCGTTACGGTCAACTACAATATCTTATTGACTGGAAGGGTTATGGTCCTGAGGAACGTTCATGGACCAATGCTTCTGATGTCCATGCTCCTGCCTTGGTCCGGAGATTCCATTCCAAGTTTCCTCAAAAGCCAAAGAAGTGTCCTGGGGCCACTCCTAAAGGGGGGGGTGCTGTCACGATCCGGGTATCTGGACGCCATTTCTTACCCATCAGATGCCTCCTAAGGCTGGCTCAGCGCTCCAGGACCGGATCCCATCTGTTATCCTGATGTGTACATTCCTGTATCCTCTCCTGTCACTCTGGGACGCTGTCACAGTAAACGCCATATTACACCTGGCATGGCGTCTCCCGCGGCCTCCGCCGCCGTCCCTGAACTTCTGCATGCAGAGTGTCTGAGTGGCGATTACGTCAGCCGCGGCCTCCGCTGTGTCAGCGTGGTTGGATGTGCATCTGTCAGCCTGGCGCCTCCTGTCTCCGGTGGCCGGCGCCGCCATTACTGTTTTCATTACCACATGGATTACAAACCAAACTTCCCTCCAAGTGTCTGCATGGGCGCAGCCATCTTGGATTCTGTCAGCTGATCATTTCCACCAATCTGTTCTCAGTATTGATAATCTGCATAATTGCCTAGCCAATCCCTTCCTTGCTGTAGTTATAAATACACTGTGCCTGAGCAAGGAAGGCGTCAGTGCTTTGGTTGTCAAACCTAGTTCCTGTTTGTCTCTCTCCTGTGATTGTCTTCCAGGTTCCAGCTCCTGTCTCAAGACTTCCACCATAGAGACCCGCACCAGCATTCCACCTGCGGTGTAGCCTGACTCTCCAATCCATTGTGGATTCATCTGTTTCCAGCTACAACATTACCTGCTTCCAGCTCAGCTTCCAGCAGAGTACAGCTTCTCTTAAAGGGCCGGTGTCCTTTCTACACTTTACCACTCTCCACCGGTATTATTATTTCTCCGCTCTCAAGTTCTACATTTCAGTTCATATTTCATCGCTCCCAAGTTCATTTATTATTTAACTGGTTCCAGCCAGTATCCACTCCGTGCTAACAACAGTCTGGTTCCAGCCAGTATCCACAGCAGCCGTTTTATCTTCAGCAACCCAGCTTTTCCTGGAACACCAGCTGGCACAATCCTGGGTTATCTCCATTGCTACAGTCGGGCCTGGTAAGGACTTTCCATCTAGAAGATTATAAGAACTATCTCACACTACCAGTGCCCTGTGGCTCCTGCCATCCTGTAGTACCCAGGAACTGTATTTATTCTTTGCTGACTTTTACGTTTTCTTTTACTGCTGCTGTGTTGCGGAGTTGTCATAATAAACATCATTGACTTTTATCCAAGTTGTCGTGGTCACGCCTTCGGGCAGTTATTATTCATGTTACTTACATGTCCAGGGGTCTGATACAACCTCCCAGGTTCCGGTACATCTCAGCCCCTACAACTGAGGCTGCCTCCCGTCAGCTCAGGCCCTCAGTTGTGACATGCTCGCATTGATGTGCCATCCTGGATGAGCTGCACTACCTCAACCACTTGTGTGGGTTGTAGGGAGGTCATACAGGCACGTGGAGGCCACACACACTACTGGGTCTCATTTTGACTTGTTTAAGGACATTACATCAAAGTTGGATCAGCCTGTAGTGTGTTTTTCCACTTTAATTTTGAGGGTGACTCCAAATCCAGACCTCCATGGGTTAATAAATTTGATTTCCTTTGATAATTTTTGTGTGATTTTGTTGTCAGCACATTCAACTATGTAAAGAACAAAGTATTTCATAAGAATATTTCATTCATTCAAATCTAGAATGTGTTATTTTAGTGTTCCCTTTATTTTTTTGAGCAGTGTGTATATATATATACTAGGTGATTCATCGCATCCTACGGGCGTTCTTCACACCATCGCAAGGGGCTACGCCCCTTAACCCCTGCATGCCTTTCTGACGTTCAATATTTGTATTATATGGAGTATTACCAGCATTCCTAGTTTTGTTATTGGTTAAATATTGCGCGACAAAAGGGCATCCGATGGTGAAGGGGGCGTAGCCCCTTGCGACGGCGTGAACAGCGGCTGCAGGGCATGATGTACAGAATATAGGTGTAAGTTCAGCATGGGGGGGGGCTTGAAAAGGGGGTGGGTGCAGTGAGGTGGAGGTGCCTCTCCGTGACGCTGATCACCCCTGATTCAGAGACTCACTGGTAGCGGCTGCGGATGGTGTCCAAGGTGCTGCGTGTGGTGGAGAGGTGGCCTGTGGATGTTGGAGGCGGTCCAGAGGTACTGCAGGTGGGGGAGAAGTGGGGGTGCGGATGGTGGAGGGGGTCCAGAGAGACTGCAGGTGGGGCGGATGGGAGAGGTTGTCTGTAGATGTTGCTGGTGGGTGAGGGGCGGGTGTGGGGGGGCCACGGATGAAGGAGGGGGTCTGGAGGTGCTGTATATGGGGGAGGGGTGGGTACTGCGGATGGGGGGAGGGAGGTGTTGCAGGTGGGGGAGGTGTGGGGGAGTGGGGGCCGTAGATGAGTTCCGGAGGCGCTGCGGGTGGGGTAAGGGTGTGGCGGGTGGGGGAGGGGGAGGTGCTGTGGTGGATAGGGGAGGTGTTTCCGATGGCGCTGTGGGTGGGGAAGGTACGGGTGTTGGGGTGCCGCGAGTGTAATAAGGGGTCAGGAGGTGCTGTGGGTGGGGGAGGGGCGGGGTTGATGCAGATAGGGGAGTGCCAGGTGTGGGGGTGTCGCTGATGGTGGATGGGGATCATAGCCGCTGCGGGGGGTGGGTGCGGTGGTGCGGGGGGTGGAGTAGGGGGTCTGGAGGTGCCACGGGTGGGGGAGGTGCGGGTATGCGGTGCCGTGGATGGGGGTGTGGGTCCGGGAGAGCTGCAGGTGGGGGAGGGGCGGGTGTGTGATGGGACTGTTTTGGCCAGCAATACATTTAGCCATGTGGAAGTGAGCTCCATAGGCTGACCTGTGTATACTGCACCTTTACATTTTTGTATTTTTTGGGTGCGTTTGGGAGAGAACCGGGTGCAGGGGGTGGGGTGTGGTTGGGTGAGGGGTTCCAGAGGTGTTGCGGTCGGGGGAGGGGTAGTTGCGGGGTGCCGCGGAAGGGGTCTGTAAATGCAGTGGGTGGGGGATGAGTGGCTGCGGATGGAGAGGGGGTTCTGGAAGTGCTGTGGGTGGGGGAGGGGTGGGAACTGGGGATGGGGGAGGCCACTATGTCACCCGGCGTATGAAGTGCACCCGGCGTATAAGACGACCCCCCCACTTAGAGGCAATGTTTTTTAGGGCAAAAAAGTCGTCTTATACGCCGGCAAATACGGTATATATATATATATATATATATATATATATATATATATGTATATATATATATACACTGCTCAAAAAAATAAAGGAAACACTAAAATAACACATCCTAGATCTGAATGAATGAAATATTCTTATTAAATACTTTGTTCTTTACATAGTTGAATGTGCTGACAACAAAATCACACAAAAATTATCAATGGAAATCAAATTTATTAACCCATGGAGGTCTGGATTTGGAGTCACCCTCAAAATTAAAGTGGAAAAACATACTACAGGCTGATCCAACTTTGATGTAATGTCCTTAAAACAAGTCAAAATGAGGCTCAGTAGTGTCTGTGGCCTCCTCGTGCCTGTATGACCTCCCTACAATGCCTGGGCATGCTCCTGATGAGGTGGTGGATGGTCTCCTGAGGGATCTCCTCCCAGATCTGGACTAAAGCATCCACCAACTCCTGGACAGTCTGTGGTGCAACGTGGCATTGGTGGATGGAGCGATACATGATGTCCCAGATTTGCTCAATTGGATTCAGTTCTGGGGAACGGGCGGGCCAGTCCATAACATCAATGCCTTCGTCTTGCAGGAACTGCTGACACATTCCATCCACATGAGGTCTAGCATTGTCTTGCATTAGGAGGAACCCAGGGCCAACCGCACCAGCATATGGTCTCACAAGGGGTCTGAGGATCTCATCTCGGTACCTAATGGCAGTCAGGCTACCTCTGGCGAGCACATGGAGGGCTGTGCGGCCCCCCAAAGAAATGCCACCCCACACCATTACTGACCCACTGCCAAACCGGTCATGCTGGAGGATGTTGCAGGCAGCAGAACGTTCTACTTGGTGTCTCCAGACTCTGTCACATCTGTCACATGTTCTCAGTAAGAACCTGCTTTCATCTATGAAGAGCACAGGGCGCCAGTCGCAAATTTGCCAATCTTGGTGTTCTCTGGCAAATGCCAAACGTTCTGCACAGTGTTGGGCTGTAAGCACAATCCCCACCTGTGGATGTCGGGCCCTCATACCACCCTCATGGAGTCTGTTTCTGATCATGTGAGTAGACACATGCACATTTGTGGCTTGCTGGAGGTCATTTTGCAGGGCTCTGGCAGTGCTCCTCCTGTTCCTCCTTGCACAAAGGCAGAGGTAGCGGTCCTGCTGCTGGGTTGTTGCCCTCCTACGGCCTCCTCCACGTCTCCTGATGTACTGGCCTGTCTCCTGGTAGCGCCTCCATGCTCTTGACACTACGCTGACAGACACAGCAAACCTTCTTGCCACTGCTCGCATTGATGTGCCATCCTGGATGAGCTGCACTACCTGAACCACTTGTGTGGGTTGTAGGGAGGTCATACAGGCACGTGGATGCCACACACACTACTGGGTCTCATTTTGACTTGTTTAAGGACATTACATCAAAGTTGGATCAGCCTGTAGTGTGTTTTTCCACTTTAATTTTGAGGGTGACTCCAAATCCAGACCTCCATGGGTTAATAAATTTGATTTCCTTTGATAATTTTTGTGTGATTTTGTTGTCAGCACATTCAACTATGTAAAGAACAAAGTATTTCATAAGAATATTTCATTCATTCAAATCTAGAATGTGTTATTTTAGTGTTCCCTTTATTTTTTTGAGCAGTGTGTATATATTTATACTAGGTGATTCATCGCATCCTACGGGCGTTCTTCACACCATCGCAAGGAGCTACGCCCCTTAACCCCTGCATGCCTTTCTGACGTTCAATATTTGTATTATATGGAGTATTACCAGCATTCCTAGTTTTGTTATTGGTTAAATATTGCGCGACAAAAGGGCATCCGATGGTGAAGGGGGCGTAGCCCCTTGCGACGGCGTGAACAGCGGCTGCAGGGCATGATGTACAGAATATAGGTGTAAGTTCAGCATAGGGGGGGCTTGAAAAGGGGGTGGGTGCAGTGAGGTGGAGGTGCCTCTCCGTGACGCTGATCACCCCTGATTCAGAGACTCACTGGTAGCGGCTGCGGATGGTGTCCAAGGTGCTGCGTGTGGTGGAGAGGTGGCCTGTGGATGTTGGAGGGGGTCCAGAGGTACTGCAGGTGGGGGAGAAGTGGGGGTGCAGATGGTGGAGGGGGTCCAGAGAGACTGCAGGTGGGGCGGATGGGAGAGGTTGTCTGTAGATGTTGCTGGTGGGTGAGGGGCGGGTGTGGGGGGGCCACGGATGAAGGAGGGGGTCTGGAGGTGCTGTATATGGGGGAGGGGTGGGTACTGCGGATGGGGGGAGGGAGGTGTTGCAGGTGGGGGAGGTGTGGGGGAGTGGGGGCCGTAGATGAGTTCCGGAGGCGCTGCGGGTGGGGTAGGGGTGTGGCGGGTGGGGGAGGGGGAGGTGCTGTGGTGGATAGGGGAGGTGTTTCCGATGGCGCTGTGGGTGGGGAAGGTACGGGTGTTGGGGTGCCGCGAGTGTAATAAGGGGTCAGGAGGTGCTGTGGGTGGGGGAGGGGCGGGGTTGAAGCAGATAGGGGAGTGCCAGGTGTGGGGGTGTCGCTGATGGTGGATGGGGATCATAGCCGCTGTGGGGGGTGGGTGCGGTGGTGCGGGGGGTGGAGTAGGGGGTCTGGAGGTGCCACGTGTGGGGGAGGTGCGGGTATGCGGTGCCGTGGATGGGGGTGTGGGTCCGGGAGAGCTGCAGGTGGGGGAGGGGCGGGTGTGTGATGGGACTGTTTTGGCCAGCAATACATTTAGCCATGTGGAAGTGAGCTCCATAGGCTGACCTGTGTATACTGCACCTTTACATTTTTGTATTTTTTGGGTGCGTTTGGGAGAGAACCGGGTGCAGGGGGTGGGGTGTGGTTGGGTGAGGGGTTCCAGAGGTGTTGCGGTTGGGGGAGGGGTAGTTGCGGGGTGCCGCGGAAGGGGTCTGTAAATGCAGTGGGTGGGGATGAGTGGCTGCGGATGGAGAGGGGGTTCTGGAAGTGCTGTGGGTGGGGGAGGGGTGGGAACTGGGGATGGGGGAGGGGTTGGGGAGTTGTTGCGGCTGGGGGAGGGGGGCTGTGGATGAGTTCTGGAGATGCTGTGGGTCAGGGAGGGGCGGGGGTGTCACGGCTGGGTGAGGTGGAGGTGCTGTGGTGGATGGAGGAGGGGTTCCGGTGGCGCTGCGGGTGGGGAAGGTGCGGATGGCGCGAGTGGAATAGGGGTTTGGGAGGTGTCGTGGGTGGGGGAGGGGTGGGGTTGATGCGGGTGGGGAAGTGGCAGGTGGGGGGGTGTCTGCGATGAGGTCCATAGGCGGTGAGTGTGGTGGAGGGGTGGGTGCGGCGGGTGGGGTAGGGGGTCTGGAGGTACCACGGCTGGGGGAGGGGTGGGTTGGGGGGTGCCGTGGATGGGGGAGGGGGTCTGGGGGAGTTGCAGGAGGGGGAGGGGTGGGGAATGGGCGGGTGTGTGAGGGGACTGTTTTGGAAAGCAATACATTTAGCTACGTGGAAGTGAGCTCCATAGGCTGACCTGTGTATGCAGCACCTTTACATTGTTTAATTTTTTTGGTTGCGTTTGGGGGAGGTGCGTGTGCAGGGGGGGGTGGGGTTGAGTGAGGGGTTCCAGAGGTGTTGCGGGTGGGGGAGGGGTATTTGCGGGGTGCTGCGGAAGGGGTCTGTAGGTGCAGTGGGTGGGGGAGGAAGGAGTGGCTGCGGGTTGGGCGTGGATGAGGCGGGGGTCTGGAGGTGCTGTGGGTGAGGGAGGGGTGGGTACTGCGGAGGCGGAAGGGGTTGGAGAGGTGGAGGAGCGGGGGAGTGGGGGCTGTGGATGAGTTCCAGAGGCGCTGCGGGAGGCGGGGGTGTGGTGGATGGGGGAGGGGTTTGGATGGGGCTGCGGGTGGGGAAGGTGCGGGTGCTGGGGTGCAGTGAGTGGAATAGGGGGTGGGGAGGTGGGGTGGGTGGGGGAGCGGTGGGGTTGACGCGGGTGTGGGAGTGGCAGGTGTGTGGGTGTTGCCGATAGGGGACGGGGTCCATAGGCGCTGCGGGTGGTGGAGGGGTGGGTGCGGTGGTGGGGAGGGACTGTTTTGGCCAGCAATACATTGAGCCATGTGGGAGTGAGCTGCACCTGTACATTTAATTTTTGGTTTGATTGTGGATTTGTCATTGTGTGGTAAGTGCAGTTATAGGACGTGGGAGCCTGTTTCATGTGGCTGGGTGCAGGGTGCATGGGGTCTGTGCTGCAGCCCCCTCCTCTCTGTCCCTCTCCCCCTGACGTGCTGCGCATGCGCAGTGGTGGCAGACGGGTGTGTGGGGCGGATGGAGACAAATAGGATGACAGAGGCCCTAGCATCGGGTGGACGGAGACCCCGCCTCCTCCCCCTCACTTACCGGCACTGACAGTTGTGCGCCCCACTGGTTCCCTGAGCAGAGCCGCACGCCTGGGGGAGGGGCAGGTGGCGGGGCGCAGCAGCAGATCTGGTGTGTAAAGCGCTCTGGCGGCTCCTGCTGCTCTCATGCCGGCATCCACATGAGGGAGGGGTCCTGGCGGCCGAGATTGACACCCACCAGCCCAGTACCCGCCGTGTGCAGGAGCCAGAAGGAGCGTGCCGGGGAATCGCAGGCAGGACGTCCTCCTCCTGTCCTCGATCTATGACTCCGCCCAGATCTGTGACTCCACCCAGCGTTACGGCCAGGCAGAGTCACAGATATGGGCTATTATATAGGAGATATATATATATATATATATATATATATATATATAATGCAAATGTGCTCCGGCACTCCGGTCCTCCCCCTCAGGGTGTGCCTCGCTCCGGTGCCTTCCCCAGGGATCCTTTCCCTAACAGATGCCGGCGGTAGAAATCAGAGGCGGCACTCAGAGACTTATGCAAACATGTGAAAAAGCTGTATTCGTGAGGTCAACGTTGACCTCACGAATACAGCTTTTTCACATGTTTGCATAAGTCTCTGAGTGCCGCCGCTGATTTCTACCGCCGGTATATATATATATATATATATATATCTCTCAGTAGTGAAATACCTTGGGAATTATTTAAGTGCTACACACTATTGGAAGAATGATTTAGTAATTTTGCAACAGTTGTCCTGTATTCTATGTTAGTCTGCTAATGATATTGGATTTAACCTATACTGTAGGTGCAATTTCTATTTGCCGGCATGATATATAACATAAAACAAAATTATTATTAACTGTTTATACAATTGCAGTGATTTACCACTTTTGAAACTGACACCTCCAAAGTGACTCAGATTGTGAAAAAATATTGATGTCTGCCATGATGCAAACAATGCGAAAAGAAACGTTCAATTCTTCAATGGTTAATCCTAGCTTTAATCTAACATAGTTTACCTCTGTATCAGATCAACAGTCCAGCTAGTCCACTGGTCATCCTGCCAACAGTGACCAGCACTTTTATAAAGCCTAAGCTTCACCTCAGCTCTTTTCTAATTGGCTGAATCTCACAGTTCCCTCTTTATCTATATAAAGCTAGCTAATCTAGGTGTTCTGTTTGACCTGTGTGAATTGAGCCCCATCCTGAAATCTGCCAACCATACTTTCCAACTTTCCGGGTGGTCCGGGGGTGTGGGGTAACACTGCATCATCGCAGCCCCATCCCATTCTATACAATGCACACATTACTGGTATTGTAAAGTGTGGGGCAGGTCTATGATGACACAATTCAATGTGAATCAACACCCTGCCTACAGCAGTACCAAGGGGGTGCGGGGGGTTGTGTGTGTGTGTGCAGCGGGGGTGCAGGCGGGTGTAAGCCAGCTTAGGGAGACTTGCCAGGAGTGGCACACTATTTTTATGAGTCTCCTGGACATTCCCGGAGAGTAGGCAATTATGCTGCTAACAGAAACTACTCTAGATACCATGGAAGGCCCCTTACTATGTCACATATCTCTCCTCCTGGCATCACCATATAAGGTTGCACATACGCCACGGAAAGCGCAAATTTCCTTGACAGGGTGTATCTCTTTTGTAGGCAAGGTGGTAAATGTAATAGGGTTTCAGTTTGTTAAGCTGGTGAGTTTCTAACTTGTTTCCGGTGAGCTGTAATGGAATGTGATTAAAGGCAAACTTGCTGGAAACTCGCCAGAACTGTTCTCGTTGCAACACAACACACCCTTCAGATGTTTCTAATGTTAAACATATACTGTAACTCAAAAGATAACCCTTTCTTGCGCTATACCACTAGTCTCAAACCTCTAAGAAATACCCTCTGTCAGATAAGGTATTAGGAGTAGATATGGAATAGTAAAAGATTCTCGTGGGAGCCAAATCGCCTTTAGTATGACAATATTTAAAAGATTTTTTATTCATACACAAATGAACGATATTTGTAACCTAGACATTCGTCATTGACACAAGTATGTAAATGTTCATTAAAACTTAGACTCTATTAACTACCTCCTTTAGAGGTGAAAGGGACAGGTGGAACGCACTATGCATTCCCTTACCGGCATCGCATGCGTGTCACGGCCCCGTACTTCCGGTTACACGCACGCGATGCCGGTAATGGAACGCATAGTGATTCTCATGCAAGGTAAGTTTATAACTGGATTTTTACCATTCTAAATATAGGTATGGAAGACCTCCTGATCTTCCTGACCAATGAATGAATTTCATATGGGTAACAGTAGTTTAATTGTTTATACAAATATAATGAATTTAATAATTGTATGAATATTCTAAATTAAGTATATCATTATCAATGAATGCTATCTTGAATCACTGATTCCTTAATTATAGGGAGTAGTGCGGTTCATGATTTGAAACTCCTTAAGACCCAATTTTGGTGATACTTATTGAAGCAGATGTGGATTGTAGGGTTCTACTATCCTTGAAGAGAATAGGTAAGAACCGGACCAATTAAGCTCCGTTTAGATCTATATATAAAGTGTCATATGATGTTAATACTATGGTCTCAGATTCTGATTGATAAGCGTTAGTATAATGGAGATGAACCACAGCTAAATAAAAGGGCCATGTGGACCTAAGTTTGAACTCGGCCCTATAATGATAGATCTTAGTTTCTCCCATTTTTCGCATTGTTAAGGTCAGTAATGGTTAATTAGCAATTTCCATCTAATAATTAGTATGTAGTAAAACTTCCAATAGAATGAGTTCCTTACATAAGTAATATTAGCAGGGAGTGTTTATGAATTGTGTATAAAAACTGACACCAGCATGGTCTCCTATATTTAAGTGGGTAAGATGTATTTATTGACCTTTAATTTCATCTGTAAATGATGATGTCAGTGTCTCTTCTGCTATATAAGTGGCACATAGTTGGCCACGACAACATTTCTTATATACATTTTTTGATATACCGTATAGGATTGATAAAAAATTGTTTTATCCTTATCCCTTTTAGGGAATATTACACCATCTAACTTCAACCTAATTGTTATTTTTTGTTACGATGAAGCCTCTTTAGGTATGTATTGCCTAATGAATTATATTGTATTTATATGTTTGGATATGGCGAATTAGTATTTATTTCCTAAATCATGTGGACCCTAAATGGGTGCGACTACTGTAGGATATTTTATATCTTTTGGTTGCCTCTATACCTCTAGATCCCCTTTATGTATTATCTCCATCAATTGATTAGAAGTAAGGTTGAAGATAATTTATTTATTGTATATCTTATATATTATTGATCAAGAGTATAAATGTTGATTATTTTGGTGAATTCTGTTATAAGGTCTGTACCACTCGACCCTCCCCCCTCTTCCTTGAACTATGTTTATAGGTATAATGTTTTGATTAATGTAACGGTAATGTTTCAGATACCATATCAATTGAACCGAATGTGTGATTGGATGTAACATTGAGAATTTTAACCAGTGGTAATCCATTCTGTTATATAAAAACTGGTATGTATGTCCATCCATTACTTGGTTTCAACAAAAAACTCGTTATGATGATTAGGTGTTAATTTTAAATTCGTTATGAAGAATCTGAAATTTACTTATCTCCCTCTGTAACTATTCAGATTATAAACCCCTGATGTAGTCCTAACGGACGAAACGCGTTGGATTTCACGATTTGGGTTAATAGAGCCTTTGCCACAAGTATCTGGTTGGAGATACATCTCTTCCAAGTTCTGACTGTGATCACCTGACTGTAAATTCCTCACATCAACTCAAAAATGTTTATGTATGAGATTGTTATATTGTTTTAATGAACATTTACAACTTGTGTCAATGACGAATGTCTAGGTTACAAATATCGTTCATTTGTGTATGAATAAAAAATCTTTTAAATATTGTCATACTAAAGGCGATTTGGCTCCCACGAGAATCTTTTACTATTCCATATACTGTAACTCGCTGGATATAATAGGAAGAGAGTTGTAAACTCGCATAAATAACTTTCCTAACAACTGACTGTCCCCAGGCCAGCAAGACTGATGAAATATGACGTCTAACTCTAATTAGCTCACCTAAACACATTCAAAGGCTAAAGAAACCAGCACACAAGCAATTACACTACTAAGCCTCTATTTTTGTTATGTTTTCATGTTAATACTTATTTAAAATAAATGTTCAAATATATTTGTAAAACCCTCTTCATGTAAAGTTCTGTCCTTAATCATTATCAATGTTGTCCTTTGAGAAATGTCTAAGAAAAAGAAGTTTGATGGCTTACCTTTTTAAGTCAACTACACATTTTAAGTTCATTTTGAAAAATAAAGTGTGTTTTTAGGAAATTCAAGAATAAAAAATGTGAGCATATGCTTTAATGTTTAAATGAAACCGTAAAATATAAAATAACCCTATTTTTAAATCTCTTCTGTACTCCTTCACCTACCTGCTTCACAAAACTCTCAAAATTAACTATACCCATGCAAGGCTTATAAAAGGTTTATGAGATAAAACTTGCGTAGTGTCTATCTCCCAGTCAGGGATGATGCATCAGGCTGGTTCACTGGGGTTCCCCTTCTGGTCTATTTATGCCTGGACTATGTTTAGAGACACCCGGTTCTTTTCACTTGCACCTGCAATCACCTTGTGTCATGTAAGTGATGCATGTAGCGGGTTTAAAGAGCCAGGTGCTTCTAAACATTGTCTCTGCATAAATGGATCTAAAGTAGATCCAGAGGCGTAACCGTAGGAGGCAACAGAGTCAGCTGCCGCCAGGCTCCTGCTCTATAGGGGGGCACCTCGCTATCTCTTTCTCCCTGCACCTTACAAGTCACACCCTCTTTATTATAGATGCACATTTACAAGTGTCATACACAGGATTAGAAGCCACAACCTATTACACTGGAAGCAGGCACCTTACTGATGAAGCTGTTTGCTCCTGTATAGGAAGCATGCAAATTCAAACTATATGAAGTTACTTCTCTGACAATTACATGTAACTTCATATAGTTAGAATTCTCAAGCTTCCTGTACAGGAGCAAATAGCTCCATCAGTATGGTACCTGCTTCCAGTGTTATAGGTCAAGGGTTCTAATCCTGGGTATGACACTTGTAAAATATTTTTCAGAGAAATAACAAGCATTGTGAGTAACTGAGCAAATCTATGTAGTGTGTGGCTGCACACTACATAGATCTGCCTGGTAGCAACAGTTTTGAAGTTATACCGTAATTCTGGCTTATAGTTAGTATCTGCAGGATTGCTATGCAGCAGTAAATAGCTTTACCAGTAAGGTGTCAGTGTAACAGGTCATGGGTTCTAATTCTGTGTATGACTTTTAAAAAATGTGTGATTTAAAATTAAATGGCAACAAAATATTTGTATATATATATATATATATATATATACACACACATTTTTTAATCAGAACACTCTCTCTCTCTCTCTCTCTCTCTCTCTCTATATATATATATATATATATATATATATATATAAAAAGAACTTGCGGTGCGGCACTCCAATGATTAACACAGCAGGTAAGATGTAGTTACAACGTTTCAATGCCCGCTTTTATTGTGGCATTTTCGTCAGGATATACATACAAAATGTGAAACATACCTTATATAAGGAACACCACCATGTGAGAACGCCAGCCGGCGCGGCGGGACCACCCACCCGTCCGACTCAGCGGAAATAACGTCATGGCGCACTGAAAGAACGCGTCAGACTGTGAGTGAATGGCAGACCCGTCACCATAACAACGAGAGTAAACAATGCACACATGAACATAAGCACATATCACAAATACAAGAAATACTTAGTACTTAGTATAATAGTATATACTTTACAGGTCAGTAAAAGAACTGCATAGATAAAAAGTATCAGTATCAAGTAACAAGAAAACCATGATTGAGAAAACTCTAATCAACGTAAGGACCTGTAAGAAAAAGTGTATATAATTAGATAGAAGCCAAAGTCGCAATACCGGACTGTTCATTAAGGCCACCAGGTACTAAGGTGCCCAAACGGTAAATCCAGCGCGCCTCACAATGTAACAATTTGAGACCACGGTTCCCACCCCTTAGTGATAGTGGTATATGGTCGATCATCCTATACTTAAGGGTGGTCAGATTATGTGATGCTAAGGCGAAATGTCTCGCCACAGGTTGATCGCTACTGCCAGAAATTAAAGCAGCTTTAATAGCTGATCGATGTGCTGCCATGCGCTCCTTGAATGAGCGTTCAGTTTTGCCTATGTAGGACAAGCCACATGGGCAGATAATTTGGTAAACAACAAACTTAGAATTGCACGTGAGTCTATGTCTAATGTATAATATTTTACCAGTATGGGGATGGTAGAAAGTATCACCAGGGATAAGAAATTTACACGTGACACAGGTGCAACGTATGCATCCCAATTTACCTCTATAAATACTGGAACCGGTTCTGTAATATCCGCTTTGACTAAAATGTCACGGATGTTACGGCCACGTTTATAACATGACATAAGGTGAGTATTAGACAGATTACAGTCAGGGTCTGATGTGACAATTGGCCACAATTTTTTAGAAATTTTATTAATGGGGCCACTGGCTGTAGTAAATTCTCAGTACACCCGCAACGTAGAAAATACACCAGAAGGGGCGGCCAAAACAAAAGGCAGGGGTCGCGCAAAAAAACCGACCTCCAACAAAACCTAATTGTTAATTTATCCTCATATTATTTAACAACCACTGAGACCGAGGTCTTAGCAAAAGGACTATCATTTGTACCGACGCAAAAATTTACTCACGTGCAATTCTAAGTTTGTTGTTTACCAAATTATCTGCCCATGTGGCTTGTCCTACATAGGCAAAACTGAACGCTCATTCAAGGAGCGCATGGCAGCACATCGATCAGCTATTAAAGCTGCTTTAATTTCTGGCAGTAGCGATCAACCTGTGGCGAGACATTTCGCCTTAGCATCACATAATCTGACCACCCTTAAGTATAGGATGATCGACCATATACCACTATCACTAAGGGGTGGGAACCGTGGTCTCAAATTGTTACATTGTGAGGCGCGCTGGATTTACCGTTTGGGCACCTTAGTACCTGGTGGCCTTAATGAACAGTCCGGTATTGCGACTTTGGCTTCTATCTAATTATATACACTTTTTCTTACAGGTCCTTACGTTGATTAGAGTTTTCTCAATCATGGTTTTCTTGTTACTTGATACTGATACTTTTTATCTATGCAGTTCTTTTACTGACCTGTAAAGTATATACTATTATACTAAGTACTAAGTATTTCTTGTATTTGTGATATGTGCTTATGTTCATGTGTGCATTGTTTACTCTCGTTGTTATGGTGACGGGTCTGCCATTCACTCACAGTCTGACGCGTTCTTTCAGTGCGCCATGACGTTATTTCCGCTGAGTCGGACGGGTGGGTGGTCCCGCCGCGCCGGCTGGCGTTCTCACATGGTGGTGTTCCTTATATAAGGTATGTTTCACATTTTGTATGTATATTCTGACGAAAATGCCACAATAAAAGCGGGCATTGAAACGTTGTAACTACATCTTACCTGCTGTGTTAATCATTGGAGTGCCGCACCGCAAGTTCTTTTTGTCCATTCATTGTGAGGGCACCTATGTAATACTATCTCTAAGTGGTTGTGCCGGACCCCTGCCTCTTTCTATATATATATATATATATATATATATATATATATATATATAAAAAAACTATTTCCCAAGTGCGCTGAATAAAAACGTATCTACAGTGATTCTTCCAGTGTTGTTCCCGTAGGTATGAATTGTATACTGGAGAAGGTTTGTGACTGTGAACCTGTAACGGACACCCCTCACCAAAAAGTCACCCAAACAAGAGGCCCAAGGCCAATTAGTTTAAAAATAATTTAATAGCATACATTTAAACAGATGCAATTTTTACACAAAGTTCATCATGTAATGTTCACAAAAAATGGTTTGTTTTTAAAAAATTTTTTTACAATTAATGCCAGCAATAGACAACCAATGTGTTTGTTAAATAGTCTATACTCTAGATACTCCCTCACATTTTTTAAGGTGCAAGCTCGAGAGGGAGTATCTTCACAAACTAGGTTAGAAACTTCTGACTGACAAACCCAACGCGTTTAGTCTTATCGACTTCATCAGGGGTAACGAATATAAATGACATGTTTACTTGTCATTGATGGATTTATATGTGGAGAATCACAACCTTAGATATAAAAAAATAATTAAAAAAAGCTCTTATATTGGCTCCTGATGGGAGCTTATCCTTGATGGAAATTTCTACAGGCTGCCTTAAAGATAATTATAAAAAAACTCCTTTATGGAGCTCCTTGTGGGAACTATTCATTGAAGTTCCCTTTAAGGAATACTGGCAGTCATATGTCCATGTTGGCAAGCTGCCTAAATTGGATATCCAGATCTTGTAATCAAGATTGTTTCCGATTCAGGATTTGAATATAAGAGATTTTTTATTTTATTTTTTATATCTAAGGTTGTGATTCTCCACATATAAATCCATCAATGACAAGTAAACCTGTCAGTTATATTCTTTACCCTGGTGAAGTCGATAAGACGAAACGTGTTGGGTTTGTCAGTCAGAAGTTTCTAACCTAATTTGTTGAAGATACTCCCTCTCGAGCTCGCACCTTGAAAAAGGTGAGGGAGTATCTAGAGTATAGACTATTTAACAAACACATTGGTTGTCTTTTGCTGACATTAATAAAAACAAAACAAAACATTTTTTTGTGAACATTACATGATGAACTTTGTGTAAAAATTGCATCTGTTCAAATGTATGCTATTAAATTAATTTTTTACTAATTGGCCTTGGGCCCCTTGTTTGGGTGACTATTTGGTGAGGGGTGTCCGTTACAGGTTCCCAGTCACAAACCTTCTCCAGTATACAATTCATACCTACGGGAACAACACTGGAAGAATCACTGTAGATACGTTTTTATTCAGCGCACTTGGGAAATTGTTTTTATTTTGTATGCTATTGAGGTCTTTCAACAGGGATCTCTCCCGCTGTGCTGCTCTTAGCTTGGTGCAAGATAAGGGTACTGTCGTGTTTTATATATATATATATATATATATATATATGTATATACAAGAAATGGAGGATTGCGCCTATGTATGCCCAATAAGACACCCTGGTATAAAAGGGGTTAATTTCTTGTAATCCTTTTTGGCTAGATCTAACACTCCTCACACATGAATGAGTGGCAGCTTTTCAACAGTATAAGGATAAATATTAAAAAAATGAAGTTAAAAAAGCGCCTAATAGTGTCAGTGAAACACTCTTTGTGAATTTAAGTGTAGTGATAAAAAATAACAAAATTTAACAACTTAGCTGCAAACAGTTTCAGGTAGATGACTCTTAGGAACAGGACATGTAAAAGAGAGATAAATGCGACATAGTGTGTACTGTTTTTGAATGATCACAGATGCTTCAAAATTTAGGAACTATCTTAGTTACAATTTTTGGTAAGAAGACAACATCAATTAAAAACAGTAACAATTTAATAAACACAATCCTGCCACACATGCAGGTCACATATAGAAACAATTTAAAAAATAAAAGAAGGCATAAGAACATAAATAGCAGCTCGTCTGTTTGTAAGTGTAGGTATTAACCGTACAAGATTATAGAGTATTAGCCAGCTTATCTGTCCATATATAGAGACTTCAGGAAAGAATTTATCCGTAAATGCAGGTATCAAATGTACAAGATTAAATGTTAAAACATGGCTTATCTGTCCACGAATGAGAAGTCAGAGGGGTGAGCATCCAGTCCCTGTCCCAATGCGTTTCGTCCTGGTATGAGGACTTCTTCAAGGGGATCCATATATATATACATTTATTTATCAATATATAGCAGGTGGGAGGCTCGAATAGTTATCTTGCCTCCGGGCATCTGGGATGAACTTACGCCACTGAGTAGATCCCCAGTGTGACAGTCCAATGTTGCAGGGATGGACTGGGGCTGCTTTTCAGCCCTGGCATTTGATCGCACACACATGCTGCAAATGCGCATATGCACGTTACAGGGGTGTGTGGCCACTGCTCATGGGGGAATGCCCCCATCTTTCTTTGATACAGGCAAGTGGTGGTGTGTAGGGGTGGGGAGCTGTGCAAACAGAGACCTGGCTGTGGAGGACCCAACAGGTCATTGACCGCTCTGGCATTTGCCAAAATTGCCAGATGGCCATTCCTGCCCTGCTCCCAGTGCAAACTGTTTGTTGGAAAAAGTCCCTGGGTTTAGTTTGTGCAAACTTGCTGCAAGTCACAAAAGACCTTGGTACAGTAGCTTATTAATCGCAGCCTATTACACCTGGTGCAAACTCGCCAAAAAAATCTTGCCTAAAATTTGCACCCTATTACACTTCCCCCAAGGTCTATGTTTCACTATAAAGTGGGATGGATGTAATGCTAAGAACCCAGATTCACCTCCTCTTTTAACTTGTGAGGGTCTGCATCCAATATGTTGCCGCTTAGTCAGTGACTAGCATAAATTCTCCTTCTAGCAGGACCCCTATAATCCACTTTAGCATACTACTGTAGCATACTTTTGTTCTCTGATAAGTAAGATACACAACAGATACAATTCTAGATTTTCCATCCCATCTTTAACATGTGATAATATTGCCCCCAATACTACACACAAAACTACACCTGAGGCATCTGTTTGAAAGAAAAATCTACAACCAATATATGGGGTTCTAGGGTTGGAGACAAGCAGACTAAACTAATCGATCTGTGCAGTTCCTTTTTTCATCTCAGGTAATGGCACCACCCTAATGTCAAAATGCTTTATATAAATTCTGTAGTAAGCCCACAAAGGTAGTTAGTTGGGTTTTCCTTTCAGTACTAGATCACTGTTTACCATGTCTACCATGTCTACTTAAGGCTTGACCTGTTCTTGAACATAACCGATGCAATAGTCCAACAGGTTGGCTTCCATCATGGCTACTGCTCTCTTCCCTTTCTTAGCTCTCATGTCTATGGCCTCCAGCCTAATTTTTTCTCCATTATACCCCAATTTAGTGCATCCCAGGCTTTGCCAGTAATAACTTCAGCTTCAATTGTGCTTCCCTGCACCAGGATACAGTTGTGTTATGCTGCTCCTGTGCTTCTGACCTTTATTATTTCATCTAATCTAAATGTTTTCTTATACTTATTCAAATAAACATAATCTTAAATAAAGTATTTCTGTGCATGCAGAGGCCCTATGAAACTTCAACAATTAATTCATGGCCCTCTTCAAGGTGTCAGGATCACTGTGCAGCCCAAACTGAAGTACTTTATATAAGTATACTCCAAAAAGAGTTTGGAAGGCTTAGCTGCCTACAGTATGTGAGGGAAATTGCTAATAACTTTTGTCAGATCTAAATTCTTGCAGCTGACTAGGTTTTCAGCTTATTTGCTCACCTTAGGATATGCATCAAAGCGTGAAAGTATCTGAAATCATTGCAAAAGCATATAGTTCCATTTGGTTTCAGAACCAACATTATAGAGCTAGAGGGCCTATATCAGACCTGATCGCTGTGCTGCAAATTACACTGTCCTGCGATCAGGTAGTCACTGCCCAGATGGAGTGAAAATTTGTTCTGTGCAAGTGTGCGATTGAGGGGAAATTTCGCACAGCGTACACATGCAGTCAGCGGACAGCTGCAAAACTGTTCGCATTACACTCACAATCAAATGTTTTTCCTATTCTGTGCAGTCTGTGCATAGCTCAATCTTACTCCTCCAGTGCAAAGAAATCAGGTTGATCGAGGCCGGATCTGACATCACACACCCACCCTGAAAACGCTTGGGAACGCCTGCATTTTTGCAGACACACCCTGAAAACTGCCAGTTACCACCCACAAACGTCCTCTTCCTGTCAATCACCTTGCGATCAAAACTTTCATGCACAGTAGTTCGATAATCACCCGCTGTACAAAAGCACACAGCAGCGATCAGGTCTAAATCAGGCCCATTCTTTTTAGCACTCCTCAATCACATATAGCTGAATCCTTTTATCTTTCTTTTCTTTTATGGCTATTTGTCTAGCTTCTTGTATTCACAGGGCCAGTTCTAGACCAAGTGGAACACACACACACACACACACACACACACACACACACACACACACACACACACACCATGAATGAACAGGGTCTCTATGCTTTAAACATTTCAGGGCCTAATAGCCCCTTCATGCCCCTTATATGCCTCAATGTTACCTCACATGTTTCCTCATACCCCTCTATGCTCTTTCATACTACAGTAGCTGAAGGAACTCTCATTTCCCAATATATATATATATATATATATATATGTCTCATAGCCCCTTTCTGTATTGCAAAATCTCTCACCCTTTGTTGTCCCCCATCTCACACCCTGTGACATCCCCTGTCTCTCACCAGCACCACCCCACCCTGCATCTTATCAGAACAGGGCCAGATTAAGGCTTTGGGGACCCTGGTGTAAATTATTAAAATTACCACTTGCCTTGCCCCCCCAATATGGCCACTGTGACCAGTGCACTCCCTGTGCCCCCCCCCCCCCTCCCCTGCACTCACCTTCTGTGGCATTGACTGCATACAGAGCAGAGCGATTCCGGAGTACCCTCATCAGTAGCACGGACATGATGTATCATGTGAAGCTGATGAGGGAACTCAGGCTTTATGTAGTCTGTACATGCAGAACGTGGAGCTAGGCAGCCCCACTCCAGGAACAGTTGCTGGGTAAGTCTGACCCTGTCCTCCCTTAATCCGGCCCTACATTAGCATCATTCCCCTGTGTTCCCCCTTGCTTTTCTCCAACATCATCCATCTACATCTCTTCAGCATAAATAATTCTGCATCTCTCCAGGTCACGCCACCTGTGCCCCTCCAGCAGCTCAGTTCAACTGTGCCCTAAACAGCTCACCCCACCTTTTTCCGTTCACAGTTTACCTCACTTGTGTCCCTCCAACAGATCAACCTTCTCTTATCTGTCCTGCATCCTCCTGTCACCTGTCCTGCACTATCCTGTCAGAACCCTTACAAGATATATAAATGTATTGAAAAGTAATAATACAAATAAACTATTGAAAGTGGTAGCTGCTCATTTATGAGGGGTTAGTAACTAACTATACCAGAGAGTAACAGTTTCCAGCACAATAAGGGAGAAATAACTCAAATGATCACTGGGCAGTGGTTATCTGTCATTCTGACAGAAAGATTTTAATTTTAATTTTCATAATAATTCCCTCATATGAAGAAGAGGACATTGGATTGTTACTAAAAAGCACAGTAAAAGACTTTAAGCAAACAGTAATGGTGAGAAGTGTTTCAGAGACTGAAGCGCCCTCACCGGAATCCAGTCCTCACGGATTACAGGTGGTGGACATCCTCACACCTGGCATACTGGGTGGATAGAGGGGGAGTCTGGACTGGACTTTTGTCCCAGTGGCGGTAGGCGGGCGTGAATTTAACAGTTAATCTTTGATTGTTATAGTCAGTGCGGCTGACCCAGCCACTGGACTAGATGGAGCAACAGTATCCCTGCCTGTCCACCCTCCCTTTCAGCCACCCCATTGTATTCAGTATGGTTTCTGTCTTAACAGCATGGCAGGAGTAAAATGTTCTATTAAGTAAGTGCAAAGAGGAATAGAAGTAAATACATTTCTTAGTTGTACTGCCTCTATATAGCAGGTGGTACTGTATATATCTCTACTCCGGTGTACCATTTGCAGTCTCAATAGAGCAGGTATGCAGTCAATATACCAGTTTTCGGGATGCCGGAGTTCAAGAGACGAATGCCGAAATCCCGACTTTATGCCAACACACGAAATTCCATCCCACATCCAGAATTTCCACAACTGAGTGGGAATAGAACCTGTGGCATGCGCAGCCATTGGGCATTATATGTGGCAAGCGAACTCACTGGCTTCGCTGCCGGGATTCTGGCAGACGCGATGCCATTGTCGGTATAGTGACAGCCGGCATCTCGACTGCTGGAATATTGTATTTATCCCATAGAGCCTATGGATACCTCGAGTTCTCAACTCCATTACAACTATCATGCTTACTGGGTTTTACTTTAGCCAGGGCTTAAATTTATTAGCATGATCCATTTTCTCCTCTTCTTCTCTCCCAGGTTGACGGAACGTATAATTTACTTTCTTACAATTTCCATTACCTCATAGTGCCCTTGCCAGTGAGCAAAAGTTTAAAATGACTGGACTACCACTGATGATGATGACAACGATTAGTTTTATTATTATCTTTTATTTATATGAAGTCACAAGCTATCGACAGTGCTATACATAGTTCAAACAACAGAATTATACATTAATGCATAAGGTTAGATAAGATAACTTAACAATAGCATAACCAAGGCAGGGCAAAGGGTATGGAGGAAGTTATAGAGTAGATAGGGTAGAGTGTAAATAGTATTCTTTGTGTTTTTGACTAGGGGCCTGATTCACTACCATTTGCAAATGTGAAGTTGCACGCAGTGAGCTATTATCGGCAGACAGCGCATGAGCTGTGAATGCACTGCACGTGCACAAAGGGTAAAATGCGATCGCACTCCCTATGCAGCTTAATTGTAAAGAGAAAGCATTTTGATTGACAAGAAGTGACACTTTGTGGGTGGTAACATGGCGTTTGTGAGAAGTGGATGGGAAAAACGCAGGTGTGTCATGGCCATTTGTAGGGCATGTATCTGATGTCATCTGCGAATGCTGCATTCAAAAACATGGTGTGCAGTGCGACCACACTTGACAGTGCATGTCTGAGCACAAACCAAGCATGAAGTCAAAGGAATTGTCTTTAGACCTCCGAGACAGGATTGTCTTGAGGCACAAATCTAGGGAAGGGTACAGAAAAATATCTGCTGCTTTGAAGGTCCCAATGAGCACAATGGCCTCCATTATCCGTAAATGGAAAAAGTTCGGAACCACCAGGACTCTTCATAGAGCTGGCCGGCCGTCTAAACTGAGTGGTCGGGGGAGAAGGGCCCTAGTCAGGGAGGTGACCAAGAACCCAATGGTCACTCTGTCAGAGCTATAGCATTCCTCTGTGGAGAGAGGAGAAATTTCCAGAAGAACAACCATCTCTGCAGCAATCCACCAATCAGGCCTGTTTTGTAGAGTGGCCAGACGGAAGCCGCTTCTTAGTAAAAAGCACATGGCTGACCGTCTGGACTTTGCCAAAATGCACCTGAAGGATTCTCAGACCATGAGAAACAAAATTCTCTGGGCTGATGAGATAAAAATTGAACTCTTTGGTGTGAATGCCAGGCGTCATGTTTGGAAGAAACCAGACACCACTCATCACCAGGCCAATACCATCCCTACAGTGAACCATGGTGGTGGCAACATCATGCTGTAGGGATGTTTATCAGTGGCAGGAACTAGGAGACTAGTCAGGATAGAGGGAAAGATAAATGCAGCAATGTACAGAGACATCCTGGATGAAAACCTGCTCCAGAGCACTCTTGACCTTAGGCTGGGGGACAGTTCATCTTTCAGCTTCAACCCTAAGCACACAGCCAAGATATCAAAGGAGTGGCTTCAGGACAACTCTCTGAATGTCCTTGAGTGGCCCAGGAAGAGGCCAGACTTGAATCCGATTGAACATCTCTAAAAGATGTGAAAATGGCTGAGCACTGACGCTTCCCATCCAACCTGATGGAGCTTGAGAGGTGCTGCAAATAAGAATGGGTAAAACTGGCCAAAGATAGGTGTGCCAAGCTTGCGGCATCATATTCAAAAAGACTTGAGGCTGTAATTGCTGCCAAAGGTGTATCAACAAAGTATTGAGCAAAGGCTGTGAATACTTACGTACATGTGATTCTTAGTTTTTTATTTTGTAGTAGTTAGTTTTTTACAAAAATCTCAAAAAAAATTTTTTCACGCTTTCATTATGGGGTATTGTGTATAGAATTGTGAGGAAAAAAAATAATTTATTCCATTTTGGAATAAGGCTTCAACATAGCAAAATGTGGAAAAAGTGAAGCACTGTGAATAATTTCCGGATGCACTGTATGTCTCTCAGAGCTTTGTCTGATACTTTAAACTTTGCTGAAGTTACACCGAGCAGTCTCTATATCTCTCCTACTATGCTGCACACTGAAATTCTAAATATCAATGTCCCCAAAGCGCTGCTTAACTAGTAATATTCACTCTCTCTGCTCCTCTACTGTGTTTCTTGCCGAACCCAGTTCTCTCTTTACTCTGCTCCCTTTCACATCAATCACACTCATGTCACTTCCAGATACAACTAATGGTCTTCTAGCAAGCCTTTAGCATCCATCTTGGCTTAGCCCATGCAGCAAATCTTGTGTGGGTCCCAGACAGTGTGTATAGCTCCTGGATCTCCCGGACACTACTGGCCAGAAGAGCAAGGGAGCTACAATTACATACTCCAAACTTCTCTAATTCCAAGTACTAAAACAAACTGTATTATAAGCTGTGTGATACCTTACATATCTAATAATGCAGTCAATATACCGACTGTCGGGATCCTGGCATTCAGGAGACCGATGCAGGAATTCTGACAGCCGACATTTTACCAACAGCCGGAATCCCGACACCCGCTCAGTATTCCCACTCAGTTGGTGGGTCCATGCCACCAACTGTGTGGGAACAGAACTGTGGCAAGCAACGCAAGCCACCAGGCCCAATGCGTGGCGAGTGGACTTGCTACCTCGCTGCCAGGATTCCGTCAGATGGGTCGCTACTGTCGGAATAGTGACAGCTGGCATTTTGTCTGCTGGGATAATGTATGTATCTCCTAATATGTACTAGCTTATGGGCAATTCGCAACTGCTCCATGGTCAGTTCTGGTTATTCAATCTAAGTTATATAGTATGTCTTTGTAGCATTTCTGATTGATCGTTACATCAATTTAATAAACATATGATTATGATGTTGATTATTATCATTTATTTATATGGCACCACATGGGTTCTGCAGCACATACAAAGTACATAAATAAATAAGCAAAACAAGAAAACTATAACTTACAGTACTAAATAATGCAGGGCAAGGACATGGTTTGTAAACATTTCTGCCTCAGCGATCACACCACTCAAATAAGCAGCATCATGGCAGCAACCATGGGTTAAGTTGTGGGGAGTATTGAGAATATGATAATAAAAGTAAGGGAAGGAGAAGAACACTATGGAAGTTGGCCCTTATTGTAAGAGCTTACATTCTACATGGGAAGGGCAGACAGACAGGGGTGACACAGATGGTATGGACAGTGAGGAAGAAGCAAGGAGCAGTGGGTTAGGATGAGAGCTGGATGGCACTGATGAAGTAGTGGGTCTTGAGAGCCCATTTGAAGTTTTGAAGAGAGGTTGAGAATCTGATAGAGAATTCCAGAGGTTTAGAACAGCACAGGCAAAAACTTGGAGACAGAGTGGGAGGAATTAATCAGTTGGCAGGACAGGCAGCATGCATTTGTGGAGTGAAGTGGGCGGGCAGGAGATTAGGTTAGTTATGCAAGTGGAAGAGTATTGGGTGAGGGCTTTGTAAATGAGTGTGAGAAGCTTCAATTGAAGTGGAAGAGGAGCAAGTATAGGGTTTCTAGGAGAAGGGAGGCAGACGAGTATGTTTGGGTAGGTAGATGAGTCTGGCAGCAGCATTGACAGATTGGAATGAAGAGAAGTGGGAGTCTGGGATGGCAGATACAGTAGGAGGAGGTTACAGTAGTTCAGTATGGTGATGACCAGTGAGTGGATGAGCGTCTTAGTTACTTCTACGGTAAAAAGTGGTAGAAAAGTGGTAAGGCGGTTGCGGACAAAAAGCTCAATGTGTTTGAAGGCAAAAAGGAGGAGAGATGGGTCGGTAATTGGAGAGAGTGTTAGAATCAAGGTAAGGTTTTTAAGAATGGGGGAGACAAGGGCATGTTTGAATGCAGAAGGCACAGTGCCTGATGTGAGGGTGAGATTAAAGCAATTAAAGAGAATATGCAACAGGAGAAAGGTGGCGGGAGGGGATAGGGACAAGGGAGAAAGTGAAAGGGGGAGGGAACTAGATAAGGGCCATGACTTCATTTTCAGATACAGGGAGAAAAATGTCAGAGTTGGCAAAATGGACAGGGAGGGGTGGTCTTGGATAAGAGGGGGTGGGATGCTGGGGGACTGGTAGAATGCATTGTCCAGACATATGGACTCAATTTTAGATGTGAAGTAGATGGCAAAGTCAAGGGCAGAGAGTACTGCTGAGGAGGTGGGGCAGAGGAGAGAGTTGAAAGTGGTGAAGAAGCGATGGTGGTTTTAAGACTGGGAGAAGATAAGGTTTTTGAAATACTGTAAAAACTGTTTAAAGAGGAAGAGGATCACACTGTAGGTTGAGAACATACATTTGAAATGGAGGAAGCCTGCACAGGAGCATGATTTCCTCCACTCTTGCTTGGCAGTGTGAGGCACGTGTATTAAGCCTGCAGAAGTGATAAAGCAGTGATAAGGGGAAGGTGATAACACACCAGCTAATCAGCTCCTAACTGTCAATTTACAAATTGGAGCTGATTGGCTGGTGCACTTATCACTGCTTTATCACTTCTCCAGGCTTAATACATCTGCCCTTGGTGAGCACATTTGCAGGTACTATATCTGATACCTTTCTGGTGCCAGGGTTGAGGTGTGGATCTGCCAGGGTGAGTAACAGAATCAAGAGCAGAAGGGAGACATTGTAGAGGGAATGGCTTATTTGAGGCAGGAGAGAGAGATAGTGGGGGAGAGAAGTGAGTTGAGCATGGAGGTATAAGGATACAGTGTAAACAGCCTCAAGGTTACGCTTAGTAATTCTAGCCTTGAGAGGCAGAGGTAGAGAAGAGGTGAGGGATAAGATAAAAGAGAGAAGGTAATGGTCAGAGAGGGAAAATGATGAATTGGTGTAATGAGAGATATCACAACGAGTGAAGACCAGATAAAGTGAGTGTCCACTTACATTGGAGGATTAGGAGGCCCATTCGGAGAGGACGTGATGATGTGAGGGTAAGGAGCTTAGAGGTAGAGAATTCTGTTAGTTATCAATAAGGATATTGATTAGGTTGTGAGGGAGGCGGTTAGGGTTAGACAGCAGAGGTGGGAGAGGTTAGGGTTAGGCTGGGAGGGGGACGGTTAGGATTAGGCTGTGGGTGTAGAGGAGGTTAAGGTTAGGCTACAGGAGGTAGAGGTTAGGGTTAGTCTGCGGGAGGGGTGGGTTAGGGATTAGGATGAGGGGTAAGGTGACAATACTTATTGGGATCTGTCAGAATGTTGTCTGTTGGGATTCCACTGTCAGATTTCGTACCCAAGCCAACTAAAGATATCAGTTATGAAATAGTCCATGTAAAAGACATTATGGCCCTCATTCCGAGTTGTTCGCTCGTTAGTGGTTTTCGCAACGGAGCGATTTGTCGCAAACTGCGCATGCGCAATGTTCGCAGTGCGTCTGCGCCAAGTAAATTTGCCAAAAAGTTAGGTATTTTACTCACGGCTTAACAAAGAAATTTCTTCGTACTGGTGATTGGAGTGTGATTGACAGAAAGTGGGTGTTTCTGGGCGGAAACTGGCCGTTTTATGGGTGTGTGCGGAAAAACGCTGCCGTTTCTGGGAAAAACGCGGGAGTGGCTGGAGAATCGGGGGAGTGTCTGGGCGAACGCTGGGTGTGTTTGTGACGTCAAACCAGGAACGAAACTGACTGAACTGATCGCAGTGGCAGAGTAAGTCCCGAGCTACTCAGAAACTGCAAAGAAATTTCTATTCGCAATTATGCAAATCTTTCGTTCGCAATTCTGCAAAGCTAAGATTCACTCCCAGTAGGTGGCGGCTTAGCGTGTGCAATGCTGCTAAAAGCAGCTAGCGAGCGAACAACTCGGAATGAGGGCCAATGTTGGGAGTTTAGCATACTACTGTAGTTACAATAATGACAAAAAAAAAAAAAGTTTCATGCATCTTATGAGCTAAAAGGTACATTCAAATTGTATTACTTTTTAAATGAGTGTAATTACTATGTCTGTCTACTGCCATTGGTTGCTTCTGTGAAGACATGATTGATCTTTTAAACCAGCTATTTGTTGGATTTATATATTGGTTTATTAAGCTGTGATACAAGTTGATAAGTGGTACAGTGGAAAAGTTGCCCATAGCAACCAATCAGCTTCAAGGTAGCATTTATCAAATATATTCTATAAAATGATAGGTAGTAGCTGATGGTTGCGTTACTATAGGCAACTTCGCCACTGGTCCATGTCTCCACTCTTTTCACTGCTTGTTACATCAGTCTCTATTGCTGGGCACACAACTTTGTTGACTTGACGGCAGAGTGGACCATCTGTACACACAGCCAGTATATCTTCAGATATATCTTCCATTGGCTGTGCTGCACAGCCGATGCAATATGTCTGTGAACAACATCATTCACAGACATATCGGGTGTACACATCCACTGACCATCTTGCAATATATCGGCCGTTCACTCGAATGTGTACCCAGCATTAGTCTCTCATGTTCATTTTAAAGCTCATTCTACTGTAGCAAGCATAAGAACTAGGGGGAGATGTGATAAGAGGGAAGATATGAGCCAGTAGAGAAGTTGCCCATGGCAACCAATCAGCTGCTCTGTATAATTTTATAGTATGCAAATTATAAATGATACTTCAATGCTGATTGGTTGCCATGGGCAACTTCTCCACTGTCTCATTTCTCCACTTCTCTACTCTTTTCACTGCTTAGTACATCTCCTCCTTAGTTACGCTGCGAATTATCTCATCAAAGGGCAGCTTCTACAGGGGCATATTGTATGTTCTAATGAGAGAGGAGCTGGGTGGATCAGTGGGTAAAATCAATGAGCTAGTTATGTAATCAATAAAGTAGTCAGTAGGTTGATATACAGTAAAGAATAATTATGATGAGCCTTAAGTCAGAAAGAAACCCTTTCATAAATATTTATACATTTGTAGTTTTGTAACATATCTGCAGTCTTTATCAATTAACTAAATAAACCTTTAGCTTCAGAACCTCAGACAGTGAAACAAATGACACGGTGACGTTCTGGTTACCAGCAGCATGAGGGACACACTGAGAACATCAGCTGCTGCTCTCAGAAACATCACAGGATGTCTCTATGAACAGCCTGAACAAACAGGTTTCAGAAAGCAAGGATAGTTTTTGTCTCTCAAGTTTCATCATATCCTGAACGGATATCAGTGTGGAAAAAAATGGCAGTATTTGCTTGAGATTTTGAGAGGGTACTGTGTATGTCCTAGTGTTTTTATAGACATGGGCGTGTGTGTATGTTTAATACCCTATTAGGATGTGGTGACAGAGCTGTACCTGTGTGCTTGGTCTGTTTGTACTGGAAAATAGCTGATACAACTGGTTTGAAGTGAAGATTAAAATGTGCAGGGCTACTAACAGTTTAACAGTTGGCATTAAAGATTATCTGTCATTAAAAGGATATGATTTATGTTGAGGCATAATGTTACAGTGAACTAATAAACCTTTTCCCAATCGGATTTAATAAACTATGGATCAAATCTAATTGAACACAAGGTTTTTTGCAGCAAAAATGAATGCAGCTAACATGCCTATTGTATGATCACATTGAGTATGCTTGATCCTGATTCTTCTGTAAAAACTGGGATTTTTTTTTTTAAAATGTGTGAATCAGCCTATTCACCATAACATTAGAAATACATATTGGGTAATGTCTTCTACTGACCCAAAGAAAAATATTTGCTGCTATTAAAATGGCTGATTATTGCATTTTTTTCCAAACAAAAATGTAACATTTATGAAAATGATATTCAGTTAAATACATACTTTAGTTAAATTTGGGGTGCATAAAGATGTAAAAAAGTTGAGTTTGTTTGAGGCAACTTTAAACTGTAAATTCCACCTGCAAAGTTTAAATCACCAGTCCAACCCATCCAACACCCCTTTGCAGAATTTAACACCAAAAATGACATGTAACTATTGGCCCAGTACAGCTATTTTAAAACTTCCAATTGCCTAATTAGTCATTTGTGGGGTGTCCAAGGGGTTCTGTATCAAGTCCCGACATTCGGAAAATAATGATTTATCCTAAGTTAGCACCTGTTCTGAAGGGGATCCGGATTGAAAGTCGACAGTAACTAGGTCGACAATGTCTAGGTCGACCACTATTGGTCGACAGTAACTAGGTCGACAGGGTCAAAAGGTCGACAGGGTCAAAAGGTCGACATGTTCTAGGTCGACAGGCCAAAAGGTCGACATGAGTTTTTCACAATTTTTTTCTTTTTTTGAACCTTTTCATACTTAACGATCCACGTGGACTACGATTGGAACGGTAATCTGTGCCGAGCGAAGCGAAGGCACCATGCCCGAAGCATGGCGAGCGAAGCGAGCCATGCGAGGGGACGCGGTGCACTAATTGGGGTTCCCGGTCACTCTACGAAGAAAACGACACCAAAATAACATTAAAAACTCATGTCGACCTTTTGACCTGTCGATCTAGAACATGTCGACCTTTTGACCCTGTCGACCTTTTGACCCTGTCGACCTAGTTCTGGTCGACCAATAGTGGTCGACCTAGACATTGTCGACCTAGTTACTGTCGACTTTCAATACCACACCCAGCTGCTATAGGTGCTGCTATGGGGCCCAGAGCTGAGAGAGGTTCACCTTCCCTGTCAAAGCTATATGTGTTCTATACAGGGCCAGATTAAGCCTAGAGGATGCCCGGGGCACTTAAGATAGGGGGTACCCGGTGGAAACGGGGTGCATATTAAATTGTGCATACCTACCAACATGACCCATTCCAGGAGGGACAAAATGCTCTCTACCTGGACTTCCCTCTTAATACAGACAGTTTATGATGTGTCGTCGTCTGTGTTGAACTATTTCATTGATAAGAAAGGTTTTTCAACACAGGTGACTTCAATCATAATTTAAGAAGGAAGTGCAGGTAGACAGCATTTTGTCCCTTCTGGAATGTGTCATGATGGGATGTATGGATTGTGTATATTATATTGAAACCAATGGTGTATATTAGATTTAACTAATAGTTTAATAATGCTAGTGTACTGTTTATAACGACACCTAATTGAAAGACAACTATTTTATTCAATTTTCTTGTAGTGGAACAAAGACAACATAAACAACCTTAAAATACACACAGAAAAATAAAATCTATAATTTATTTTGTCATATGCTAGTATAGCAGCAGCCTCTGTACAACTTACACATTGGCACAAGACTCAGGAGGACTCTCCTGTGTGTGTGTGTGTGTGTGTGTGTGTGTGTGTCTCTCTCTAAACCCTCATTAGACAACAAGTTACACAGGACCCAGACAGGCAGGCGGGGAGGAAGAGAAGCTGGGATACCTGTGTCACTTACTGCTCTCTTTACCCTCCTTTCTCTCCTCTGGTCAAAAAGCTCCATCGGTAGCTCATGAAACCTGATGCTACTGTATCTATGACTGCACTGCAAACTGTCTTGTTCACATTCTGGCGGCCTGGTTCTGCTGCTGCATAAGTGGGAAAGCTAGTGATGTCATGTGCTCTGGCTGAGAAGGGGAGGGAGGGCTGACAAAGGGGGCCCAGGGTAATGTATGCCCTGCATACCGCCCTTAAATTGGCTATGATTATATACATTTTTCCCCATTGGGTAGTAAATAGGGGCCCATACAAACTATTGCATTGGGGGCTACAATATATCTAGTTATGACCCTGACCCTGCGTTTTGTAATATGGTATAAAATGAACTGAAGAGCATTATAATGTTACATACAGTAATATGAACTGGGTCACTGTAATGTGGCACAATATGAATTGGAGGCACTATAGTGTGGCATAATATGAACTTGGGACACTATAAGGTGGTATAATATGAACTGGGGACACTGTGTGTTATAGCCCTTCAATGTGACATACTGTACTGTACAGTAATGTGAACTAGAGCACTACTATGATTCAGAGAATAATCTAGGGCGTAATTATGGGGCAACTGCTGCGGAGAGGTGTCTCTCTAGAAGCTTTGGGACAGGGGCCCCCTCAAAATGTTGCTATGGGGCCCACAAAATTCTTGCTACGGCCCTGTTTGTATTGTAACATTTAAGAGTGCTGTTCTATTATTGCATTTTGTTTTTCATGTTGCACTATTGCAGGCTGGTGAAATTGTGAGTAATTCATGTCATGTCAGTTTGAAGTAGGATTTTATAAAGATTTGATATGATTTAAATAACGTTGGGTTCCCTTTCTTACTGTTACACCAATACCGTATGTCACTGCTAGATTTTTCTAAGGAATATATTATCGAAAAGCTTCAGATGAAAACGTTGACTGGGCCATTCATATATTTGATGACATTTTATTGTTCAGCCATTTCATTATAAATTTGGCCACAAGCAGAGGCAGATTAAATTAAAATATGATGTTTAGGCAAGGTAACAGTTCTCCCACCTCTGATCCTCAACCTCAGGCTCTCAGTAATCTAGAAACTGTAGCCTGAGGGAAAGAGTTCTGTGTCACCCAGGGTTTTCGTGAACCAATGGATTACATGGATGAAAGGCAGTGCTTAATGTTGGTAGTCCTGAATGAGAGTTTATGTGTCCAGTGTCAGGGAAGCGGTAAGCTCCCTTTAGCCTTTCCACTTTTTATTAAACTTACTTGACAGAGGATGTGGCGTAAACTAAGTATTAACCCTTGCTTGACTCTATTATGCAGGATTGCTGTGCATTATACACAAAGAATAAAAATGTAATAGTATTTTGAATATGATATTTAATATTATTACAGCTGACACTAACATTTAGACCAGGCATTCCCAACCTCTGTCTTCAAAGCACACTAACAGTGCAGGTTTTAGTGATATCCAGGCCCCAGCACAGGTGGCTAAATCAAAAGTAACTGAGGTACTAATTAGGTCACCTGTGCTCAAGCATGGCTATCATTAAAACCTGGACTGTTAGTGTACCTTGAGGACCGAGGTTGGGAATGCATGATTTAGACCACAGGTTCTCAAACTCGGTCCTCAGGACCCCACACCAGTGCTTAAAGTGGTCCTAGAGAGGTGGTGGAACTCACCCCCCTTCCCACGGTGGCAATTCAACAAAGGTATTGCTGCAAAAAGGGGCGTGGTCTCAAAAAAAGGGGCGTGTTACACAATAGTAATAACGCCCACAGTAGTAGAACCCCATAATACACATAATGCCTACAGCAGTAGCGCCTCTTATACAATGCCCACAGTGGTAGCGCCCCTTATATAGAGCCCATAGTAGTGGTGCCCCTTATGCAATGCTTGCAATAGCAGTGCCCCTTATGACCCCAGGAGTGATGCCCCTTATGAAGTGCCCCCTTTACAATGCCCTCATTAGTAGTGCCCCCAGTAGTAATGCCCTTAATGGTAATGCCCCCAGTCGTTTAGCCTCTGTAGTTATACCCCCTTGTAGTTTAGCCCCCAGTAGTAATGCCTCCAAGTAGTAATGCCCCCAGTAGTTTAACCCCTGTAGTTACGCCCCCAGTAGTAATGCCACTGTAGTTATGCCCCCAGTAGTAATGCCCTCCTGTAGTTTGCCCCCTGTAGTTTGCCCCCCCAGTAGTAATGCCCTCCTGTAGTTTGCCCCCAGTAGTAATGTCCCCCAGTAGTTTGCCCCCCAGTAGTAATGTTCCCCAGTAAATGCCCCCCAGTAGTTTGCCCCCCAGTAGATGCCCCTCAGTAGCTTGCCCCCCAGTAGTAATGCCCTCCTGTAGTTTGCCCCCTTGTAGTAATGTCCCCCAGTAGTACTGCCCCTCAGTAGTCTGTCCCCCAGTAGTAATGCCCTCCTGTAGTTTGCCTCCTTGTAGTAATGTCCCCCAGTAGTACTGCCCCTCAGTAGTCTGTCCCCCAGTAGTAATGCCCTCCTGTAGTTTGCCCCCTTGTAGTAATGTCCCCCAGTAGTAATGCCCTTCTGTAGTTTGCCCCCAGTAGTAATGTCCCCCAGTAAATGCCCCCCAGTAGTAATGCCCCCTCAGTAGTTTGCCCCCCAGCTGCTACACAAATAAAAAAAACAAAAAAAAACACAGCACACACCATACTTACCAAGCCCCGCTCCGTGTCCGGCCGCTGCAGTCATCTCGCCGCCCGCTCCTCTGCACTATGAGAGAGACGTCATGACGTCTCTCCCATAGCGCGCACTGACTGAGCCGGAAGCCGGAGCTCAGTACTGAGCTCCTGCCTCTGGCTGCCGCTGTGCGGGAAGACGGGCGCCCGCTGGTAACACACTCTCAGCGGGCGCCCGTCATCTCCCTGCAGCGACGGGGACACATCGCCGGGTTAGGTGAGCCAGAGGAGGCGGAACTGCGTTCCGTCTCCAAGTGGAACTGACGGAACTCAGTTCCGGCCCGTTCCGGCTCACTTTAACCCCTGCCCCACACAGTGCATGTTTTGCAGGTCTCCTCACAGAATCACAACTGAAATAATTAGCTCTACCTGTGGACCTTTTAAAATGTGTCAGTGAGTAATTAATACACCTGTGCACCTGCTGGGTTACCTGCAAAACATGCACTGTGTGGGGTCCTGAGGACCGAGTTTGAGAACCACTGATTTAGACTAACCATCCTAATTACCATTCTCTGTATGGAGTAGGACATTTTAACTTACCCATTTAATTACCTCCAAGTACAGTATTTGATTGATATTATTTTGTACTTCTAAAAAACCTGCTCTAGCCTACTTCATGGCAAAGCACAGGCTAATAGAAAGACAGACTGACACAGAAGCAGAAAAAGGACAACAACAGAGCAGCATCCACTGACAGTGAAAATGAAGAACATGGCTAAGAGAAGGATTAGAGCTGTGAAGAAGAAGGTCCATGCGTGATAGGAGTCTGGTGGTTGCAGCAAGGGGGGCTGTAGCAGCAGTCATCTGTGCCAATTTTGTTTGGAAGATAGTACAGAATATCAGATGTCTACAAGTGGACATATTTGCTCTTCACTTTGGATGAAGGGTGTGGTAGATTGAAGTAATGTCCATATGCCTTTCTCAGGCCTTGTTGCTGAAAGTTCTGCATGAATGCAAAACAGACCGCGTATAACAAATAATTTTGTATACCCGGTGTGGCCGTCCAGAGTTTGGTTTCCTCTCATCACACACCTGATTTTAGGGTTCTCCAGGGCTTCCAGTGAACCTAAGCTGTTCTGGACACACTGCCTTTCTGTATGTGGAGGACAACCTTACTGGGTTCACTACGATATGCCGGCGGTCGGTCTCCCGGCGCCCAGCATACCGGCGCCGGGAGCCCGACCACTGGCTTACCGACAGTGTGGCGAGCGCAAATGAGCCACACTATTTTATTCTCCCTCCAGGGGGGTCGTGGACCCCCACGAGGGAGAATAAGTGTCGGTATGCCGGCTGTCGGGATCCCGGCGCCGGTATACTGTGCGCCGGGATCCCGTCAGTCGGCATACTGAAGACCACCCACCTTACTGGATGGTTAACTTATCTAGATGTTGTCACAGATTTGTTCTTTTGGCTCACATTTCATCCCTATTACATCTAGCCTTTACCTTATAAGCCACTAAATAGGCACAATTAGCTTTGTCTACAGTTGCATCCTATGTTTCTGCATATTTGCTTTAGCGATTCCTAGCTTAAAGAGCATAATCTTTGTTTACTGTAATTTCTCAGTGGGATGTTGAAAATCCCTGACTCGCTGATTCTGATCATTTTTGGGTTGGAATCCGCAAATCGAGATTGTCCTACATGTTGGATTTTGCCGATGCCCCGACCCAGACATTGGCAGCATGGGCAATTGTCCCAATGAATTGCTGCTGTATGGGCCCCTTTACTCTGAACCATATTTCAGACACCTGGGGGTATATTTTCTAAACGTCGATTTTGGTCGATGTCGGGCTTCCAGGGTTAAAACATATTTACTAACATTTAAAAATGAATATCAAAAATCTTCTGCTAGTAAATGGGTGTTTTAACCCTGGAAGCCCAACAGCGATTTCGGTCGATCTGAAATTGATCTGAAATCGATCAAAATCGACTTTTAGTAAATATACCCCCTGGTTTAAGCAGACTCTAGGAAGCGAAGATATAATTCTGATAAACACTGAGACAACCTTTTCACACACACCATAGTGAAATTGGTGTTGTCCAAGACTCTTCGGAACCTAATCTCTGAGTTGTATCATGTCGGTCAGCCTAGAGGGCAGTTATGACTCAGCTGTCACATGAATATGGTAGTGACCCCCAGTGGTATGGAGATGCCTGCCTCCGGCTCCAAGCCCTGAAGGGGAACCTGCATGTACAACAACACCTGTGTGATTCGTAGCGGGATCCAAGTGTGACCGCTGCTCTTCCAACGGAGCTCTGCAGTGCACCAGCTGCTGCTGCAAAATTAATTGGCTCAGTCCCAGGAGCCCTGCTAAAACCTGCAATAGTTGACAGGACGGCTACTGCCTGGTAACGATCAGCATGCACTGCAGCAAGAGACAGAACACCCACTGCTGCTGGACTGTGAGATAGGACCCACCAGTGAACGCTGATTCTGCATGCTGCAGATTGCTGAATTACTGCACAGCTGGAGCCCTGCCAATTCACTATGTGCTTCGGTTCCTGCAGGGCAGCTAAGAGCGCTATCTATATAATTCTGTAAGTTGTGTGTGATGTATACAGTAGATACACATCATATTTGTTTTCACCAATGAGTGGACCACCGGTAAATAGAGCTCAGAAATCAGGGATTGAACTAAACTGTAGAAGAAGGTAAACAGCCAGTGGCGGAACTACCGCCAATACAAGCAGTGCCTTGCACTGGGGCCCGCCACTGTCCAGAGGCCCAAAGCAGCGCGGCATGTAATGAGTCAAACTGACTCATTACATGCTGCTGTGTGCTGCGGGCCACCGCCGCCCGCAGCACACAGCCGCCCGCCGAGGAGAGGAGAGAAGCGCAGCGGCAACGGGGGAGAAGGAGGAGGAGGGAGGTGGAGGAGGGAGCCGCAGCAGCGCTGTGTAATTGGTGGAGGCGCTGCTGCTGCTGCTGTCCCTCTCCTTCACCATAGGCTGCCGTCAGCCGCTGTAAATGCTGGGAAGCGCATCCCAACATTCACAGCGGCGGAGGACAGCCTATGGTAAAGGAGAGGGACAGCAGCAGCAGCGCCTCCACCAATTACACAGCGCTGCTGCGGCTCACTCCTCCACCTTCCTCCTCCTCCTTCTCCCCTGCCCGGGATCTCTGCCAGAAGAAGCTGCACCGAGGAGCCTGTATAATTCTTTCTTTCTTTCTTTCTTTCTTTCTTTCTTTCTTTCTTTCTTTCTTTCTATTCTGTCTGCCTTAATGTGTAAAAAGGGGGACGCTGTCTGCCGTAATGTGTAAAAAGGGGGACGCTGTCTGCCGTAATGTGTAAAAAGGGGGACGCTGTCTGCCGTAATGTGTAAAAAGGGGACGCTGTCTGCCTTAATGTGTAAAAAAGGGGACGCTGTCTGCCGTTATGTGTAAAAAGGGGACGCTGCCTGCCGTAATGTGTAAAAAGGGGACGCTGTCTGCCGTAATGTGTAAAAAGGGGACGCTGTCTGCCGTTATGTGTTAAAAAAGGGAACGCTGTCTGCCGTAATGTGTAAAAAGGGGACGCTGTCTGCCGTAATGTGTAAAAAGGGGGACGCTGTCTGCCGTTATGTGTTAAAAAAGGGAACGCTGTCTGCCGTAATGTGTAAAAAGGGGACGCTGTCTGCCGTAATGTGTAAAAAGGGGGACGCTGTCTGCCGTTATGTGTTAAAAAAGGGAACGCTGTCTGCCGTAATGTGTAAAAAGGGGACGCTGTCTGCCGTTATGTGTTAAAAAAGGGAACGCTGTCTGCCGTAATGTGTAAAAAGGGGACGCTGTCTGCCGTAATGTGTAAAAAGGGGGACGCTGTCTGCCGCTATGTGTTAAAAAAGAGAACGCTGTCTGCCGTAATGTGTAAAAAGGGGGACGCTGCCTGCCGTTATGTGTAAAAAGGGGACGCTGCCTGCCGTAATGTGTAAAAAGGGGACGCTGCCTGCCGTAATGTGTAAAAAGGGGGACGCTGTCTGCCGTAATGTGTAAAAAGGGGACGCTGTCTGCCGTAATGTGTAAAAAGGGGGACGCTGTCTGCCGTTATGTGTTAAAAAAGGGAACGCTGTCTGCCGTAATGTGTAAAAAGGGGACGCTGTCTGCCGTAATGTGTAAAAAGGGGGACGCTGTCTGCCGTTATGTGTTAAAAAAGGGAACGCTGTCTGCCGTAATGTGTAAAAAGGGGACGCTGTCTGCCGTAATGTGTAAAAAGGGGGACGCTGTCTGCCGTTATGTGTTAAAAAAGGGAACGCTGTCTGCCGTAATGTGTAAAAAGGGGGACGCTGTCTGCCGTTATGTGTTAAAAAAGGGAACGCTGTCTGCCGTAATGTGTAAAAAGGGGACGCTGTCTGCCGTAATGTGTAAAAAGGGGGACGCTGTCTGCCGTTATGTGTTAAAAAAGGGAACGCTGTCTGCCGTAATGTGTAAAAAGGGGGACGCTGCCTGCCGTTATGTGTAAAAAGGGGACGCTGCCTGCCGTAATGTGTAAAAAGGGGACGCTGCCTGCCGTAATGTGTAAAAAGGGGGACGCTGTCTGCCGTTGTGTGTTAAAAAAGGGAACGCTGTCTGCCGTAATGTGTAAAAAGGGGACGCTGTCTGCCGTAATGTGTAAAAAGGGGACGCTGTCTGCCGTAATGTGTAAAAAAGGGACGCTGTCTGCCGTAATGTGTAAAAAGGAGAATCTGTCCGCCGTAAGGTGTAAAAGGGGCTCTACCTGGTGTAGTAGTGGATATCCGGACTCCAGGTCGACAGCACAAGGGTCGACACACCTTAGGTCGACCCCAATTGGTCGACACACCTTAGGTCGACATGGACAAAAGGTCGACAGCAACAAGGTCGACATGGAAAAAGGTCGACATGAGTTTTTCACGATTTTTTTCTTTTTTTGAACCTTTTCATACTTAACGATCCACGTGGACTACGATTGGAACGGTAAAGTGTGCCGAGCGAAGCGGTAGCGGAGCGAAGGCACCATGCCCAAAGCATGGCGAGTCCATGTCGACCTAAGGTGTGTCGACCAATTGACGTCGACCTTAGGTGTGTCGACATTTGTGCTGTCGACCCTCAGTCCCAGATCCGTAGTAGTGCTACTGTGCGGCGTAATTTGAATAATGGAGACTACTGTGCACCGTTATATGAATTGGTATTATTTTGTGGCCACACCCCTTCCCCACAAAGTCACTCCCTTAAATGTGTTGCGCGCGCACTGCCCCAGTTTTACATAAGGGGGCTCCGATGCCGTTTCTTGCACACAGCGCTAAAATGTCTAGTTATGGCACTGTTGCTAGGTATCCATTTCTCTGGCCCTGGGCAGGTCCCCCTCACCAGATCCTCTCCAGGGGTGAGGGGGTGGACTTGGATGGGATGAGGGGGGGGGGGGGGGGAAGCATTTTGTCGCACCTGGACCCGCCGCTCGCTAGTTCCGCCACTGTAAACAGCATAAATAGAGCATGTATTATTTTCCAAGTATATGCAATATATTACCTGATTGTACACATTAATAGCAGCATGGATTATTGCAAAACAGAATAATATTCGTATGATTAAGCACAGTGACAACTCAATTGCGCTGGTAGATAGTGTAATAATATGCAGTTGGCAAGAAGCGTAATCTCACATTGTTTAGTGCACTTGTGGGTAAAACTGTAGCAAAAGTGTAACTAACAACATAGGGCCCGATTCAGCATGAGTTGTAGTTTTGCTAAAAGTAGCTAAACTACAACTCTCTTCACTAACATGCAGGGGGCCGCTCAGCACAGGCCAAGGCCGCTCCCTCATGCTGTGTCTCCCTCCCCCTCCACCCGCTAACATGCAAGCACATCGCTATACAGCTTTTGGGTTGCAGCAGCCCGACCTGTAAATGGTCCAGTCACGCCTGCATTGTCCAGACCGCACCCCCAAATGGTGCAACGATGTCCAAAAAATGCGGTGTCGATGCCCCGTCATTCCCCTGTCATCGCCCCCCCCCCCCCCCCATCCCGCTGGCTTTTAAACTGCAATTGCTTGCGATTGCAGTTGAAGACCTTGCGCATGCGCACACCGCTGTGCACTTCTGCAGCGCTTGCTGAATTAGCCTTATAGTCTAATACAATACAAGGGTCTGGTACACCTGCGCCAAAAAGGTGACAGAGGGTCAGGCAGAAGCATAGTCTTGTTGGAGACAAAAGTCTATTACACTCGCAGGCACAGCGGTAACAATATTGGGAATAGTAAGAGACGGTAATCAGGAAATACACAGACAGTTCAGTACCCAGAGTCATCACTCCGAGGGCAATATTATATTATTAAATGTTAAACCATTTTGCTATAAACAACAATGACAAAATAGCAAAAAAACTTCTGCAAAAAGCTAAACACAGATGGAAGTCTTGCTCTCTACAAAGCTCAACTTGTTGCCAGAAACCAGGCACTGACTGCAGGGAGATCTTCTTGTCTGTTGCAAGGTACAGTTTGTAGGGTCATTGCTATATCTACTATGTATGATTTACTGCTGTACCAAATGGACTTTGATTCAGCTTTATTAAATGGTGAGCTAGTTGAAAATATTTATATGGAACTACTACACGGTCGAGTCACATTATTATGACCAACTCCTACATTTGATGTCAGCAGCGCATAGCCAATGAAGTACATCACGAGTCATGTGCTGGCTTGGTGGATATATAAGGCGTGTGATAGGCTATCTGCACACATATTACTAGTTGCTGTCATGGGTAAAAGGGGCGATTTATCCGAGTTGCAAAAAGGGATTATTATCGGTTTTCGGGCCAAGGGTGGCAGTATTTCTGGAACAACGCAGTTTGTTAACTGTCCACGTGCTGCTGTGGTGAAGGTGTATTGTGACTGGACAAATGGCATCATTGCGAATAACAGACATTGAAACTGTGGAGCACAACGTGCCATTGATGTGAGAGATGAGCATCGGCTACGAAAGTGCGTGAAAGCCATCCAACATGCTACAATAGAGCAGCTCACTGTCAAAAGGAACTTGGTGGCTACCAGACGTGAGTCTAAAATGACAGTTCAGCCCGTCTAGCTTGCGGTTACTCTGGCTATTAGCTGGTAGTCACAATAATGTGACTGGACCGTGTAAAACATTATAGTGTTAAATAGAGATGAGCGGGTTCGGTTTCTCTGAATCCGAACCCGCCCGAACTTCATGTTTTTTTACACGGGTCCGAGCGACTCGGATCTTCCCGCCTTGCTCGGTTAACCCGAGCGCGCCCGAACGTCATCATCACGCTGTCGGATTCTCGCGAGGCTCGGATTCTATCGCGAGACTCGGATTCTATATAAGGAGCCGCGCGTCGCGGCCATTTTCACACGTGCATTGAGATTGATAGGGAGAGGACGTGGCTGGCGTCCTCTCCGTTTAGAAATTAAAATAGATAGGAGAGTGAGAGTGAGACACTTCATTTATTTACTGGAGCTTAGGAAGAGTTATACTAGTGACTAATGACCAGTGACCTGACCACCAGTGCAGTTTTATAATTTATTATTATTTAATAATCCGTTCTGTTCTTGTTCTCTGCCTGAAAAAAACGATACACAGTGACTCAGTCACACTCACATACCATATCTGTGCTCAGCCCAGTGTGCTGCATCATCTATGTATAATATCTGACTGTGCTCACACAGCTTAATTGTGGGGGAGACTGGGGAGCAGTTATAGGTTATAGCAGGAGCCAGGAGTACATATTAAACAGTGCACACTTTTGCTGCCAGAGTGCCACTGCCAGTGTGACTGACCACTGACCACTGTGACCAGTGACCTGACCACACTGACCACCAGTATAGTATATTGTGATTGTCTGCCTGAAAAAGTACACTCGTCGTGTGACTTGTGTGGTGTTTTTTTATTCTATAAAAATTAAAAAACTCATTCTGCTGACAGACAGTGTCCAGCAGGTCCGTCATTATATAATATATACCTGTCCGGCTGCAGTAGTGATATATATATATTTTTTATATCATTATTTATCATCCAGTCTATACTAGCAGCAGACACAGTACGGTAGTTCATGGCTGTAGCTACCTCTGTGTCGGCACTCGGCAGTCCATCCATAATTGTATACCACCTACCCGTGGTTTTTTTTTTCTTTCTTCTTTATACATACTACATCTCATTATCATCCAGTCTATATTAGCAGCAGACACAGTACAGTACGGTAGTCCACGGCTGTAGCTACCTCTGTGTCGGTACTCGGCAGTCCATCCATAATTGTATACAACCTACCCGTGGTTTTTTTTTTCTTTCTTCTTTATACATACTACATCTCATTATCATCCAGTCTATATTAGCAGCAGACACAGTACAGTACGGTAGTCCACGGCTGTAGCTACCTCTGTGTCGGCACTCGGCAGTCCATCCATAATTGTATACCACCTACCCGTGGTTTTTTTTTCTTTCTTCTTTATACATACTACATCTCATTATCATCCAGTCTATATTAGCAGCAGACACAGTACAGTACGGTAGTCCACGGCTGTAGCTATCTCTGTGTCGGCACTCGGCAGTCCATCCATAATTGTATAACACCTACCCGTGGTTTTTTTTTTCTTTCTTCTTTATACATACTACATCTCATTATCAACCAGTCTATATTAGCAGCAGACACAGTAAAGTACGGTAGTCCACGGCTGTAGCTACCTCTGTGTCGGCACTCGGCAGTCCATCCATAATTGTATACCACCTACCCGTGGTTTTTTTTTTCTTTCTTCTTTATACATACTACATCTCATTATCAACCAGTCTATATTAGCAGCAGACACAGTACGGTAGTTCACGGCTGTAGCTACCTCTGTGTCGGCACTCGGCAGTCCATCCATAATTGTATACCACCTACCCGTGGTTTTTTTTTTCTTTCTTCTTTATACATACTACATCTCATTATCAACCAGTCTATATTAGCAGCAGACACAGTACAGTCCGGTAGTCCACGGCTGTAGCTACCTCTGTGTCGGCACTCGGCAGTCCATCCATAATTGTATACCACCTACCCGTGGTTTTTTTTTTCTTTCTTCTTTATACATACTACATCTCATTATCAACCAGTCTATATTAGCAGCAGACACAGTACGGTAGTTCACGGCTGTAGCTACCTCTGTGTCGGCACTCGGCAGTCCATCCATAATTGTATACCACCTACCCGTGGTTTTTTTTTCTTTCTTCTTTATACATACTACATCTCATTATCAACCAGTCTATATTAGCAGCAGACACAGTACAGTACGGTAGTCCATGGCTGTAGCTACCTCTGTGTCGGCACTCGGCAGTCCATCCATAATTGTATACCACCTACCCGTGGTTTTTTTTTTCTTTCTTCTTTATACATACTACATCTCATTATCATCCAGTCTATATTAGCAGCAGACACAGTACAGTACGGTAGTCCACGGCTGTAGCTATCTCTGTGTCGGCACTCGGCAGTCCATCCATAATTGTATACCACCTACCCGTGGTTTTTTTTTTCTTTCTTCTTTATACATACTACATCTCATTATCAACCAGTCTATATTAGCAGCAGACACAGTACAGTACGGTAGTCCACGGCTGTAGCTACCTCTGTGTCGGCACTCGGCAGTCCATCCATAATTGTATACCACCTACCCGTGTTTTTTTTTTCTTTCTTCTTTATACATACTACATCTCATTATCAACCAGTCTATATTAGCAGCAGACACAGTACAGTACGGTAGTCCACGGCTGTAGCTACCTCTGTGTCGGCACTCGGCAGTCCATCCATAATTGTATACCACCTACCCGTGGTTTTTTTTTCATTCTTCTTTATACATACTACATCTCATTATCATCCAGTCTATATTAGCAGCAGACACAGTACAGTACGGTAGTCCACGGCTGTAGATATCTCTGTGTCGGCACTCGGCAGTCCATCCATAATTGTATACCACCTACCCGTGGTTTTTTTTTTCTTTCTTCTTTATACATACTACATCTCATTATCAACCAGTCTATATTAGCAGCAGACACAGTACAGTACGGTAGTCCACGGCTGTAGCTACCTCTGTGTCGGCACTCGGCAGTCCATCCATAATTGTATACCACCTACCCGTGGTTTTTTTTTCTTTCTTCTTTATACATACTACATCTCATTATCATCCAGTCTATATTAGCAGCAGACACAGTACAGTACGGTAGTCCACGGCTGTAGCTACCTCTGTGTCGGCACTCGGCAGTCCATCCATAATTGTATACCACCTACCCGTGTTTTTTTTTTCTTTCTTCTTTATACATACTACATCTCATTATCAACCAGTCTATATTAGCAGCAGACACAGTACGGTAGTTCACGGCTGTAGCTACCTCTGTGTCGGCACTCGGCAGTCCATCCATAATTGTATACTAGTATCCATCCATCTCCATTGTTTACCTGAGTTGCCTTTTAGTTGTGCCTATTAAAATATGGAGAACAAAAATGTTGAGGTTCCAAAATTAGGGAAAGATCAAGATCCACTTCCACCTCGTGCTGAAGCTGCTGCCACTAGTCATGGCCGAGACGATGAAATGCCAGCAACGTCGTCTGCCAAGGCCGATGCCCAATGTCATAGTACAGAGCATGTCAAATCCAAAACACCAAATATCAGTAAAAAAAGGACTCCAAAACCTAAAATAAAATTGTCGGAGGAGAAGCGTAAACTTGCCAATATGCCATTTACCACACGGAGTGGCAAGGAACGGCTGAGGCCCTGGCCTATGTTCATGGCTAGTGGTTCAGCTTCACATGAGGATGGAAGCACTCAGCCTCTCGCTAGAAAACTGAAAAGACTCAAGCTGGCAAAAGCACCGCAAAGAACTGTGCGTTCTTCGAAATCCCAAATCCACAAGGAGAGTCCAATTGTGTCGGTTGCGATGCCTGACCTTCCCAACACTGGACGTGAAGAGCATGCGCCTTCCACCATTTGCACGCCCCCTGCAAGTGCTGGAAGGAGCACCCGCAGTCCAGTTCCTGATAGTCAGATTGAAGATGTCAGTGTTGAAGTACACCAGGATGAGGAGGATATGGGTGTTGCTGGCGCTGGGGAGGAAATTGACCAGGAGGATTCTGATGGTGAGGTGGTTTGTTTAAGTCAGGCACCCGGGGAGACACCTGTTGTCCGTGGGAGGAATATGGCCACTGACATGCCTGGTGAAAATACCAAAAAAATCAGCTCTTCGGTGTGGAAGTATTTCAACAGAAATGCGGACAACAGGTGTCAAGCCGTGTGTTGCCTTTGTCAAGTTGTAATAAGTAGGGGTAAGGACGTTAACCACCTCGGAACATCCTCCCTTATACGTCACCTGCAGCGCATTCATAATAAGTCAGTGACAAGTTCAAAAACTTTGGGCGACAGCGGAAGCAGTCCACTGACCAGTAAATCCCTTCCTCTTGTAACCAAGCTCACGCAAACCACCCCACCAACTCCCTCAGTGTCAATTTCCTCCATCCCCAGGAATGCCAATAGTCCTGCAGGCCATGTCACTGGCAATTCTGACGAGTCCTCTCCTGCCTGGGATTCCTCCGATGCATCCTTGCGTGTAACGCCTACTGCTGCTGGCGCTGCTGTTGTTGCTGTTGGGAGTCGATGGTCATCCCAGAGGGGAAGTCGTAAGCCCACTTGTACTACTTCCAGTAAGCAATTGACTGTTCAACAGTCCTTTGCGAGGAAGATGAAATATCACAGCAGTCATCCTACTGCAAAGCGGATAACTGAGGCCTTGGCATCCTGGGTGGTGAGAAACGTGGTTCCGGTATCCATCATTACTGCAGAGCCAACTAGAGACTTGTTGGAGGTACTGTGTCCCCGGTACCAAATACCATCTAGGTTCCATTTCTCTAGGCAGGCGATACCGAAAATGTACACAGACCTCAGAAAAAGAGTCACCAGTGTCCTAAAAAATGCAGCTGTACCCAATGTCCACTTAACCACGGACATGTGGACAAGTGGAGCAGGGCAGGGTCAGGACTATATGACTGTGACAGCCCACTGGGTAGATGTATGGACTCCCGCCGCAAGAACAGCAGCGGGGGCACCAGTAGCAGCATCTCGCAAACGCCAACTCTTTCCTAGGCAGGCTACGCTTTGTATCACCGGTTTCCAGAATACGCACACAGCTGAAAACCTCTTACGGCAACTGAGGAAGATCATCGCGGAATGGCTTACCCCAATTGGACTCTCCTGTGGATTTGTGGCATCGGACAACGCCAGCAATATTGTGTGTGCATTAAATATGGGCAAATTCCAGCACGTCCCATGTTTTGCACATACCTTGAATTTGGTGGTGCAGAATTTTTAAAAAAACGACAGGGGCGTGCAAGAGATGCTGTCGGTGGCCAGAAGAATTGCGGGACACTTTCGGCGTACAGGCACCACGTACAGAAGACTGGAGCACCACCAAAAACTACTGAACCTGCCCTGCCATCATCTGAAGCAAGAAGTGGTAACGAGGTGGAATTCAACCCTCTATATGCTTCAGAGGTTGGAGGAGCAGCAAAAGGCCATTCAAGCCTATACAATTGAGCACGATATAGGAGGTGGAATGCACCTGTCTCAAGCGCAGTGGAGAATGATTTCAACGTTGTGCAAGGTTCTGATGCCCTTTGAACTTGCCACACGTGAAGTCAGTTCAGACACTGCCAGCCTGAGTCAGGTCATTCCCCTCATCTTGCTTTTGCAGAAGAAGCTGGAGACATTGAAGGAGGAGCTAACACGGAGCGATTCCGCTAGGCATGTGGGACTTGTGGATGGAGCCCTTAATTCGCTTAACAAGGATTCACGGGTGGTCAATCTGTTGAAATCAGAGCACTACATTTTGGCCACCGTGCTCGATCCTAGATTTAAAGCCTACCTTGGATCTCTCTTTCCGGCAGACACAAGTCTGCTGGGGTTGAAAGACCTGCTGGTGAGAAAATTGTCAAGTCAAGCGGAACGCGACCTGTCAACATCTCCTCCTTCACATTCTCCCGCAACTGGGGGTGCGAGGAAAAGGCTCAGAATTCCGAGCCCACCCGCTGGCGGTGATGCAGGGCAGTCTGGAGCGACTGCTGATGCTGACATCTGGTCCGGACTGAAGGACCTGACAACGATTACGGACATGTCGTCTACTGTCACTGCATATGATTCTCTCAACATTGAAAGAATGGTGGAGGATTATATGAGTGACCGCATCCAAGTAGGCACGTCACACAGTCCGTACTTATACTGGCAGGAAAAAGAGGCAATTTGGAGGCCCTTGCACAAACTGGCTTTATTCTACCTAAGTTGCCCTCCCACAAGTGTGTACTCCGAAAGAGTGTTTAGTGCCGCCGCTCACCTTGTCAGCAATCGGCGTACGAGGTTACATCCAGAAAATGTGGAGAAGATGATGTTCATTAAAATGAATTATAATCAATTCCTCCGCGGAGACATTGACCAGCAGCAATTGCCTCCACAAAGTACACAGGGAGCTGAGATGGTGGATTCCAGTGGGGACGAATTGATAATCTGTGAGGAGGGGGATGTACACGGTGATATATCGGAGGATGATGATGAGGTGGACATCTTGCCTCTGTAGAGCCAGTTTGTGCAAGGAGAGATTAATTGCTTCTTTTTTGGTTGGGGTCCAAACCAACCCGTCATATCAGTCACAGTCGTGTGGCAGACCCTGTCACTGAAATGATGGGTTGGTTAAAGTGTGCATGTCCTGTTTATACAACATAAGGGTGGGTGGGAGGGCCCAAGGACAATTCCATCTTGCACCTCTTTTTTCTTTAATTTTTCTTTGCGTCATGTGCTGTTTGGGGAGGGTTTTTTGGAAGGGCCATCCTGCGTGACACTGCAGTGCCACTCCTAGATGGGCCCGGTGTTTGTGTCGGCCACTAGGGTCGCTTATCTTACTCACACAGCTACCTCATTGCGCCTCTTTTTTTCTTTGCGTCATGTGCTGTTTGGGGAGGGTTTTTTGGAAGGGCCATCCTGCGTGACACTGCAGTGCCACTCCTAGATGGGCCCGGTGTTTGTGTCGGCCACTAGGGTCGCTTATCTTACTCACACAGCTACCTCATTGCGCCTCTTTTTTTCTTTGCGTCATGTGCTGTTTGGGGAGTGTTTTTTGGAAGGGCCATCCTGCGTGACACTGCAGTGCCACTCCTAGATGGGCCAGGTGTTTGTGTCGGCCACTAGGGTCGCTTAGCTTAGTCATCCAGCGACCTCGGTGCAAATTTTAGGACTAAAAATAATATTGTGAGGTGTGAGGTATTCAGAATAGACTGAAAATGAGTGGAAATGATGGTTTTTGAGGTTAATAATACTTTGGGATCAAAATGACCCCCAAATTCTATGATTTAAGCTGTTTTTTAGGTTTTTTGGAAAAAAACACCCGAATCCAAAACACACCCGAATCCGACAAAAAAAATTCGGTTAGGTTTTGCCAAAACGCGGTCGAACCCAAAACACGGCCGCGGAACCGAACCCAAAACCAAAACACAAAACCCGAAAAATTTCCGGCGCTCATCTCTAGTGTTAAAGTGGCTGCAGCTGGAACAGTACCTCAAGCTTGACAGTGTATTGCTAGTCATAGACTTTTTACGCTCTAAAACTGATCACTGCTTATTAGAGATGAGCGGGTTCGGTTTCTCTGAATCCGAACCCGCCAGAACTTCATGTTTTTTTTCACGGGTCCGAGCGACTCGGATCTTCCCGCCTTGCTCGGTTAACCCGAGCGCGCCCGAACGTCATCATGACGCTGTCGGATTCTCGCGAGGCTCGGATTCTATCGCGAGACTCGGATTCTATATAAGGAGCCGCGCGTCGCCGCCATTTTCACACGTGCATTGAGATTGATAGGGAGAGGACGTGGCTGGCGTCCTCTCCATTTAGATTATAAGAGACTGAGAGAGATTTACTGGAGCTGACTAGGAGGAGTACTCTTACTGTAGAAGTGTAGAGACTGAGTGGAGAGAGTTTACTAGTGAGGACAGTGCAGTTTGCTTTATAATCCGTTCTCTGCCTGAAAAAAGCGATACACAGCACACAGTGACTCAGTCACATACCATATCTGTGTGCACTGCTCAGGCTCAGGCCAGTGTGCTGCATCATCTATTATCTATATATAATATTATATATATCTGTCTGACTGCTCAGCTCACACAGCTTATAATTGTGGGGGAGACTGGGGAGCACTACTGCAGTGCCAGTTATAGGTTATAGCAGGAGCCAGGAGTACATAATATATTATATAGTGAGTGACCACCAGACACACAGTGCAGTTTATTTAATATATCCGTTCTCTGCCTGAAAAAAGCGATACACACAGTGACTCAGTCAGTCACATACCATATCTGTGTGCACTGCTCAGGCTCAGGCCAGTGTGCTGCATCATCTATATATATTATATATCTGTCTGACTGCTCAGCTCACACAGCTTATAATTGTGGGGGAGACTGGGGAGCACTACTGCAGTGCCAGTTATAGGTTATAGCAGGAGCCAGGAGTACATAATATTATATTAAAATTAAACAGTGCACACTTTTGCTGCAGGAGTGCCACTGCCAGTGCGACTAGTGACCAGTGACCTGACCACCAGTATATATAATATTAGTAGTATACTATCTCTTTATCAACCAGTCTATATTAGCAGCAGACACAGTACAGTGCGGTAGTTCACGGCTGTGGCTACCTCTGTGTCGGCACTCGGCAGCCCGTCCATAATTGTATATACCACCTAACCGTGGTTTTTTTTTCTTTCTTTATACATACATACTAGTTACGAGTATACTATCTCTTTATCAACCAGTCTATATATTAGCAGCAGACACAGTACAGTGCGGTAGTTCACGGCTGTGGCTACCTCTGTGTCGGCACTCAGCAGCCCGTCCATAATTGTATATACCACCTAACCGTGGTTTTTTTTTCTTTCTTTATACATACATACTAGTTACGAGTATACTATCTCTTTATCAACCAGTCTATATTAGCAGCAGACACAGTACAGTGCGGTAGTTCACGGCTGTGGCTACCTCTGTGTCGGCACTCGGCAGCCCGTCCATAATTGTATATACCACCTAACCGTGGTTTTTTTTTCTTTCTTTATACATACATACTAGTTACGAGTATACTATCTCTTTATCAACCAGTCTATATATTAGCAGCAGACACAGTACAGTGCGGTAGTTCACGGCTGTGGCTACCTCTGTGTCGGCACTCGGCAGCCCGTCCATAATTGTATATACCACCTAACCGTGGTTTTTTTTTCTTTCTTTATACATACATACTAGTTACGAGTATACTATCTCTTTATCAACCAGTCTATATTAGCAGCAGACACAGTACAGTGCGGTAGTTCACGGCTGTGGCTACCTCTGTGTCGGCACTCGGCAGCCCGTCCATAATTGTATATACCACCTAACCGTGGTTTTTTTTTCTTTCTTTATACATACATACTAGTTACGAGTATACTATCTCTTTATCAACCAGTCTATATATTAGCAGCAGACACAGTACAGTGCGGTAGTTCACGGCTGTGGCTACCTCTGTGTCGGCACTCGGCAGCCCGTCCATAATTGTATATACCACCTAACCGTGGTTTTTTTTTCTTTCTTTATACATACATACTAGTTACGAGTATACTATCTCTTTATCAACCAGTCTATATATTAGCAGCAGACACAGTACAGTGCGGTAGTTCACGGCTGTGGCTACCTCTGTGTCGGCACTCGGCAGCCCGTCCATAATTGTATATACCACCTAACCGTGGTTTTTTTTTCTTTCTTTATACATACATACTAGTTACGAGTATACTATCTCTTTATCAACCAGTCTATATATTAGCAGCAGACACAGTACAGTGCGGTAGTTCACGGCTGTGGCTACCTCTGTGTCGGCACTCGGCAGCCCGTCCATAATTGTATATACCACCTAACCGTGGTTTTTTTTTCTTTCTTTATACATACATACTAGTTACGAGTATACTATCTCTTTATCAACCAGTCTATATATTAGCAGCAGACACAGTACAGTGCGGTAGTTCACGGCTGTGGCTACCTCTGTGTCGGCACTCGGCAGCCCGTCCATAATTGTATACTAGTATCCAATCCATCCATCTCCATTGTTTACCTGAGGTGCCTTTTAGTTGTGCCTATTAAAATATGGAGAACAAAAATGTTGAGGTTCCAAAATTAGGGAAAGATCAAGATCCACTTCCACCTCGTGCTGAAGCTGCTGCCACTAGTCATGGCCGAGACGATGAAATGCCAGCAACGTCGTCTGCCAAGGCCGATGCCCAATGTCATAGTACAGAGCATGTCAAATCCAAAACACCAAATATCAGTAAAAAAAGGACTCCAAAACCTAAAATAAAATTGTCGGAGGAGAAGCGTAAACTTGCCAATATGCCATTTACCACACGGAGTGGCAAGGAACGGCTGAGACCCTGGCCTATGTTCATGGCTAGTGGTTCAGCTTCACATGAGGATGGAAGCACTCAGCCTCTCGCTAGAAAAATGAAAAGACTCAAGCTGGCAAAAGCAGCACAGCAAAGAACTGTGCATTCTTCGAAATCCCAAATCCACAAGGAGAGTCCAATTGTGTCGGTTGCGATGCCTGACCTTCCCAACACTGGACGTGAAGAGCATGCGCCTTCCACCATTTGCACGCCCCCTGCAAGTGCTGGAAGGAGCACCCGCAGTCCAGTTCCTGATAGTCAGATTGAAGATGTCAGTGTTGAAGTACACCAGGATGAGGAGGATATGGGTGTTGCTGGCGCTGGGGAGGAAATTGACCAGGAGGATTCTGATGGTGAGGTGGTTTGTTTAAGTCAGGCACCCGGGGAGACACCTGTTGTCCGTGGGAGGAATATGGCCGTTGACATGCCTGGTGAAAATACCAAAAAAATCAGCTCTTCGGTGTGGAGGTATTTCACCAGAAATGCGGACAACAGGTGTCAAGCCGTGTGTTCCCTTTGTCAAGCTGTAATAAGTAGGGGTAAGGACGTTAACCACCTCGGAACATCCTCCCTTATACGTCACCTGCAGCGCATTCATAATAAGTCAGTGACAAGTTCAAAAACTTTGGGTGACAGCGGAAGCAGTCCACTGACCAGTAAATCCCTTCCTCTTGTAACCAAGCTCACGCAAACCACCCCACCAACTCCCTCAGTGTCAATTTCCTCCTTCCCCAGGAATGCCAATAGTCCTGCAGGCCATGTCACTGGCAATTCTGACGAGTCCTCTCCTGCCTGGGATTCCTCCGATGCATCCTTGCGTGTAATGCCTACTGCTGCTGGCGCTGCTGTTGTTGCCGCTGGGAGTCGATGGTCATCCCAGAGGGGAAGTCGTAAGCCCACTTGTACTACTTCCAGTAAGCAATTGACTGTTCAACAGTCCTTTGCGAGGAAGATGAAATATCACAGCAGTCATCCTACTGCAAAGCGGATAACTGAGTCCTTGACAACTATGTTGGTGTTAGACGTGCGTCCGGTATCCGCCGTTAGTTCACAGGGAACTAGACAATTTATTGAGGCAGTGTGCCCCCGTTACCAAATACCATCTAGGTTCCACTTCTCTAGGCAGGCGATACCGAGAATGTACACGGACGTCAGAAAAAGACTCACCAGTGTCCTAAAAAATGCAGTTGTACCCAATGTCCACTTAACCACGGACATGTGAACAAGTGGAGCAGGGCAGGGTCAGGACTATATGACTGTGACAGCCCACTGGGTAGATGTATGGACTCCCGCCGCAAGAACAGCAGCGGCGGCACCAGTAGCAGCATCTCGCAAACGCCAACTCTTTCCTAGGCAGGCTACGCTTTGTATCACCGCTTTCCAGAATACGCACACAGCTGAAAACCTCTTACGGCAACTGAGGAAGATCATCGCGGAATGGCTTACCCCAATTGGACTCTCCTGTGGATTTGTGGCATCGGACAACGCCAGCAATATTGTGTGTGCATTAAATATGGGCAAATTCCAGCACGTCCCATGTTTTGCACATACCTTGAATTTGGTGGTGCAGAATTTTTAAAAAAACGACAGGGGCGTGCAAGAGATGCTGTCGGTGGCCAGAAAAATTGCGGGACACTTTCGGCGTACAGGCACCACGTACAGAAGACTGGAGCACCACCAAAAACTACTGAACCTGCCCTGCCATCATCTGAAGCAAGAAGTGGTAACGAGGTGGAATTCAACCCTCTATATGCTTCAGAGGTTGGAGGAGCAGCAAAAGGCCATTCAAGCCTATACAATTGAGCACGATATAGGAGGTGGAATGCACCTGTCTCAAGTGCAGTGGAGAATGATTTCAACGTTGTGCAAGGTTCTGATGCCCTTTGAACTTGCCACACGTGAAGTCAGTTCAGACACTGCCAGCCTGAGTCAGGTCATTCCCCTCATCAGGCTTTTGCAGAAGAAGCTGGAGGCATTGAAGAAGGAGCTAAAAGGGAGCGATTCCGCTAGGCATGTGGGACTTGTGGATGCAGCCCTTAATTCGCTTAACAAGGATTCACGGGTGGTCAATCTGTTGAAATCAGAGCACTACATTTTGGCCACCGTGCTCGATCCTAGATTTAAAGCCTACCTTGGATCTCTCTTTCCGGCAGACACAGGTCTGCTGGGGTTGAAAGACCTGCTGGTGACAAAATTGTCAAGTCAAGCGGAACGCGACCTGTCAACATCTCCTCCTTCACATTCTCCCGCAACTGGGGGTGCGAGGAAAAGGCTCAGAATTCCGAGCCCACCCGCTGGCGGTGATGCAGGGCAGTCTGGAGCGACTGCTGATGCTGACATCTGGTCCGGACTGAAGGACCTGACAACGATTACGGACATGTCGTCTACTGTCACTGCATATGATTCTCTCAACATTGATAGAATGGTGGAGGATTATATGAGTGACCGCATCCAAGTAGGCACGTCACACAGTCCGTACTTATACTGGCAGGAAAAAGAGGCAATTTGGAGGCCCTTGCACAAACTGGCTTTATTCTACCTAAGTTGCCCTCCCACAAGTGTGTACTCCGAAAGAGTGTTTAGTGCCGCCGCTCACCTTGTCAGCAATCGGCGTACGAGGTTACATCCAGAAAATGTGGAGAAGATGATGTTCATTAAAATGAATTATAATCAATTCCTCCGCGGAGACATTGACCAGCAGCAATTGCCTCCACAAAGTACACAGGGAGCTGAGATGGTGGATTCCAGTGGGGACGAATTGATAATCTGTGAGGAGGGGGATGTACACGGTGATATATCGGAGGGTGAAGATGAGGTGGACATCTTGCCTCTGTAGAGCCAGTTTGTGCAAGGAGAGATTAATTGCTTCTTTTTTGGGGGGGGTCCAAACCAACCCGTCATATCAGTCACAGTCGTGTGGCAGACCCTGTCACTGAAATGATGGGTTGGTTAAAGTGTGCATGTCCTGTTTTGTTTATACAACATAAGGGTGGGTGGGAGGGCCCAAGGACAATTCCATCTTGCACCTCTTTTTTCTTTTCTTTTTCTTTGCATCATGTGCTGATTGGGGAGGGTTTTTTGGAAGGGACATCCTGCGTGACACTGCAGTGCCACTCCTAGATGGGCCCGGTGTTTGTGTCGGCCACTAGGGTCGCTAATCTTACTCACACAGCTACCTCATTGCGCCTCTTTTTTTCTTTGCGTCATGTGCTGTTTGGGGAGGGTTTTTTGGAAGGGACATCCTGCGTGACACTGCAGTGCCACTCCTAGATGGGCCCGGTGTTTGTGTCGGCCACTAGGGTCGCTAATCTTACTCACACAGCTACCTCATTGCGCCTCTTTTTTTCTTTGCGTCATGTGCTGTTTGGGGAGGGTTTTTTGGAAGGGCCATCCTGCGTGACACTGCAGTGCCACTCCTAGATGGGCCCGGTGTTTGTGTCGGCCACTAGGGTCGCTAATCTTACTCACACAGCTACCTCATTGCGCCTCTTTTTTTCTTTGCGTCATGTGCTGTTTGGGGAGGGTTTTTTGGAAGGGACATCCTGCGTGACACTGCAGTGCCACTCCTAGATGGGCCCGGTGTTTGTGTCGGCCACTAGGGTCGCTTATCTTACTCACACAGCGACCTCGGTGCAAATTTTAGGACTAAAAATAATATTGTGAGGTGTGAGGTATTCAGAATAGACTGAAAATGAGTGTAAATTATGGTTTTTGAGGTTAATAATACTTTGGGATCAAAATGACCCCCAAATTCTATGATTTAAGCTGTTTTTTAGTGTTTTTGGAAAAAAACACCCGAATCCAAAACACACCCGAATCCGACAAAAAAAATTCGGTGAGGTTTTGCCAAAACGCGTTCGAACCCAAAACACGGCCGCGGAACCGAACCCAAAACCAAAACACAAAACCCGAAAAATTTCAGGCGCTCATCTCTACTGCTTATACAGTAATACAAATGAAAGGAGAAAAGCTTGTTCATGATAGTTATGTACATGGATGATCTATTGCTTGCAGGGCAGGACAGCCAGGTAGCCAAGGTGAAGTTGTTGCTGAGTAACAGCAAATTTGGTCTGGCAGACACAAAAACCTGTCAGTTCAGAAATTGACAAAACTAGAAAAATAACAAAAAGCTATGTGTACAACGCAAGGACGTGCACTAAGGTAAATGGCCCAGGAGGCACTGACTAGAACCAGAGCCAAATTTACACACAAAATATGTGCCAAAGGGTTCATGAGGGCATTATACACAGGTGCAGAGGTATAAACTCCTGAAAATGAGGTGAGTTTTCATCAGAGATGTGAGGAAAAGATAGGCACCTGCCACAGACTTTTTACTCCAGAGTTTTAACTATAAAAAATATTAGAATACAATACAAAGAAGATATTTTTAACATATTCTTTGTATTTTTCATATACTATATAGTCAAAACTCTGTCTTATATGTTAGTATGACAGGAAAGGCTCTGCCACACCTGTCTCACCCCACCGCACGTCACTGGTACAAAGTCAGAGACAAAGAAAATGAGGATAGTTCCTTATCAAGGTGCCATTGGAACTTTAATTGATGCAAGTATTGGCACCTGTCCAGACATTACAAATGCAGTCAGTCGTGTTAGCCAATAAATCCTGGAAGGAAGCATTGGACTGCCATACAGCCTATTCTAAGATACATGAATGGTACAAACTCCTTAAAACTAAACTTTTCAAAAGCTGGAAATTTGGATTTGCAGTCCTTCTCTGATGCCGAATGGGGATCAGATGAGGACATTAGGTGTTTCTGTACGGGATACCTGTTCCCATTGGTTGCCACAGCCATCAGCTGGGCTAGCAGGAAACAGTCTACTATTGCCTTATCTACTACTGGCACTCACAGAAACAGCCAAAGAAGCATTGTGGCCAAAAGAGAATTTATGTGGTTTAGTCCAAATTACACCATCAGCATTGTATATGACAACAAAGGTGCAATTGACTTGTCTTCCAGCACCTAACATCATGGTTGGTTTAAGCATATTGCCATAAGACACCATTTCATAAAAGATCTGATTGATACTGTGGTAATTAGAGTGAATTATGTGACTAGTGAGGAAAACATTGCTGATATATTAACTAAGGGTCTGACGTCACATGTGCTAAATGTCTTTCTAAGAAAATTGTACTAGAGTGTATTTTGATATAATGATTGTTTAATGTCATGCTATTTTTATTTATGAATACTCCTGTATTTTTGGATGCAAAAGAGCATTTGGAATTGGAATGTCTTAGAATAAGAAACAGCCTTGAGTAGGGAGGTTCTTGTGGAGAACGCTCTGTGCTGTCTTATCCTTGTTGGTGCTGCTGCAGGGTCCCCATAGCAACAGAGGTATGCTGACATCACACACATGACCACTGATTTAATGCCCTTCTGCACATGCACAACTTTGCCATGTGTTTTCCTTTCCCTCTTCCATAGGTCTAGGATATGGCCCTGAGTGTCTGCATAGACACACTGTAGAGCCTGTTTATACCATTGTGTCATTACCACTCCTGGCTGGACATGTTATACTATATGTCCCTGCATTGTATAGCTGCTGCATTAGCCCTGTGTTGACTAACATTACATGTTCTACCTGAGTAATAAACCAATCCCTGGTTAAGCTATTCTTTGTTTTGCCAATACTATGGTATACAGAAAAGTGGGGTAGAGTGATGCATACACATAAGTCAGTGGCGCATTAGCATTCCCTTTGCTGCACACCATTCACATTCAGAATGTTGCTACATTGGAACCTACGTGCGGCTAGGGCGGGATGTACTATATCAAAGTTAAAAATGTGGTAAAACTTCTAAAATCAACTTTCAGAGGTTTACTGCAACACATATGGCTCACAGAGATATCCACTGCGGAACAGCAGTCCCCATAGAATATTCTTTGGGCTGCACTGAACTGTGGGTCTGAACTGAAGCACAACTTTCCGGAGCTTCTGCGTTATAGGCCATGCCATCTATGGAGAGAGCCTTCTGATCCCCCTCCCTCCCCCTTCTGATGGTACATGCGCAGGTTGATAGTCACATGTACAATAGGACTCCTAGGTTATAACCCAAAAGTCTTCTCAATACAAGTGAGAGCTATTATCGGAAGAGCTGTCATGGCATGTAAGTGTAGCTGCATACTGGCAACCACATATGCCATATGAAGGCGAAAGTGAGTGGGATGCATCATAATTTTCATTTGTGTGAAGGTGATAAAAATATCAAATTCATTGTGGATAACCAAACTTTATCAGAACAGAAAGCATATTCCTTGGCTACATTCCTTCCTATATTCCTAACTACAGTATCTATCAACTTTTCCTATTTGTAGCCGGTCTACTTCCCGTCTATAGGCCATATCTCTCTCCCCTTTATCTCTCTCCAAGGCTTAGTAAATAAATCCCTTTGTACCTTAACCATGAGAATTACTTTATTGGAAACCACATCTGAAAACGTGTACTCTTTCAAATAAACACATTGCAAACAGGAAGCGCACTTGCAGGATATAAATGCTTTAGTGCATATACACATTCCATTATGTCTCCATAGTATAACCTTGTCACGATTGTATCCACACTCAGAACACCTTCTAAGTTGGATGGTCGTGACGTTGGTGCATTGCAAATTATCCTAACAATAAAACATATCGGTCTGCCACCATCAAAGGAATTCTGGGAAGTAACTCCAACAATGGCCTTTCAGTTCTGCTAACAGTATATACGCTTTAAAAATCAGAAGCTTGTGCTTCACAAGGCCATAGGTCTGAGAACACCTTCGAAATGCTTCTCACTAAGGTGAAAAGCATCCTGGGAGATCTATCACATCAAAATCTTGGGATGTTCTCTATGTTGACATCTAACAAGTGATATTGATCTACAACTTGTTAGATTAGCCATCTGAGAGGTAGTTTTTTCCGACTGCAATAGATATGTTAAATAGGACAAATCTTAGGTAATGGAGACATTTTGAAAAGGACGTACTTTTATTCTTATGATTTCTGTACTTGGTCATGTTTAAATTTAATTTGTTGTTCATGCATGTGAACCATTGATGACAATAAAGTATTACAGGTTGAGTATCCCATATCCAAATATTCCGAAATACGGAATATTCCGAAATACGGAATATTCCGAAATACGGGCTTTTTTGAGTGAGAGTGAGATAGTGAAACCTTTGTTTTTTGATGGCTCAATGTACACAAACTTTGTTTATTACACAAAGTTATTAAAAATATTGTATTAAATGACCTTCAGGCTGTGTGTATAAGGTGTATATGAAACCTAAATGAATTGTGTGAATGTACACACACTTTGTTTAATGCACAAAGTTATAAAAAAAATATTGTCTAAAATGACCTTCAGGCTGTGTGTATAAGGTGTATATGAAACATAAATGCATTCTGTGCTTAGATTTAGGTCCCATCACCGTGATATCTCATTATGGTATGCAATTATTCCAAAATACGGAAAAATCCGATATCCAAAATACCTCTGGTCCCAAGCATTTTGGATAAGGGATACTCAACCTGTATTAATAATAATAATAATAATAATAATAATAATACAGTTTTATTATTAACACAGAAAATCAGAACTAGAAATTATGATTTAATATCAAGAATTACTTCAGAGCTTACAGTTACAAAAAAGGATACAAAGAGTATATGAACATTTTAAAAGTACACACAGATTTCAGACAATTTCAGAGAAAATAAAAAAGTATAAAAACAAACCCACACATTACATAAGTTAAGAACTCTTCTTGTGAAGGAGTTAAGTTAGAAGCGGTTTATACATAACCAGTAACTCAGGACTCTCCTCGGGTAATGCACACACAGAGCAAATTCTCCTCAGACTTTATCCCTTAGTCCTGCCCTTGTGGATTTTTAACCCTTGCAAAACCAGAATTGTTTTTGCCTAGATACCTGAAGGTCCTTTGTGTGCTCATAACCTAGGATTTTCTCGTTCAAACAAGCAGGGGCCCTTACTTATCTTGTTTTATTCTGTTTGAAGACTAAGACCTGTGAATTATCAATATACTGTACTTTGCAGTTTTATTAACTTGGTTAGGAAGAAATTCCATGCCAGATGCCTTCTTGAGGAAGTTCTATTACCTTTCTTGAAAAGAATTTGACACCTCTTTGGATGGCCATGAGACAGATACTAGTTACTCAGGCCCTCCTGCTGGGTAGAGTACACATACATTTCCTTTTACAATCCAAATGTCCCCTGACCCAGTTCATACAGTTTCACAAATTACATTTTCCATATAGAAGGTACACTGATACAACATGCAATTTGAATAATCTGATAGTTTGGGATCAGATCATGTGATGGATCCCGACACCTCCCCCTTCAAAATGGTGCACAATGGGGGTGACACATGCACTGTCTCATCTACTGACTACCTGTTTATCTTGCCAAGAGTGCCCATCAGCATTACTGTGCTTTGCTCCCTTTCTGTGCTGCATGGTAAAGTTGTACTGCTCCAAGGTAAGGCTCCATCGTAGAAGTTTACCATTATCTACAGAGACTTTATTAAGCCATATGAGTGGATTGTTATCAGTTACCATGGTGAGGTCTCTTCCATACAGATTTCGCTGTAGTTTTTGGAGAGACCATACAATAGCCAATCTTTTTCAATGGTGACAAAGGCCACTTCTGGGGGAACCAATTTTATACTTAAGAAAATTACAGGATGATCTTCCTGATGCTCATTGAGCTTACTGAGCACAGCGCCTAACCCATAATTAGAGGCGTCAGTATGTACAATGAACCTTCTTCTAAAATCTGGGCCCTGAAGCACAGGAGACTGAGCTGAAGCAGACTTTAGAGGTAGGGAGACCCTCTCACAGTCCTCTGTCCAAATTACCACCTGTGGCAATTTCTTGTCAAACCTGTCAAGTGCTTGACTATGGTGCTGTAGTGAGGTACAAATTTTTGGTAGTACCCTGCAGTACCTAAAAAATACATGACATTGTTTTTAGTCTTAGGGGTATGCCATGCAGCAATAGCTTCTACTTTGTCTGGCTTTGGGTTGAGGGTAACACATCTTATACAGTGCCCTAGATATTGCACCTCTATCATGCCAAGCTGGCATTTCTCGAGTTTGATCATCAGACTTGGCCCAGTGGTTTAGCCTGACATACAGTACTATTCAGACTTCTCCCAGGTCCGGCTGAACACTGCAATGTCATCAAGGTAGGTAACTGCACGGCCTTAATGGCCTTCAAGTAGGTCATTATTCAGGCGCAGGAAGAAATGGCTTTCACAGAAATTGTCCAAAAAGTGAAAAACTCCTAGGGGTAAATTTACTAAGATTCGTATTTTCCCGTTTCAGGTCAAAGTTCAATCACGAATGACATCGAAAGTGTAAAACTGCAACTTTTTGAATTGATTACGACTAATTTACTAAGCTGTCGTATTCGGGTTTTTCTTTTGTTCCGATGTCGATGTCATTCGTGGTTTTTTTTCTATTTTTACGGCAGTGATTAGCAAAACACTGCCGACTTTTTTTACAATCAATCTCGGCCGGATCTGTGTGATCCGTGCTGGGGTTTATTTATTTTTATTTTTTAATTAAACACTGTAAAATAATAAAAAAAAATGCGTGGGGTCCCCCCTCCTAAGCATAACCAGCCTCGGGCTCTTTGAGCCGATCCTGGTTGCAAAAATATGGGGAAAAAAATGACAGGGGTTCCCCCATATTTAAGCAACCAGCATCGGGCTCTGCGCCTGGTCCTGGTCCCAAAAATACGGGGGACAAAAAGAGTAGGGGTCCCCCGTATTTTTAAAACCAGCACCGGGCTCCACTAGCTGGACAGATAATGCCACAGCCGGGGGTCACATTTATATAGTGCCCTGCGGCCGTGGCATCAAAAATCCAACTAGTCACCCCTGGCCGGGGTACCCTGGGGGAGTGGGGACCCCTTCAATCAAGGGGTCCCCCCCCCCAGCCACCCAAGGGCCAGGGGTGAAGCCCGAGGCTGTCCCCCCCATCCAATGGGCTGCGGATGGGGGGGCTGATAGCCTTTGTTGTAAAAGAAAAGATATTGTTTTTAGTAGCAGTACTACAAGTCCCAGCAAGCCTCCCCCGCATGCTGGTACTTGGAGAACCACAAGTACCAGCATGCGGCGGAAAAACTGGCCCGCTGGTACCTGTAGTACTACTACTAAAAAAATACCCAAAAAAAGACAAGACACACACACCGTGAAAGTATAATTTTATTACATACATACACACATACATACATACTTACCTTAAGTTCCCACGCAGGTCGGTCCTCTTCTCCAGTAGAATCCAAGGGGTACCTGTTGAAGAAATTATACTCACGAGATCCAGGGGTCCAGGCTCCTCGGGAAATCCAGGGGTAATCCACGTACTTGAAAAACAAAACAAAACGGTGTCCCGACCACGAACTGAAAGGGGACCCATGTTTGCACATGGGTCACCTTTCCACGAATGCCAGAAACCCACTTTGACTTCTGTCTAAGTGGGTTTCTTCAGCCAATCAGGGAGCGCCACGTTGTAGCACTCTCCTGATCAGCTGTGTGGTCCTGTCCTCACTGACAGGCAGCACACGGCAGTGTTACAATGTAGCGCCTATGCGCTACATTGTAACCAATGATGGGAACTTTCTGCCCTGCGGTTGACCTAAAGTGACGTCACCGCTGAGCAGAAAGTTCCCATCATTGGTTACAATGTAGCGCATAGGCGCTACATTGTAACACTGCCGTGTGCTGCCTGTCAGTGAGGACAGGACCACACAGCTGATCAGGAGAGTGCTACAACGTGGCGCTCCCTGATTGGCTGAAGAAACCCACTTAGACAGAAGTCAAAGTGGGTTTCTGGCATTCGTGGAAAGGTGACCCATGTGCAAACATGGGTCCCCTTTCAGTTCGTGGTCGGGACACCGTTTTTTTTTTCAAGTACGTGGATTACCCCTGGATTTCCCGAGGAGCCTGGACCCCTGGATCTCGTGAATATAATTTCTTCAACAGGTACCCCTTGGATTCTACTGGAGAAGAGGACCGACCTGCGTGGGAACTTAAGGTAAGTATGTATGTATGTGTGTATGTATGTAATAAAATTATACTTTCACGGTGTGTGTGTCTTGTCTTTTTTTGGGTATTTTTTTAGTAGTAGTACTACAGGTACCAGCGGGCCAGTTTTTCCGCCGCATGCTGGTACTTGTGGTTCTCCAAGTACCAGCATGCGGGGGAGGCTTGCTGGGCCTTGTAGTACTGCTACTAAAAACAATATCTTTTCTTTTACAACAAAGGCTATCAGCCTCCCCATCCGCAGCCCATTGGATGGGGGGGGACAGCCTCGGGCTTCACCCCTGGCCCTTGGGTGGCTGGGGGGGGGGACCCCTTGATTGAAGGGGTCCCCACTCCCCCAGGGTACCCCGGCCAGGAGTGACTAGTTGGATTTTTGATGCCACGGCCGCAGGGCACTATATAAAAGTGACCCCCGGCTGTGGCATTATCTGTCCAGCTAGTGGAGCCCGGTGCTGGTTTTAAAAATACGGGGGACCCCTACTCTTTTTGTCCCCCGTATTTTTGGGACCAGGACCAGGCGCAGAGCCCGATGCTGGTTGCTTAAATATGGGGGAACCCCTGTCATTTTTTTCCCCATATTTCTGCAACCAGGATCGGCTCAAAGAGCCCGAGGCTGGTTATGCTTAGGAGGGGGGACCCCACGCAATTTTTTTTGAAAAAATAAGCACTTTCCCACCCCTTCCCACTGATATACATGCACGGATCTCATGGATCCGTGCATGCCTATCCAATCACGAATAAAAAAAAAGGTCTGGTTTTTTTAGCACTTTTTTACGAGTTGTAATTTTTCACGGCAGTGTTTGTTTGGTTTTTGCTTTGCACTTCTTAGTAAATGACCGAGATTCATACTTAAACAGCCGCGTTTTGACCGATGGTGTATTCATTCGTAATTTTTTACTTGGACTTGCAAAAAATTACGAATGCCCTCATCTCTGCCGTGATTAGTGTTTAGTAAATTACCGAGATGACACTTTGATGAAAAAACGGCATTTCGGTCAAAATCGGGAGCTTAGTAAATTTCCCCCCTAGTGTATTTGTTTTTTTGACTAGCATCTGTTTTTTTGACTAGCTTGCGTGGATGTCTATGATTGCTCAGCAAAACTAATTTTACAAAAACAGCAGTGCCATCTAATATTGTGTATATTTTACATTGTACAGATTGTTCACTACAATTATTTGTAAACAATATTTGCAGTTTCTCCTTCAGGGATTAGCACAAAAAGATGCTTGGGGCTACTTACTGAAGCCACATAAAGCTTCCCAAGGGGCAATCAATATCTCAGTCCCGTATAAATTCACTTTAGTCAAACAAATATTATCTTATAGATCAAAAATCTGTTGCTATATTAACTAACACCAAAAGGTTGCAAATAACATGACCAGCGACTCTATGATACAGTATATATCAACTCACATTGTGTGTAACCATAGAGTGTAGTATTTGTCTTGGTGTGTCATCTACTGGATTGACGTGTAAACTGAATCTTCATGAGTCAAGATAACCTGCCTGATTAGTGATTAACATATTGGGATTGAGTACTTCCAGCCAACTTGGACGTTTTAGTAAACCAGCAATCAAGTACAAGGCAAAACCATGCCTTGAGCTATATAAAAAAAAGGAGTTTGGCTGGAAACCGGCACCTCCGGGCAAACTTGTACTTTATTACATCCGGCCCATAATTTGCTTTTCATGCGAAACAGATCTTGTACATTTATAGTATTTATATTTATATATGCACACATATGGTATATATATATATATATATATATATATATATAAAAATATATATATATATATATATATAAAACTCTGTGTTTGGAATGTGCAATGTATGTATATATTGTATGTATAACTATATATATATATATTTATTCACAAGATGAGTATATATATATATATATATATATATATATATATAAAGCCAAATTAAAGGGGCACTCACCAGAAAAAATTTTGCACTTAAAAAAACATTGATTTTAATTCATACTTATCAGGACATCTCAAAAGAATAGTTCAATCGACGTTTCGATCCATCCGGATCATCATCAGGATATACAACAGACACAGCTCTTGCAGCGAACTATATCTGTTAGCATATAAAAATATATTTATAGACACCGCTAAAGCCCGGCACTCTCCATGGGTATTAATGATTACTCGCTGCGGTGCCTTCTGCAGACCATATATATATAAACACTATTCGACGGCACTCACCTTTTCTTAGATTTGGGGTGTAACACGGTTTGTGACCACTTTGTTTAAATATACATCACAGGAGCCCATGATAACTACATGAACTAAAACTCCATTGTTTATTATTGTTAGTTAATATAGTGAGTGCAGAGCTCCTGTGATTTCTATTTAAACAATGTGGTCACAATCTGTGTTGCACCCTTAAATCTAGGAATAGGTGAGTGCCGTGGAATAGTGTTTTTTGTTTATTAGATACATTTTAATTAAGCTTTTTGTGATCACATTTTCTCATGCACCTTGTTTTAACTTAATTAGTGTCAGCTGTTCACCTACAGTAGGTGCTTTACAATAGGTGGTAACTGTCTCGCCTATTTAAGCACAGTTGCTGGGAGCTTTAGACCAGATAGCATACCTAAAGTTTAACACTAATGTGATAGCTGTTTTCATGATAATTATTTTGAGCAATAGAGTAGTACCTGCAGTATAGTGGGGTCCCTTGCCGGTGGCTGCAGGCTTAAATGGATTGATCAATACATAAACTAAAACTCCACTGTTTACCATTGTTAGTTAATATAGCGAGTGCAGAGCCCCTGTGATTAATATAAATATATATATATATATATACACTGTATATATATATATATATATATATATATATATAGAAATATATAATATGTATATATATATATATATATATATATATATATATGGTATTTATCTTCAAGATGAAGCAGTCACAACACCAGGTTTGCCACTCTGGCTCATAGACAGCATGCATAATATTTGTGGACTATCCCGATCCTGGCATCCTAACGCTAGTTACCGCCCCCAGTCTATCGCCTGGCCAGCTAATCCGCTGCAGGAGCCCTGTGCTCTGCTTCCAGCAAAGCCTTAAGCCCAGCTCATAGGTGGTGCTGATTGCTTGGTTGTGAACCCCAGCACACTGCAAAACCTGGACTGGACAACCAGCCTGCACCCAGGTAATAAAGTGGAAAGCATTGCCTCTGCCATGCGGCACTGTGGCCTCCCTGTCACTAAAATAATAAATATATATATATATATATACAGGTTGTGTATCCCATATCCAAATATTCCGAAATACGGAATATTCCGAAATACGGACTTTTTTGAGTGAGAGTGAGATAGTGAAACCTTTGTTTTTTGATGGCTCAATGTACACAAACTTTGTTTAATACACAAAGTTATTCAAGATATTGTATTAAATGACCTTCAGGCTGTGTGTATAAGGTGTATATGAAACATACATGAATTGTGTGAATGTACACACACTTTGTTTAATGCACAAAGTTCTAAAAAATATTGGCTATTATTACCTTCAGGCTGTGTGTATAAGGTGTATATGTAACATAAATGCGTACTGTGCTTAGATTTAGGTCCCATCACCATGATATCTCATTATGGTATGCAATTATTCCAAAATACGGAAAAATCCGATATCCAAAATACCTCTGGTCCCAAGCATTTTGGATAAGGGATACTCTACCTGTATAGTCATTTTGTACTTGAGTAGCCTGCACACTGCACATGATGAAGTCCTTTGCATTGGGACGAAACGCGTCGGGAGTTACCCTGTACCCTCTTTTGATGGACAGATAAGCTTTTATATCTATTGTTTCTTGTACGTGTGATACCTGCTCGTTTTAAACCATGGTTTAATTTATGTGCTAAAGTAAATGTGAAGGGAGATATCCTGGACCCTATTTTTATGGACAGATAAGCTTCTATATCATTTGTTTCTTGTACGTGCGATACCTGCTCATTTTAAACCGTGGATATATTTTATGTACTTAATTAAATGTGAAAAATTATCTTTCTACTACGCTATTGTGGAGTGTGATATTCTGGGAGCATTTCCAATTAACACTCACTAAGTAGAAAAATGCTATAAGTACATATAGGTTTAAACGGTACACACTATTGGTTGTTTCTTTTTCTCTTTTGCATATTACTGTGATGATATTGGTCTGAGGACTGAAGATTCCTATCTGAGATAAGTGCTTGTCCCATTTTTTAATATCATTCTATGTCCCCACCGTCATTTTCTAGGCATTATTAGGCGCTGATTAGTTCTATTTTTTACACATTCTAATCGCCTTAATTTGTTATCAGCTGCCACCCACGTTTGTGAGGAATGCATGTGAAAATATTTTAATTATAAGAAAATATTTTAATATTTTACTACAGATTATATTTGATCCACATGAGCGCACACTTATACATTTTGACGATATATATATAATACTTTTTTCAATATCCATTTCCACTGAGGGCACCGGGGCATGTAATCCTTTAAAGGAGTGCCGGGCTAATCTTCTACAATATCCATTCAGGAGTCATCTTTTTGGCTCACTGCCAGAGCCAAGGCACCCCAGCATTTTTATCAACTATTACCATTTTCCCTGCAGCAGGATGACAGAGTAGCTGCCTCACGCAGTTGCGGAGGAGCCCTTTCCACTATTACCTTCACGGGCTGGTGCACTGGGAACACTTGTTTTAATGGCACAAGGCACTTCTTTATTGCAGTAAGCACTTTACAACACATTTCTGCACTTTATTGGACACTGCACGCCGCAGGTTCAGTGTCTGCAGCCCCGCACGAACTATCAGCACTTTTGAGAATATCATGGAGGATGTCCGTGGATTCAAACACCTTGATATCAAGAAAGGGGACGTCTACAGTTTCACGGACGAGGATGCCGACCGACTACGCTTTAAGGAACAACTCTCCTCCACCGACCAGCAGCAGGGTCCCGATGAGCTGTACCAACAATTATTTAAACTGAAACGGAGAGAGATAGACTTTTTGCTGCACGGTATCTCTCTGTCCGACTATCACAGAGAATGCATGATCCCTAGGGGTTTCAGGGTTAGAAACTCACCCACTATTGGGAGATATAACCCCGACTTCTGCAAGAAGTGGATCGGCATCACCAATAAATGCAGCCTGGACCTAATGCTGCTGGTGATAGAGGAAGCAGGCAGGGAACTCAGGGTGGTCAAAGAAAAAATCACCACCTTCGAAGTGGACCACTTACCCACCCTACAGCAAGATGAATCACATGACTGGCTTCTGAAATTACGCTCTCAATGCGATAACTATCGCAGAGACCTTATTAAATTCAAGAAGAACAAGCTGAGCACAGTCCAAGATGACTACGATAACAACAGAGTCTACAGGTGGTTGATGGGGAGTGGCACCGACAATTCCCAAACCTCTCGTCCCAGACCTAGACAGGGCTGGCGCCGTCGTAGGGAGAATGCATCCAAACCAACAGCATCGTCAAACAGCGACAGCGAATTCGCTGTAGCGGATTCAGATGGGTCGCAGGGAGCCCAGGCTGCCCCTTTAGGTCAAACAGTCGCAACCAGCTCCAAAACCAAAGGGCGCCCACCCGTCGGGGTGGGCAGAACACGAGACTCAATAGAACGAGCTGCAAAAAACAAAACTTGTTCTTTAACCTTTCCAAACGCATCCTTACTCCTGTAGAATTAGATGTGTTGAACTATGGCCTTTCGTTCGTCCCTACTAACCAGCATAAAGAACTTGACTGGAAGATTGATCTCTACCAATTCGCCAGGAAATTACGGAGACAAGAATATTTTGCTCTCCATCCGAAGCAAGTCTCTACACCCAATCTTACTTTTCAACCCTTTTTAAACAAGCGCAGTCAGTCTTCCTTCGATCCTCCATCTACCAATCCATCTATCAAATCTTACATCCGTTTGGTCGATGAAGCTGCAAGCAAATACACCAAAGCTAAACCACAAGTCCATCGTAACCTTTCCAAAAAGGAATGGACAGCTCTCAAGAACTTAGGAACATATACCGACATCGTTATCCGCCCCGCCGACAAAGGGGGCGGGGTAGTTGTTCTTGATATGGAATACTATCGATCGGAGACCCTATCTCAACTGGCAGACACCAATACATACAGCCTTTTGGAAAATGACCCCACTTCAGCATATAAGCAGGAACTCGATGCCATTCTATCGACAGCTCTCTCACAAGATTTAATCTCTGATAAATTACACAAGGCACTCACACAGAAATTTCCATTGGTCCCAGTGTTGTTTACCGTGCCCAAGATTCATAAGAACCCACATACACCCCCCGGACGCCCGATTATTTCAGCTTGCCAGTCACTATACCAACCAGTCTCTCAGTTTTTGGACTGTATATTACAACCCTTAGTGTTAAAACAGCGTACTTGTCTGAAGGACACTACCTCTTTTTTGAAGCTGCTGGATGGATTTGGCACGGTTCCGGAAGGTGCGATCTTGTGCACGGTTGATATCTGTAGTCTTTATACCAGCATCCCACACGCAGGTGGCCTGGAGGCAATGAAGACCTTTTTGACTACAGAGAGGATGTCTGATGTTGATTTGGACCTATTTTTGACCTTACTGGAGCTAACACTAACAAGGAACTACTGCCTATTCGACGGCCGGTTCTACCAACAGAGAACCGGATGTGCGATGGGAAGTAATGTAGCCCCTTCCTACGCCAATATCTACATGCTCCAAGAGGAAGCACAGATGTTCTTCCAAGATCACAATACGGCAAGGCATATAGCCCTTTTTTCAAGATATATTGATGATCTATTTATAATCTGGACCGGAGGAGAATCAACTCTACAAGCACTGCTGGAGTCCATTAACTCCAGGCCCTCTCCAATCAAGATTACTTTTCAGTGGTCCACCATAACCATCCATTATTTGGATGTCCAAGTCACCATCTGCAATGGAAAACTACAGACAGGAGTGTACAGCAAACCCACCGATAGAAACACTCTTCTACGGGCCAATAGTCATCATCCACGCTCATTGAAACTTGGACTCCCTAAGTCACAAATGATCAGAGTTGCCCGGATCAATAGCCAAGCGGAATGCTTAGAGAGCGAACTAGACAAGATGGTGTCAAAGTTCACAGCTAGAGGATACGACTGTACCTCTTTAAAAACCATCAAGCGCGAGGTGCTCCAAATGTCACGCAGCGATTTAATGCATACGAAAGAAAGATCAACTGACAATAGAATTACCTGGAACACGACCTTTGACACCTCCAGTCCGGTGCTCAGCAGAGCCAACAGGGCCCTTTGGCCCATAGTTTCCTCAGATATCCATCTTCCTTTCAAGCAAAAGACCCCAATGATGTGTTACAGGAGGGGACGTAACATCAAGGACATGGTTGTCCATGCAGATATAACCAACATCGTTAGGACTTCTCCTCAATCGCAGACCGATATGTTTTTGAGAAAAAAACCCGGCTGCTACCGTTGTCTGGGCTGCACTACGTGCAGCCACATGATCACGGGAACAGTATTCACCGTACCTCTAACCAACAAGAAGATCTACATTCGCCACACATTAACTTGCACGTCTTCTTTCATCATCTATGTAATTGTTTGTCCTTGTGGCTTGTGCTACGTGGGAAAAACTATTCGAACCCTACGGGAGCGTATGGCCCTGCACCGCTCGGCAATAAAAGCGGCTATCTCTGGCAATTCCTCCGACCAGCCTGTAGCCAGGCACTTTCAGGAATCCCGACACCGGCTCTCTGACCTTAAACACATCATTATAGACCATGTACCCAGATCCTTGCGAGGAGGAGACCGGGAGGGCCTGCTCCTTCGCAGAGAGGCGTCCTGGATATTTAAGCTTAACAGCATACACCCGGCTGGTCTTAATGAGAGGATAACATGGAGCATCTTTGGGTAGCTTACAGTGGAGGACTTTACTACATTTACCGTTCATAGACAATACCATTCCAGATATGCAACCGGGACCACGCTCTCTGTCACATTGCGGCATATGTGGCCAGCAGGTATCTGTGCAGCATAAGTGACAGATAGAGTGCAGGTCCCTAATGTGGACATGGCACGAGGAATACCCATCTGGCGTTTTTTATTACATTTCTGTATTTATGTATCGATATATTTATATTGCATTAGTTGCATGCATTTTCTGTTTCCCTTCAATTTTTTCCTTGACCTCGTTCTTTGTTTCAATGGCTGAATAGGGGTTTGGGTGAGGCTTTTCTTCATGATCTCCATACACATACTTAGCTGCAAGTCTCCTAACAACGCATATGGCTGATTCACTACCTGCTGAACGGCCCCCAATTTAGTATATATAGTAGTACACATGGGGTCGCCCAGTTCATGTAGTCTATATTTGCTCTTTAATGTCCATAGCAGTCTGTCCCGTTAGTGCATGTTTCTTCTGTATAGTTCACTAGCGGTGTTAATACTTTGCTTTTTGATCTGCACAGCCGCACTATTCCGGGTTCTCGCGCTTGGTCCGTTGCCCAGCAACGAGACAACACAGATACTTCCTATGACGCGTATACGCGTCATCAATCAGCGACACGCAGCGCGCACGCCGGGTCCGTAGGCGGCTTTCCTCCTGGTTTGGCGGGTTCTGTCTCTACAAGGGTAAGTAGTTTCTTTCTTACACACACTCTCACATCTTGACAACGGGGCTAGACACCCCGAAACGTTGGTGTTTTATTTTGTGATGCAAATACACATTTGACTGTTTTACAAGACCCTGAGTGCCGCAGCCTACTTTTTTCAATATATATATAATATATATATATATATATATATATAGTATTTTTCTTCAAGATGAAGCAGTCACAATACCAGGTTTGCCACTCTGGCTCATAGACAGTAGAGATGTGCACTTGAAATTTTTCGGGTTTTGTGTTTTGGTTTTGGGTTCGGTTCCGCGGCCGTGTTTTGGGTTCGACCGCGTTTTGGCAAAACCTCACCGAATTTTTTTTGTCGGATTCGGGTGTGTTTTGGATTCGGGTGTTTTTTTCAAAAAACACTAAAAAACAGCTTAAATCATAGAATTTGGGGGTCATTTTGATCCCAAAGTATTATTAACCTCAAAAACCATAATTTCCACTCATTTTCAGTCTATTCTGAATACCTCACACCTCACAATATTATTTTTAGTCCTAAAATTTGCACCGAGGTCGCTGGATGACTAAGCTAAGCGACCCTAGTGGCTGACACAAACACCGGGCCCATCTAGGAGTGGCACTGCAGTGTCACGCAGGATGGCCCTTCCAAAAAACACTCCCCAAACAGCACATGACGCAAAGAAAAAAAGAGGCGCAATGAGGTAGCTGTGTGAGTAAGATAAGCGACCCTAGTGGCCGACACAAACACCGGGCCCATCTAGGAGTGTCACTGCAGTGTCACGCAGGATGGCCCTTCCAAAAAACACTCCCCAAACAGCACATGACGCAAAGAAAAAAAGAGGCGCAATGAGGTAGCTGTGTGAGTAAGCTAAGCGACCCTAGTGGCCGACACAAACACCTGGCCCATCTAGGAGTGGCACTGCAGTGTCACGCAGGATGGCCCTTCCAAAAAACACTCCCCAAACAGCACATGACGCAAAGAAAAAAAGAGGCGCAATGAGGTAGCTGTGTGAGTAAGATAAGCGACCCTAGTGGCCGACACAAACACCGGGCCCATCTAGGAGTGGCACTGCAGTGTCAAGCAGGATGGCCCTTCCAAAAAACACTCCCCAAACAGCACATGACGCAAAGAAAAAAAGAGGCGCAATGAGGTAGCTGTGTGAGTAAGATAAGCGACCCTAGTGGCCGACACAAACACCGGGCCCATCTAGGAGTGGCACTGCAGTGTCACGCAGGATGGCCCTTCCAAAAAACACTCCCCAAACAGCACATGACGCAAAGAAAAAAGAGGCGCAATGAGGTAGCTGTGTGAGTAAGATAAGCGACCCTAGTGGCCGACACAAACACCTGGCCCATCTAGGAGTGGCACTGCAGTGTCACGCAGGATGGCCCTTCCAAAAAACACTCCCCAAACAGCACATGACGCAAAGAAAAAAAGAGGCGCAATGAGGTAGCTGTGTGAGTAAGATAAGCGACCCTAGTGGCCGACACAAACACCGGGCCCATCTAGGAGTGGCACTGCAGTGTCACGCAGGATGGCCCTTCCAAAAAACACTCCCCAAACAGCACATGACGCAAAGAAAAAAAGAGGCGCAATGAGGTAGCTGTGTGAGTAAGATAAGCGACCCTAGTGGCCGACACAAACACCGGGCCCATCTAGGAGTGGCACTGCAGTGTCACGCAGGATGGCCCTTCCAAAAAACACTCCCCAAACAGCACATGACGCAAAGAAAAAAAGAGGCGCAATGAGGTAGCTGTGTGAGTAAGATAAGCGACCCTAGTGGCCGACACAAACACCTGGCCCATCTAGGAGTGGCACTGCAGTGTCACGCAGGATGGCCCTTCCAAAAAACACTCCCCAAACAGCACATGACGCAAAGAAAAAAAGAGGCGCAATGAGGTAGCTGTGTGAGTAAGATAAGCGACCCTAGTGGCCGACACAAACACCGGGCCCATCTAGGAGTGGCACTGCAGTGTCACGCAGGATGGCCCTTCCAAAAAACACTCCCCAAACAGCACATGACGCAAAGAAAAAAAGAGGCGCAATGAGGTAGCTGTGTGAGTAAGATAAGCGACCCTAGTGGCCGACACAAACACCGGGCCCATCTAGGAGTGGCACTGCAGTGTCACGCAGGATGGCCCTTCCAAAAAACACTCCCCAAACAGCACATGACGCAAAGAAAAAAAGAGGCGCAATGAGGTAGCTGTGTGAGTAAGATAAGCGACCCTAGTGGCCGACACAAACACCTGGCCCATCTAGGAGTGGCACTGCAGTGTCACGCAGGATGGCCCTTCCAAAAAACACTCCCCAACAGCACATGACGCAAAGAAAAATTAAAGAAAAAAGAGGTGCAAGATGGAATTGTCCTTGGGCCCTCCCACCCACCCTTATGTTGTATAAACAGGACATGCACACTTTAACCAACCCATCATTTCAGTGACAGGGTCTGCCACACGACTGTGACTGAAATGACGGGTTGGTTTGGACCCCCACCAAAAAAGAAGCAATTAATCTCTCCTTGCACAAACTGACTCTACAGAGGCAAGATGTCCACCTCATCATCATCCTCCGATATATCACCGTGTACATCCCCCTCCTCACAGATTATCAATTCGTCCCCACTGGAATCCACCATCTCAGCTCCCTGTGTACTTTGTGGAGGCAATTGCTGCTGGTCAATGTCTCCACGGAGGAATTGATTATAATTCATTTTAATGAACATCATCTTCTCCACATTTTCTGGAAGTAACCTCGTGCGCCGATTGCTGACAAGGTGAGCGGCGGCACTAAACACTCTTTCGGAGTACAGACTTGTGGGAGGGCAACTTAGGTAGAATAAAGCCAGTTTGAGCAAGGGCCTCCAAATTGCCTCTTTTTCCTGCCAGTATAAGTACGGACTGTGTGACGTGCCTACTTGGATGCGGTCACTCATATAATCCTCCACCATTCTTTCAATGGGGAGAGAATCATATGCAGTGACAGTAGACGACATGTCCGTAATCGTTGACAGGTCCTTCAGTCCGGACCAGATGTCAGCATCAGCAGTCGCTCCAGACTGCCCTGCATCACCGCCAGCGGGTGGGCTCGGAATTCTGAGCCTTTTCCTCGCACCCCCAGTTGCGGGAGAATGTGAAGGAGGAGATGTTGACAGGTCGCGTTCCGCCTGACTTGACAATTTTCTCACCAGCAGGTCTTTGAACCCCAGCAGACTTGTGTCTGCCGGAAAGAGAGATCCAAGGTAGGTTTTAAATCTAGGATCGAGCACGGTGGCCAAAATGTAGTGCTCTGATTTCAACAGATTGACCACCCGTGAATCCTTGTTAAGCGAATTAAGGGCTCCATCCACAAGTCCCACATGCCTAGCGGAATCGCTCCGTGTTAGCTCCTCCTTCAATGTCTCCAGCTTCTTCTGCAAAAGCCTGATGAGGGGAATGACCTGACTCAGGCTGGCAGTGTCTGAACTGACTTCACGTGTGGCAAGTTCAAAGGGCAGCAGAACCTTGCACAACGTTGAAATCATTCTCCACTGCGCTTGAGACAGGTGCATTCCACCTCCTATATCGTGCTGAATTGTATAGGCTTGAATGGCCTTTTGCTGCTCCTCCAACCTCTGAAGCATATATAGGGTTGAATTCCACCTCGTTACCACTTCTTGCTTCAGATGATGGCAGGGCAGGTTCAGGCGTTTTTGGTGTTGCTCCAGTCTTCTGTACGTGGTGCCTGTACGCCGAAAGTGTCCCGCAATTCTTCTGGCCACCGACAGCATCTCTTGCACGCCCCTGTCGTTTTTTAAAAAATTCTGCACCACCAAATTCAAGGTATGTGCAAAACATGGGACGTGCTGGAATTTGCCCAGATTTAATGCACACACAATATTGCTGGCGTTGTCCGATGCCACAAATCCACAGGAGAGTCCAATTGGGGTAAGCCATTCCGCGATGATCTTCCTCAGTTGCCGTAAGAGGTTTTCAGCTGTGTGCGTATTCTGGAAAGCGGTGATACAAAGCGTAGCCTGCCTAGGAAAGAGTTGGCGTTTGCGAGAGTCCATACATCTACCCAGTGGGCTGTTACAGTCATATAGTCCTGACCCTGCCCTGCTCCACTTGTCCACATGTCCGTGGTTAAGTGGAAATTGGGTACAGCTGCATTTTTTAGGACACTGGTGACTCTTTTTCTGAGGTCTGTGTACATTTTCGGTATCGCCTGCCTAGAGAAATGGAACCTAGATGGTATTTGGTACCGGGGACACAGTACCTCCAACAAGTCTCTAGTTGGCTCTGCAGTAATGATGGATACCGGAACCACGTTTATCACCACCCAGGATGCCAAGTCCTGAGTTATCCGCTTTGCAGCAGATAAGTTATTATTTAACTGGTTCCAGCCAGTATCCACTCCGTACCAACAACAGTCTGGTTCCAGCCAGTATCCACAGCAGCCGTTTTACCTTCAGCAGCCCAGCCTTTCCTGGAACATCAGCTGGTACGATCCTGGGTTCTCTCCATTGCTACAGTCAGGCCTGGTAAGGACTTTCCATCTAGAAGATTATAAGAACTGTCTCACTCTACCAGTGCCTGTGGCCCTTGCCACCCTGTAGTACCCAGGAATTGTATTTATCCTCTGTTGACTTTTATGTTTCCTTTTACTGCTGCTGTGTTACGGAGTTTGTCATAATAAACATCATTGACTTTTATCCTGGTTGTCGTGGTCACGCCTTCGGGCAGTTATTCTACATGTTACTTACATGTCTAGGGGTCTGATACAACCTCCCAGGTTCCGTTACATCTCAGCCCCTACAACTGAGGCTGCCTCCCGTCAGCTCAGGCCCTCAGTTGTGACACCTCCTTGTCAATTTCCTCCCCAGCGCCAGCAACACCCATATCCTCCTCATCCTGGTGTACTTCAACACTGACATCTTCAATCTGACTATCAGGAACTGGACTGCGGGTGCTCCTTCCAGCACTTGCAGGGGGCGTGCAAATGGTGGAAGGCGCATGCTCTTCACGTCCAGTGTTGGGAAGGTCAGGCATCGCAACCGACACAATTGGACTCTCCTTGTGGATTTGGGATTTCGAAGAACGCACAGTTCTTTGCGGTGCTTTTGCCAGCTTGAGTCTTTTCATTTTTCTAGCGAGAGGCTGAGTGCTTCCATCCTCATGTGAAGCTGAACCACTAGCCATGAACATAGGCCAGGGCCTCAGCCGTTCCTTGCCACTCCGTGTGGTAAATGGCATATTGGCAAGTTTACGCTACTCCTCCGACAATTTTATTTTAGATTTTGGAGTCCTTTTTTTACTGATATTTGGTGTTTTGGATTTTACATGCTCTGTACTATGACATTGGGCATCGGCCTTGGCAGACGACGTTGCTGGCATTTCATCGTCTCGGCCATGACTAGTGGCAGCAGCTTCAGCATGAGGTGGAAGTGGATCTTGATCTTTCCCTAATTTTGGAACCTCAACATTTTTGTTCTCCATATTTTAATAGGCACAACTAAAAGGCACCTCAGGTAAACAATGGAGATGGATGGATACTAGTATACTTATGGATGGACGAGCGACTGCCGACACAGAGGTAGCTACAGCCGTGGACTACCGTACTGTGTCTGCTGCTAATATAGACTGGATGATAATGAGATGAAATCAATATATATATATATATATAATATCACACTAGTACTGCATCCGGACAGGTAGATATATTTATTATGTAATGACTGATGACGGACCTGCTGGACACTGTCAGCTCAGCAGCACCGCAGACTGCTACAGTAAGCTACTATAGTAGTATGTATAAAGAAGAAAAAAAAAAAAAAAAAACACGGGTAGGTGGTATACAATTATGGATGGACGAGCGACTGCCGACACAGAGGTAGCTACAGCCGTGGACTACCGTACTGTGTCTGCTGCTAATATAGACTGGATGATAATGAGATGAAATCAATATATATATATATAATATCACACTAGTACTGCAGCCGGACAGGTATATATATTTATTATGTAATGACTGATGACGGACCTGCTGGACACTGTCAGCTCAGCAGCACCGCAGACTGCTACAGTAAGCTACTATAGTAGTATGTATAAAGAAGAAAAAAAAAAAACCACGGGTAGGTGGTATACAATTATGGATGGACGAGCGACTGCCGACACAGAGGTAGCTACAGCCGTGGACTACCGTACTGTGTCTGCTGCTAATATAGACTGGATGATAATGAGATGAAATCAATATATATATATATAATATCACACTAGTACTGCAGCCGGACAGGTAGATATATTTATTATGTAATGACTGATGACGGACCTGCTGGACACTGTCAGCTCAGCAGCACCGCAGACTGCTACAGTAAGCTACTATAGTAGTATGTATAAAGAAGAAAAAAAAAAAAAAAAAAACACTGGTAGGTGGTATACAATTATGGATGGACGAGCGACTGCCGACACAGAGGTAGCTACAGCCGTGGACTACCGTACTGTGTCTGCTGCTAATATAGACTGGATGATAATGAGATGAAATCAATATATATATATATAATATCACACTAGTACTGCAGCCGGACAGGTAGATATATTTATTATGTAATGACTGATGACGGACCTGCTGGACACTGTCAGCTCAGCAGCACCGCAGACTGCTACAGTAAGCTACTATAGTAGTATGTATAAAGAAGAAAGAAAAGAAAAAAAACCACGGGTAGGTGGTATACAATTATGGATGGACGAGCGACTGCCGACACAGAGGTAGCTACAGCCGTGGACTACCGTACTGTGTCTGCTGCTAATATAGACTGGATGATAATGAGATGAAATCAATATATATATATATATATATATATAATATCACTAGTACTGCAGCCGGACAGGTATATATATTTATTATGTAATGACTGATGACGGACCTGCTGGACACTGTCAGCTCAGCAGCACCGCAGACTGCTACAGTAAGCTACTATAGTAGTATGTATAAAGAAGAAGAAAGAAAAAAAAAAAAAACGGGTAGGTGGTATACAATATTATATATATATTATATACAATTATATATATATATATATATTAAACTGGTGGTGATTATTAAACTGGTGGTCAGGTCACTGGTCACACTATCAGCAACTTGCAAGTAGTACTCCTAAGCAGACAATCACAATATATATTATACTGGTGGTCAGTGTGGTCACAATGGCAGTGTGGCACTGTGGCAGCAAAAGTGTGCACTGTACGTTATATGTACTCCTGAGTCCTGCTCTCAGACTCTAACTGCTCCCCACTGTCAGTGTCTCCCCCACAAGTCAGATATACATTATACAGTCACACTATCTATCTATCTATCTATCACTTCAGCAAGTAGTAGTACTCCTCCTAATGCTCCCCAAAATTACTACTGTGTCTCTCTCTACTCTAGTCTCTCTTCTCTATAAACGGAGAGGACGCCAGCCACGTCCTCTCCCTATGAATCTCAATGCACGTGTGAAAATGGCGGCGACGCGCGGCTCCTTATATAGAATCCGAGTCTCGCGATAGAATCCGAGCCTCGCGAGAATCCGACAGCGGGATGATGACGTTCGGGCGCGCTCGGGTTAACCGATCAAGGCGGGAAGATCCGAGTCGCTCGGCCCCGTGTAAAAAAAAATGAAGTTCGGGCGGGTTCGGATTCCGAGGAACCGAACCCGCTCATCTCTAATAGACAGCATGCATAATATTTGTGGACTATCCCGATCCTGGCACCCTAACGCTAGTTACCGCCCCCAGTCTATCGCCTGGCCAGCTAATCCGCTGCAGGAGCCCTGTGCTCTGCTTCAAGCAAAGCCTTAAGCCCAGCTCATAGGTGGTGCTGATTGCTTGGTTGTGAACCCCAGCACACTGCAAAACCTGGACTGGACAACCAGCCTACACCCAGGTAATAAAGTGGAAAGCATTGCCTCTGCCATGCGGCACTGTGGCCTCCCTGTCACTAAAATAATAAATATATATATATATATATATATATATATATATAGTCATTTTGTACTTGAGTATAGGGAGGCCAATCCCGGGATCGGGATTGGCGGGATCCCGGGATTTGGGCCCAAAAATGCCGGGATTTGAATCCCGGGATTGGAGCATCCAATCCCGGGATTCACGGGATTATACTGCGCATGCGCGGCGGCAGGAGGGTGGTTGTGTAAGTAATAGTACTTACTAATATTAGGCGGGCGGCAGCCATGAAGAAGTTGAACGCGGCGGCATTTCAATTGTAGCGCCGGCCGCCAGCCAATCAGAGCTGGTGGACCGGCAGCCAATCAGGGAAGCTGCAGCGGCAGCCAATCAGGAGCGACTGCTGCGGCTGCTTCCCTGATTGGCTGCCGGTCCGCCAGCTCTGGTTAGCTGGCGGCCGGCGCTTCATTTGAAATGCCGCCGCGTTTAGTGTGTTAATGGTTGCCGCCCGTCTAATAGTAAGTACTATTACTTACACCCACCCTCTCTCTATCCGTGCAGTCAGTGCTCCCTATACGGCCTTCCTCCCTCCCGTGCCGCTACCAACCCTCCCTGCCGTGACCTACACCCTCCCTCCTGAGTCCTGCATCGCTACCTACACTCTTCCTTCCTCCCGCACCGCTACCTGCACCTTCCCTACCTCCCGCACCGCTACCTACACCCTCCCTACCTCCCGCACCGCTACCTACACCCTCCCTCCAACGCTGCTCCCTACAACTTTCTCTGATCCCTACTGCAATCCCGGGAACCCGGGAATCCCGGGATTGACCATTTTTCAATCCCGAATCCTGGGATTGAAAAAATGGCCCGGGATTGGCCTCCCTACTTGAGTAGCCTGCACACTGCACGTGATGGGAGTCAATCATCAGTTTTTTTCCTTTATTGCTCCTCTCCCTGGTATCAATTGGAGATAATGCTGTACATACCTCCATTTCTTTCTAGGTCACTAAGCTATACAGTGAAAACGCAATCCAAAAAAACCCAAAACATTTATTTGTAGACACGACCCTTACAGTTTTATTATATGTATAGATATTTATTTTTCAAATAAATAAAATTACACTTACAATAAAAAATTTAACATTATCGGTATATCAATAAAAAATTCATGTATCTGATCACAGATGACTTCTTAACTGATTCAAATGAAAAGACCCCTATTGCTACAAAGCATTTCATCAAGACAGCATAGCAAATAATGACCAAAGTGGTTGAAATGTGCCAGAGGGGAGTGACTCAAACTAGCATGTTGCAGGCTCAATCTAGCAGGTTGCTCACTTCAGCGTTGTGTGAAGTGAGCGGCTTCCTGTCCCCCACCCCCCACCACTCGCTCAGCACGCATTGCGCTGTGCTGAGCGTGGGGAGAGATGTGTGCTGAGCGTTCCGTGACAGATCCCTCAGCACACATCTCTAGGTGTGTACCCCCCTTAAGAAATTCCCAACTGCTTCTCCTCATGTTAGCAGCCAGCACATTCAGGGACGTATTAACAGCAGTGTTGGCCCCTGGGCAAAGCAATGCACTGGGACCCCTACCCATTCTCCAGTGGTAGGGATGGGGTAGGGATGGGGGGTGCTGTCAGCGGCAGCTTTGATGTCCCATGGGCGGTAGGGGGTATTCTATCTTCTATCCAGCATGTACAGATGGAGCTAAGCGATCAGGCGCCTAGCCCCGCTATGGGAGTGCACAGAGACACTCCCATTATTGTGAATTGGACACGTGCGCAGATGGAGCTACAATTAGCATCGCTAAATCTGAAGGACCTGGGGCAGTAATTTCTGCTAATTATTCCTTTACTGCACAGATGGTGGGAGATTGGGCTGGAGGGAGAACACTAAACTGTAGAAGGGTGCATTGGGCTGAATAAAGGGGCCCTGGTACATGATTTCCAGGGTGGTTCGGGGTGTTTAATATACAGGGGAGGGGTGGATAGTGGAGTGGGCTTAATATTCATCATTTTCTGGTGGGTGGGCAGATTGCTTGAATGCAGATAGCTCCAGTTCCTGGAAATAGATTTCTTAGTTTTCAATGGTATAAAGAACTAGAGAGTGCCACCTTTCAGGAGATACTGGGGACTTGGGGACCAGAGTTCAGGAGCCAGAGCAATCCACCGATGAAAATCATTTTGAATGCAGCTGCGAGGCTAATCTTCCTTGCCAGACGTTCATCGTCTGCAGATCCGCTCTGTCAGTCCCTCCATTGGTTACCGGTATTCTACCGTATTAAATATAAAATACTTTTACTCACATACAAGGCTATTAACCAAACTGCACCAACATACATCTCTTCACTCATCTCAAAATATCTCCCTACCCGACCTCTCCGCTCTGCACAAGATCTACGTCTCTCATCCACACGCATTACTTGTTCACACTCAAAATTAAAGGACTTTATCCGGGCTTCACCCACTCTGTGGAATGCCCTCCCACGCACAGTAAGACTCGCCTCAAGTCTCCAAACCTTTAAATGTTCCCTGAAAACTCACCTCTTCAGACAAGCCTATCAAATTCCAGACCCACCCACATAACCTTCAGTGCTTCCCTATCTAATTACATCCTCTGTAGAGTATTTATAACATCACATATCTTGTCTTTCTTTAGTCTCACACCCTCCTGACACTTGGATAACTTTGTGGGGTATCATCATACAACCCATTAAGAACCTAGCAATCTGGTGGACCATTATGCAATAGGTAGCATCTATCCTTGTGTATCTATGCCTATTTCCCTATAGATTGTAAGCTTGCGAGCAGGGCCTTCCTACCTCTATGTCTGTCTGTTTTTACCCAGTTTTGTTCTATTACTGTTGTTCTAATTGTAAAGCGCAACAGAATATGCTGCGCTATATAAGAAACTGTTAATAAAAAAATAAAAAAATAAATAAAATATAAAACTGTATACCAGACGTGTGGAGCTGGAGAAGGGACCAGCTATTGGTAGACTGATATCTCTAGTTCTGGCCATAGTAAAAACAAGCTGCCAATGTCCACTGAAAGGGGAGAGTCCCGACTTTTTGGAGTATACCTTCAGAACCCAAGATATCTGGCTGGGAAGAGCAATTAACAGGCTCAGATGGGGACCACTGCTTTGAAGTCAGATATCTCTGGTTCCCCAGGGCCGGGACCCTCAGCTATCAGCCTGGTGCCCTTATACTCCTGGGGCCCTTGGGTAAGAGCCCATTGAGCCCATACGAAAAGACGGCCCTGAGCACATTGCTACATAGTGGATCAGTGACTCAATCAGTATTTTAGGCGCATCCTAACCAATAGGTGGCAGTGTAGATTCACCTAATGGTATCACTGGTGCTGCTCTTAGGGGGTCATTCCGAGTTGTTTGTTCGCTAGCAATATTTTGCAGCACAGCGATCATCTCAACCGCAGCAAAACTGCGCATATGTATGCACCGCAACGCGCAGTACAAAGCGGTTTGTTGCTGAGCGATGGATTTAACGAAGAATCCATTCGCACAGCTGACTGCACGGTGATTGTCAGGAGGAGGGCGTTTATGGGTGTCAACTGACCGTTTTCAGGGAGTGGTTGGAATAACGCAGGCGTGTCCAGGCATTTGCAGGGCGGGTGTCTGACGTCAAATCTGAACCAGACATGCTGAAATGATCGCAAGAGCTGAGTAAGTCTAGAGCTACTTAGAATCTGCACAAAATTTTTCAGCCTGCTCGGCAGCACACGCGTTCGCACACTTACAAAGATAACACTCCCCCATAGATAGCGACTATTTGATTGCAAGCCAGCAAAAAGTTGCTAGCGAGCGATCAACTCGGAATGACCCCCGTAGCCCTCTTTGTTTCATCATTGTTTTATGTTTGTTATCGCACCACGCATTCAGGGGGCAGCTCGTTCCCCCAAAACTTGAAAGAGGCGCCAATTCACCCGGACCTGCATGCCAGTGTGTAGCCGCAGTGTCCAGCTTTAGCGCTGCCCGCGCTGCTGTATTAGTATCGTGCATCCGGCACTGTTACTGTAACGTTACACGGAGGGCAGCGCTGAAGCTGCCTTTCCCGTAGAGCCGATCTGCGGTGCTGCACTCCCATCCCCACTGCAGCGGCGTGCGGATAGGCACAGCAGAGAGCACAGCCAAAGACAGGTAGCTGAGCGATGCCGTCAGTATTTTTGCGGCTGGCAGGACTCCGGTGTCGGTATTACGGCTGCCGGGATCCTGAATGCATACTGTATGTATGTGTGTACATGTGTCAGGGCCGGTTCTTGCCCTTGCGGCGCCCCGGGCAAAAGTTAGGGGCGTGGCTTAACATGGGGGCGTGGTCAGTCACGCCCCCCATTTGTAGCGCCGCTGAAAAAAAAGAGAAAAAAAAAAAAGTATACTTACTGTACCCCGCTCCTGTTTCCAGACCCTGCAGACCGGCGCCGCTCTTCTCCTCAGATCTATGGGAGAGACGTCAGTCATGACGTCTCTCCCATAGCACAGCATAAGCGCTAGAGGTCAATTATGACCCCTAGCGTCTATGCCACAATGCTGTGCGGTGCGCGATGACGTCATCGCGCACCGCACACCAAAGGTCCTCTCCATGAAGGGAAACTAGACGCTTAGCGTCTGATTCCCTTGAGAGCGGGGGAGGACCAGCGCCACGAAGGGAAACCAGACGCATAGCGTCTGGTTCCCTTCTCACAGCGGGAGGGGGGGCACAGCGGGGGGACACTGCTGGGGCGCACACTGACAGTGGAGGATCTTGCCATGGTGCAGCGCCCTCCGGATGGCGCCGGCGCCCTCCGGAAGGCGGCGCCCCGGGCAAAAGTCCTGCTTGCCCGTGGCAAGATCCGCCACTGACATGTGTATATATATTTATATATATATATAGTCCCAGAAGAAAAGAAACCAGCACCTCCAAATTACTGCATAATAAAATCTTTATCAAAAAATAAGATCTTAAAAGCACCAGAGGCAAGAAACATTAGTAGAAGCACATGGGGTGTCAAAAAACTGCATAATATCATATCACCATTTCAACGTGGTAAGTAGTGCAAGCCTCCAGCAACAAACAGGTAGGTCGACAGCTGTTTCGGTGCTCAGAGGCACCTTCCTCATGGACCAATGGTGGGAACTTTGTGGTCAGCGGTGAGGTCACTTTTGGTCAACCGCTGACTACAAAGTTCCCACCATTGGTTACAATGGAGCGCATAGGCGCTACATTGTAACACTGCCGTGTGCCGCCTGTCAGACAGTACAGGAGCACACAGCCGATCAGGAGGGTGCCACAACGTGGCGCTCCCTGATTGGCTGAAGAAACCCACTTAGACATCAGTCAGAGGGGGTTTCTGGCATTCGGGGAAAGGGGTCCCATGTGAAAACATGGGTCCCCTTTCAGTTCGTGGTCGGGTGTCCCGTTTTTTTATTTTTACAAGTACGTGGATTACAAATGGATTATCCGAGGAGCCCTCTACACTGGATTTGGTGAGTAGGATTTTTTCAACAGGTACACCATGGATTCTACTGGAGAAGGGGACCGACCCTCGTGTGAACATAAGGTAAGTATGTGTATATGGTGGTGTGTATGTATGCATTAAAGTTATACTTTCAAGGTGTGTGTGTAATGTCTTTATTGGGGTATTTTTTTAGTAGTAGTACTACAGGTACCAGCGGGCCCGGTTTTCTGCCGCATGCTGGTACTTGTGGTTCTCCAAGTACCAGCTTGCGGGGACTTGTAGTACTGCTACTAAAAACAATATTCATTACTTTCAACAAAGGCTATCAGCCCCCCATCCGCAGCCCATTGGATGGGGGGACAGCCTCGGGCTTCACCCCTGGCCCTTGGGTGGCTGGGGGGGGACACCCCCTGATTGAAGGGGTCCCCACTCCCCCAGGGTACCCCGGCCAGGGGTGACTAGTTGGATATTTGATGCCATGGCCGCAAGGCACTGTATAAAAGTGACCCCCGGCTGTGGCATTATCTGTCCAGCTAGTGGAGCCCGGTGCTGGTTTCAAAAATATGGGGGACCCCTACGCTTTTTGTCCCCCGTATTTTTGGAACCAGGACCAGGCGCAGAGCCCGGTGCTGGTTGCTTAAATATGGGGGAACCCCTGTCAATTTTTTCCCCATATTTTTGCAACCAGGGCCGGCTCAAAGAGCCCGAGGCTGGTTTGGCTTAGGAGGGGGGACCCCACGCAATTTTTTTTTAAATTGTAAACATTTTTTTTCTCTGACGTCCTAGTGGATGCTGGGGACTCCGTAAGGACCATGGGGAATAGCGGCTCCGCAGGAGACTGGGCACAAAAGTAAAGCTTTAGGACTACCTGGTGTGCACTGGCTCCTCCCCCTATGACCCTCCTCCAAGCCTCAGTTAGAATTTTGTGCCCGAACGAGAAGGGTGCACACTAGGTGGCTCTCCTGAGCTGCTTAGTGAAAAGTTTAGTTTTAGGTTTTTTATGTTCAGTGAGACCAGCTGGCAACAGGCTCACTGCATCGAGGGACTAAGGGGAGAAGAAGCGAACTCACCTGCGTGCAGAGTGGATTGGGCTTCTTAGGCTACTGGACACCATTAGCTCCAGAGGGATCGAACACAGGCCCAGCCATGGAGTCCGGTCCCAGAGCCGCGCCGCCGGCCCCCTTACAGAGCCAGAAGCAAGAAGAGGTCCGGAAAATCGGCGGCAGAAGACATCCTGTCTTCACCAAGGTAGCGCACAGCACTGCAGCTGTGCGCCATTGCTCCTCAGCACACTTCACACTTCGGTCACTGAGGGTGCAGGGCGCTAGGGGGGGGGGCGCCCTGAGCAGCAATAAAAACACCTTGGCTGGCGAAAATACATCACATATAGCCCCCAGGGCTATATGGATGAATTTTAACCCCTGCCAGAATACACAGAAAAACGGGAGATAAGGCCGCCGAGAAGGGGGCGGAGCCTATCTCCTCAGCACACTGGCGCCATTTTCCCTCACAGCTCCGTTGGAGGGAAGCTCCCTGGCTCTCCCCTGCAGTCACTACACTACAGAAAGGGTTAAAAAAGAGAGGGGGGCACTAATTAGGCGCAGTATTAAAAATACAGCAGCTATAAGGGGAAAAACACTTATATAAGGTTATCCCTGTATATATATAGCGCTCTGGTGTGTGCTGGCAAACTCTCCCTCTGTCTCCCCAAAGGGCTAGTGGGGTCCTATCCTCTATCAGAGCATTCCCTGTGTGTGTGCTGTGTGTTGGTACGTTTGTGTCGACATGCATGAGGAGGAAAATGATGTGGAGACGGAGCAAATTGCCTGTAATAGTGATGTCACCCCCTAGGGGGTCGACAGCTGAGTGGATGAACTGTTGGAAGGAATTACGTGACAGTGTCAGCTCTGAAGACAGTGGTTGACATGAGACAGCCGGCTACTCAGCTTGTGCCTGTCCAGACGTCTCATAGGCCGTCAGGGGCTCTAAAGCGCCCGTTACCTCAGATGGCAGATACAGACGCCGACACGGATACTGACTCCAGTGTCGACGGTGAAGAGACAAATGTGACTTCCAGTAGGGCCACACGTTACATGATTGAGGCAATGAAAAATGTTTTACACATTTCTGATAATACGAGTACCACCAAAAAGGGGTATTATGTTCGGTGAGGAAAAACTACCTGTAGTTTTCCTGAATCTGAGAAATTAAATGAGGTGTGTGATGATGCGTGGGTTTCCCCCGATAACAACTGATAATTTCTAAAATGTTATTGGCATTATATCCTTTCCCGCCAGAGGTTAGGGTGCGTTGGGAAACACCCCCTAGGGTGGGTAAAGCGCTCACACGCTTGTAAGAACAAGGGCTCTACCCTCTCCTGAGATGGCCGCCCTTAAGGATCCTGCTGATAGAAAGCAGGAGGGTATCCTAAAATGTATTTACACACATACTGGTGTTATACTGCGACCAGCAATCGCCTCAGCCTGGATGTGCAGTGCTGGGTTGGCGTGGTCGGATTCCCTGACTGAAAATATTGATACCCTAGATAGGGACAGTATATTATTGCCTATAGAGCATTTAAAAGATGCATTTCTATATATGCGTGATGCACAGCGGAACATTTGCCGACTGGCATCAAGTGTAAGTGCGTTGTCCATTTCTGCCAGAAGAGGGTTATGAACACGACAGTGGTCAGGTGATGCGGATTCCAAGCGGCATTTGGAAGTATTGCCTTATAAAGGGGAGGAGTTATTTGGGGTCGGTCTTTCAGACCTGGTGGCCACGGCAACAGCTGGGAAATCCACGTTTGTACCCCAGGTCGCCTCTCAACATAAGAAGACGCCGTATTATCAGGCGCAGTCCTTTCGTTCCCAGAAGGGCAAGCGGGCAAAAGGTTCCTCATTTCTGCCCCGTGACAGAGGGAGAGGAAAAAGGCTGCAGAAATCAGCCAGTTCCAAGGAACAGAAGCCCTCTCCCGCCTCTGCCAAGCCCTCAGCATGACGCTGGGGCTTTACAAGCAGACTCAGGCACGGTGGGGGCCCGTCTCAATGAATTTCAGCGCGCAGTGGGCTCACTCGCAAGTAGACCCCTGGATCCTTCAGGTGATATCTCAGGGGTACAAATTGGAATTCGAGACGTCTCCCCCTCGCCATTTTCCTAAAGTCGGCTTTACCGACGTCTCCCTCTGACAGGGAGGCAGTTTTGGAAGCCATTCACAAGCTGTATTCCCAGCAGGTGATAATCAAGGTACCCCTCCTGCAACAGGGAACGGGGTATTATTCCACACTGTTGTGGTACCGAAGCCGGACGGCTCAGTGAGACCGATTCTAAATCTAAAATCTTTGAACACTTACATACGGAGGTTCAAATTCAAGATGGAGTCACTCAGAGCAGTGATTGCGAACCTGGAAGAAGGGGACTACATGATGTCTCGGGACATTAAGGATGCTTACTTTCATGTCCCAATTTACCCTTCTCACCAAGGGTACCTCAGGTTTGTGGTACAGAACTGTCACTATCAGTTTCAGACGCTGCCGTTTGGATGGTCCACGGCACCCCGGGTCTTTACCAAGGTAACGGCCGAAATGATGATACTCCTTCGTAGGAAGGGAGTTTTAGTTATCCCTTACTTGGACGATCTCCTGATAAGGGTAAGATCCAGAGAACAGTTGGAGGTCAGTGTAGCACTATCTCAGGTAGTGTTGCGGCAGCACGGTTGGATTCTCAATATTCCAAAATCGCAGCTGGTTCCGACGACTCGTCTTCTGTTCCTAGGGATGATCCTGGACACAGTCCAGAAAAAGGTGTTTCTCCCGGAGGAGAAAGCCAGGGAGTTATCCGAGCTAGTCAGGAACCTCCTAAAACCGAGCCAAGTCTCAGTGCATCAATGCACAAGGGTTCTGGGAAAAATGATGGCTTCCTACGAAGCAATCCCATTCGGCAGATTCCACGCAAGAACTTTCCAGTGGGACCTGCTGGACAAATGGTCCGGGTCGCATCTTCAGATGCATCAGCGGATAACCCTGTCACCAAGGACAAGGGTGTCCCTCCTGTGGTGGTTGCAGAGTGCTCATCTTCTAGAGGGCCGCAGATTCGGCATTCAGGACTGGGTCCTGGTGACCACGGATGCCAGCCTGCGAGGCTGGGGAGCAGTCACACAGGGAAGGAATTTCCAGGGCTTATGGTCAAGCCTGGAGACATCACTTCACATAAATATCCTGAAGCTAAGGGCCATTTACAATGCTCTAAGCTTAGCAAGACCTCTGCTTCAAGGTCAGCCGGTGTTGATCCAGTCGGACAACATCACGGCAGTCACCCACGTAAACAGACAGGGTGGCACAAGAAGCAGGAGGTCAATGGCAGAAGCTGCAAGGATTCTTCGCTGGGCGGAAAATCATGTGATAGCACTGTCAGCAGTGTTCATTCCGGGAATGGACAACTGGGAAGCAGACTTCCTCAGCAGACAGTAGACGCTCTGGTAACACCGTGGGTGTACCGGTCAGTGTATGTGTTCCATCCTCTGCCTCTCATACACAAGGTACTGAGAATTATAAGATGGAGAGGAGTAAGCACTATATTCGTGGCTCCGGATTGGCCAAGAAGGACTTGGTAACCGGAACTTCAAGAGATGCTCACGGAGGATCCGTGGCCTCTACCTCTAAGAAGGGACCTGCTCCAGCAAGGACCCTGTCTGTTCCAAGACTTACCGCGGCTGCGTTTGACGGCATGGCGGTTGAACGCCGGTTCCTGAAGGAAAAAGGCATTCCGGATGAAGTCATCCCTATCCTGATCAAAGCCAGGAAGGATGTAACCGCAAAACATTATCACCGCATTTGGCGAAAATATGTTGCGTGGTGCGAGGCCAGTAAGGCCCGACGGAGGAATTTCAACTGGGTCGATTCCTACATTTCCTGCAAACAGGAGTGTCTATGGGCCTGAAATTGGGGTCCATTAAGGTTCAAATTTCGGCCCTGTCAAATTTTCTTCCAAAAAGAACTAGCTTCAGTCCCTGAAGTTCAGACGTTTGTAAAAGGGGCACTGTATATACAGCCTCCTTTTGTGCCTCCAGTGGCACCTTGGGATCTCAATGTAGTTTTTGGGTTCCAAAAGTCACATTGGTTTGAACCACTTAAATCTGTGGAGTTAAAATATCTCACATGGAAGGTGGTCATGCTGTTGGCCCTGGCCTGGGCCAGGCGCGTGTCAGAATTGGCGGCTTTATCCTGTAAAAGCCCTTATCTGATTTTCCATTCGGACAGGGCGGAATTGAGGACTCGTCCTCAGTTTCTCCCTAAGGTGGTTTCAGCGTTTCACCTGAACCAACTTATGGTGGTGCCTGCGGCTACTAGGGACTTGGAGGACTCCAAGTTGCTAGACGTTGTCAGGGCCCTGAAAATATATGTTTCCAGGACGGCTGGAGTCAGAAAATCTGACTCGCTGTTTATCCTGTATGCACCCAACAAGCTGGGTGCTCCTGCTTCTAAGCAGACTATTGCTCGTTGGATTTGTAGTACAATTCAGCTTGCACATTCTGTGGCAGGCCTGCCACAGCCAAAAATCTGTAAATGCCCACTCCACAAGGGAGGTGGGCTCATCTTGGGCGGCTGCCCGAGGGGTCTCGGCTTTACAACTTTGCCGAGCAGCTACTTGGTCAGGAGCAAATACGTTTGTAAAATTCTACAAATTTGATACCCTGGCTGAGGAGGACCTGGAGTTCTCTCATTTGGTGCTGCAGAGTCATCCGCACTCTCCCGCCCGTTTTGTGAGCTTTGGTATAATCCCCATGGTCCTTACGGAGTCCCCAGCATCCACTAGGACGTCAGAGAAAATAAGAATTTACTTACCGATAATTCTATTTCTCGTAGTCCGTAGTGGATGCTGGGCGCCCATCCCAAGTGCGGATTGTCTGCAATACTGGTACATAGTTATTGTTACCAAAAATCGGGTTATTGCTGTAGTGAGCCATCTTTTCAGAGGCTCCTCTGTTATCATGCTGTTAACTGGGTTTAGATCACAAGTTATACGGTGTGATTGGTGTGGCTGGTATGAGTCTTACCCGGGATTCAAAATCCTTCCTTATTGTGTACGCTCGTCCGGGCACAGTATCCTAACTGAGGCTTGGAGGAGGGTCATAGGGGGAGGAGCCAGTGCACACCAGGTAGTCCTAAAGCTTTACTTTTGTGCCCAGTCTCCTGCGGAGCCGCTATTCCCCATGGTCCTTACGGAGTCCCCAGCATCCACTACGGACTACGAGAAATAGAATTATCGGTAAGTAAATTCTTATTTATTTTTTTACAAGGTGCACAATGAAGCCCTGCACGGATCTCTCAGATCCGGCCTAGATTCATTGTATTAAAGTCGGCAGTGTTTTACAAGTCACTCACGTAAAACACTGCCTAAAAAAACGAATGACATCGACATCGGAAAAAACGAAAATACAGAATACGGCAGCTTAGTAAATTAGTCGTAGTCAATTCAAAAAGTTGCATATTTACACTTTCGATGTCATTCGTGATTGAACTTTGACCTCAAACGGAAAAATACGATACTTAGTAAATTTACCCCATAGTGTCCCTTTACACATATGTTGCACATTATTAATGCATTTTTACATGACACACATAATGCTCCTTACACATATTCTGAACACTACTGCACAACCAACCCACTCACATGCACACAGCACTCACACTGCCACTAACACTGTTACCTCTGCCTCTGCTTAAATACAGATGTGTCCTGATAAATTTTGCCTCAATGCTAACGTCGGGCACCTTTTTTTTATGAAAATGCATCTTATTTGCATTGCTATGTGGCTAGGATGCACAAGCAGCTTCTGCTGATTAAACTGATATGCAGCATGCCTATATACTGTGTATGACTGTTGCTGTATCTGTATATGAAATGTTACATACAGAATATAGGCATGCCGCATATCATTTTAATCAGCAGAAGCTGCTGATGCCCCTAGGCATATCAAATGCCCTCGACAATTGCCTAGTTTGCCTATGCCTATGACCGGCTCTGTGTACCACGGATTTACCTGAGGGGGAAGTTTTAGCTACTGGTTCAGGCACTATGTGTCATACATTTCCAGCGAGCCCGCAGCACCTGTGGCTACTCAGGAACCACCCTGGGAAGCATTTTCAAATATGCTATCTGCATTGTATCACGTCTCACGCCCCCTGTGGGCCCTCCTGTGCCATTACAGCCACATATTGTCCCTGTGGTGAACCCGCCATGGGCGGATTCACTATCTACACAGGTGCAAAAATGATATCAATCTTTGATTGATCAACCTACCCCTCGCCCCTCGAAAGGGGCCAAGGGGTCCTCTAAGCAGGCCATTTCTTCCTCCCAATTCACTAATATGTCGGATAATTCTTCTGATGAAGATGGTGAATAAACTGATCCGTCAGACACTGATACAGTTGCTTCTGATGAGGATTCTATAACACAGGTTGATGTTCCTGTCCTAGTGGAGGCTATTAAGCTGAATCTCCAAATGGAGGATGACGCTGAACCCACTTCTATGTCTAAGAAACCTGATAAATTCAAATGTCAGAAGGTTGCTAAGGTAGTCTTACCACATTCTGACCATTTAATTGACATACGTCAGGAATCCTGGGCATCTCCAGGAAAGAAGTTTTCCCTGCCCAAGAAGATGCTAGCTCATTACCCTATCCCTGCGGAGTTGAGTAACAGATGGGTGACTCCACTGCCGGTGGACTGTCATGTCGCCCGTCATGTGGTGTCCTCGACTCTGCCTGTCACCACCATCACCTCAGTGAAGGAACCGATGGATAAGCGTGTGGGGGGTTGCCTGAAGTCTATTTACACTCATAACGATGCTGTGCATAGACACACTATGGCAGCCTCTTGGGATGCAAAAGGAATTGAAGCTTGGGTTCAGGTAATTAAGGATAAGCTGCCCCTGGATTTTTCTGTCACTGCCAGACAATATCGGTCATATTACCACAGCCTCCTATTATATTCAGAAGGCGGCCTCTGGCTGCCAAGGCATCTACTACGTCTATCCTGGCTCGTCGAATTATGTGGTTGAGGTCCTAGAAGGTGGACCTGGACTCCAAAAAGACCTTGGAGGTGCTCCCTTTTAAAGAAGACATCCTATTTGGGGAGAATCTGAACAAGATCGTAACTGACTTGGCTACGGCCAAGACTGTGTGTCTCTCAAATATTAATCCTTCTGCTCTGTAGGCTAAAATCACCACCTTTCATTCCTTTCGACCTCCAGGGAAAGCAAAGGGTCAAGTGTATCGGCGAGAGGCTCGTGCTTCCAAAACCACTAAGCCTAAATCTAAACAATCCTGGGCCGCCCGTCAGCCTGCTTCCAAACAAGACAAGCCTGCTGCATGAGGGGGCGGGCCTCCTTCTGGGGGACACCAAGGTGAGAGGCTGACTTCTGGAATTCTTCCAAGCCTGTTTAAAGACCACTTCAGACACCTGGGTGTGGGAAGTTGTCTCTCACGGGTACGCAATCTCTTTCAAGAGATGTCCCCCTTGCCAGTTCTGTGCAACGGTATTCCCCTTAGATCCGTTGAAAGCGCAAGCTCTACACCTGGTTGTACAATCCCTGATATAAACAGGAGTGGGGAGTGATAGTACCGGTACCTCTGTCCCAGAGAGGCAGGGGATACTATTCGACCATGTTTATAGTCCCGAAACCAAATGGTTCTTTCCAGCCTATCATCAACCTCAAATCATTGAACAATTTTGTGAGAATGTACAAATTCCATATGGAAACCCTGCACTCTATTGTGCTGCCCATGGAACCCGAGGACTATATGGTATCCCTGGACATACAGGATGCTTACCTGAACATACCTATTGCCATTTCGCATCAACAATATCTGCGATTTGCTATTGGCAACCTTCATTTTCAATTCCAGGCTCTGCCATTTGGACTGGCCACGGCACCTCAGATTTTCACCAAAGTCATGGCCGTGATGACGGCTTTCCTCCATTGTTAAGGAATCAGGATCCTGCCGTATCTGGATGACTTGCTGATTCTTGCAAACTCCCAAGATGTCCTCCTCAGTCAACTGGAGATGTTGGTCCAATTCCTACAAGCCCACGGGTGGCTCATCAATTGGAAGAAGTCCTCGCTGGTCCCTACTCGGAGCATGGTGCACCTGGGGGCGCTGCTGGACACACACAGCCAAAGACTGTTTCTGTCTCCAGAGAAGATACTGAAACTTCAGGACAAGATCAGATACTTCCTCTCTTGCCAGAGAGTGTTGATACACTCGGCGATGCAAGTACTAGGCCTCATGATGTCGGCTTTCGACATGGTAGAGTACGCTCAATTTCATTCCCGCCCTCTGCAGAGGTTAATCCTTTCCAAGTGGGACGGTCTGCCTCATCGGATCAGATCTCAAATCATTTTCTTGACTCCGGAGTTTCGTCTGTCACTGAGCTGGTGGCTACAGGACCAACAGTTGAGCAGTGGCCGTACCTTCTGGATCTCCATCTTGGTTCTTCTGACAATGGACGCCAGTCTGCGAGATTGGGGCGCGGTGTTGGAGCAACACTCTCTCCAGGTTTTGTGGACCAGGGAGGAACCTCTCCTCCCGATAAACATTCTGGAATTGCGGGCAGTGTTCAATGCGTTGACACTGGCCCTGCCACTGATACAGAACAGGCCTGTTCAAGTACAAGCGGACAACGCCACCACGGTGGCGTACATAAATCATCAAGGCGGCACTCGAAGCCGCATGGCAATGATGGAAGTGTTAAAAATCCTCCAATGGGCGGAACGCCATCTATCAGCCTTATCGGCAGTGTTCATTCTGGGAGTCCTCAACTGGGAAGCGAACTTCCTCAGTCGTCAGGACGTGCATGCCAGATAGTGGAGTCTTTATCCAGAAGTCTTTCAACTCCAAGTGACCAAGTGGGGCCTACCAGATGTAGACCTGATGGCATCTCGACACAGTCACAATGTTCCGGTCTTTGGAGCAAGGACAAGGGATCCTCAAGCAGCATTCGTGGACGCACTGGCAATTCCATGGAACATTCGGCTTCCATACGTGTTCCCTCCAGTGTCACTCCTGCCCAGGGTAATACAGAAGTCCATGCTAGAAGGAGGAAAATTACTTCTAGTCGCTCCAGCGTGGCCCAGACGGCATTGGTGCTCAGACCTGCAGGGTCTCTTGATAGAGCATCATCTTCTACTTCCTCAATGCCCAGACCTCCTCGTTCAGGGCCCTTGTGTCTACCCGGTCCTGGCCAGACTGGCTTTGATGGCATGGCTCTTGAAGCATCACTCCTGAGAGCAAAAGGTTTCTCTGAGGCGGTCATTCAAACTGTTGAAAGCCCGTAAACCAGCTTCGGCTCGGATTTATTACAGGGTCTGGAATTCTTACTTTACCTGGTGTGCTGCTAAGAATTATGATGCATTTACTTTCAAAACTTCCAGACTTTTGGCTTTTCTACAACAAGGCCTAGACTTGGACCTTCATCTGGCCTCCCTGAAGGTCCATAAATCTGCCTTGTCGGTTCACACTTTCACTCAGAGTGTTCTCCGTATTCAGCCTCCCTATGTCCCTCCTGTGGCTCCATGGGATCTGTCTGTTGTTTTCAATGCCCTACAAGAGTCTCCATTTTAACCTTTTGAGTCTGTGGACCTTAAATGCCTTAAGCTTAAGGTCGTGTTTCTGTTGGCTATTGCCTCTGCTAGGAGGGTGTCGGACTTAGGCGCTTTGTCCTGTCGTCCACCCTTTCTGATTTTTCACCGTGACCGGGCAGTTCTTCGAACTCGCCCAGGTTATTTACCTAAGGTGGTATCTTCTTTTCACCTTAACTAGGAAATTGTGGTTCCGGCCTTCATCTCTTCTGGTTTGTCCTCCAAAGAAAGATCTTTGGATGTGGTACGGGCTCTCCGTATTACATGGAAAGGACTGCCTCTATCAGTAGGTCAGACTCCCTTTTTGTACTTTTTGGCTTTCACAAACGTGGCTGGCCTGCGAATAGGCAAACCTTGGCCAGATGGATTAGAATGATGATTGCACAAGCCTAAGTGCAGGCTGGGCTCCCAGCTCCTGCTGCTATCTAAAGCCATTCTACTCAGTCTGTTGGACCTTCTTGGGCGGCCCGCCATGGTGCGTCAGCAGAACAATTGTGCAAGGCGGCTACGTGGTCCTCAGTGAACACTTTCATCAGGTTCTATGCCTTTGATACTTCCGCCTCCCAGGATGCTTCCTTTGGACGCCGGATTCTTGCGCCCGCTACAGTGCATCCCCTCCCATAAGGAACTGCTTTTCGACATCCCCGATGTTATTCCCTGTGGAATACCAGTTACCCCGCTGCAGAAAAGGAGATTTATGGTAGACTTACCATTATTAAATCTGTTTCTGCGAGGTACACTGGATTCCACAGGGCATCCACCCTGATGCACTTAGCTTCTTTGGGTTTGTATGGCATTAGCTGCTAGTCCCTTCTCCTGTCGTGAGAATGTGGTTCTATGTGACTAAAATCTACCGTCTCTCTTACCTGCTACTGCTTGCAATGGTTAACATTCCAGTGCCAGTAGGCGGGGCTATAGAGGAGGCGGTGCAGTGCATCCTGGGAACAGTCAAAGCCTGTTGGTGCCTCGGATAAAGATCCAACTCCACACCCCAATGTTATTTCCTGTGGAATCCAGTGTACCTCGCAGAAAGAGATTTAACAATGGAAAGCCTACCATAAATCTACTTTTATATATATATATATATATATATATATACTGTATTTATTGCTATATATATATATATATATATATATATATATAAAAATAATACATCTGCCTGCTCTTTATTAGGGGCCGTCCTGTCTAAAGTGCCATGGGCCCCCCATTGCCTTAATCCGGCTTTGCTTCCCCATGTGCTCCGCTTCCCCACCTCGTAAACCTGCAGTGTCTGCGCTCTGCTTCCCATGACAGCAGAGGTAAGCAGCAGCATAGCTGCTGGCTGTGGGTAAGGAGTAAGGGGAGGAGCAATGAGGAGGAGGTGCTCTATCTAGCAGATGTGCATAATGGGCTTTACCAGGCATAATGTGTAACGTGTAATGTGTAATGTGCTCTACCAGGCGTAATGTATAACATGTGTAATGGGCTCTACCAGGCGTAATATGTAACATGAGTTATGGGCTCTACCAGGCGTAATGTGTGTAATGGGCTCTACCAGGGATATTGTGTAACATATGTAATGGGCTCTATGAGGCATAATGTGTAACATATATAATGGGCTCTACCAGGCGTAATGTGTATAATGGTCTCTACCAGGTGTAATGTGTATAATGGTCTCTACCAGGCGTATTGTGTGTAATGGGCTCTACCAGTTGTAATGTGTGTAATGGGTTCTACCAGGCGTATTTTGTAACATGATAATGGGCGCTACCAGGCGCAATGTGTATAATGTGCTCTACCAGGTGCAATCTGTATAGTGTGCTCTACCAGCATAATGTATATAATGGGCTCTACCAGGCGTAATTTTTATAATTGGATCTACCAGGCGTAATGTGTATAATGTGCTCTACCAGGCGTATTGTATAACATGTGTAATGTGCTCTACTAGGCGTATTGTGTAATGTGTAATGGGCTCTACCAGGCGTATTGTGTAACATGTGAAATGGATTCGAACAGGCGTAATGTGTAACATGTGTAATGGGCTCTACCAGGCGTAATGTGTAACATGTGTAATGGGCTCTACCAGGCGTAATGTGTAACAAGTTTAATGGGCTCTACCAGGCATAATGTGTATAATGGGCTCTACCAGGCGTAATGTGTAACATGTGTAATGGGCTCCACCAGGCATAATGTGTATAATGGGCTCTACCAGGCATAATGTGTATCAAGTGTAATGGGCTCTACCAGGTGTAATGTGTATAATGGGCTCTACCAGGCTTAATGTGTAACATGTGTAATGGGCTCTACCAGACGTAATGTGTATAATGAGCTCTACCATACGTAATGTGTAACATGTGTAATGGGCTCCACCAGGCGTAATGTGTATAATGGTCTCTACCAGGCATAATGTGTATCAGGTTTAATGGGCTCTACCAGGCGTAATGTGTATAATGGGCTCTACCAGGCGTAATGTGTAACATGTGTAATGGGCTCTACCAGGCATAATGTGTATAATGGGCTCTACCACGCATATTGTGTAACATGTGTAATGGGCTCTACCAGACATAATGTGTATGATGGGCTCTACCAGGCGTAATATGTATAATGGGCTTTACCAAGTGTAATGTGTATAACGGGATCTACCAGGCATAATGTGTATAGGGGCTCTACCAGGCGCAATGTGTAACATGTGTAATGGGCTCTACCAGGCGTAATGTGTATAATGGTCTCTACCAGGCGTAATATGTACAAGTGGCTATACCAGGTGTAATGTGTACAAGCAGCTTTACCAGGCATAATGTGTATAATGTGCTCGACCTAGTATAATGTGTGTAATGGGCTCTACCTGACATAATGTTTATAATGGACTCTACCAGGCATAATGTGTATATTGGGCTATATCTGGCGTATTATGTTAAAGGGCTCTACCTGGCATAATGTGTATGGGGCTCTACCAGGCATAATGTGTACAATTGGCTCTACCAGGTGTAATATGTACAAGTGGCTCTACCAGGCGTAATGTGTATAATGGGCTCTACCTGGCATAATGTGTGTAATCTGCTCTACTTGGCATAATGTGTATAAGGGGCTCTATCAGGTGTAATGTGTACAAGGGGCCACTCCCAGCTACTCTATAGAGTTCCATACAGGTGCAAGAGACCTGTCTAAGGTGGCCACGAGCTAGGGCCGCCAAACTGAGATTTATCTTGGCCGCCCAACCAAACAACGTTCTGATGCCCCTGAATATGTATATGAGGTTTGGTGGTCCAGACAGAGAAGGGAAATAATTAGCAATCAGTTCACTACTTACAGATCACAGAGATGGAGTCCCTGCCCCTGTGTGTGATTAATAATACATTCAGGTGATTCATAATTTCTTATTGCTGTGAATAGCAGCAATAAGAAACTATAATTCTCAGGTTTAATACACAATAATAATAATAAATAATATAGCCCATTTATGGTTTATATAGTGACGATAGTACAAAAAGTGGCTTCACTGTGTAAAGTATGGGTGTTCAGTGCTGTGTATATTATTACTGATGTAGAAAGAATGTATTATAGTATGTTCAGATCAAGCAATGTTTGTGGAATTATTGTTTTATGTAAGGCTGTTATTGTTTTAGTGAGGTTTAGTGGTATAGGCCACTAAGACATTTCCTGGGCACCAGTACTAGAGAGTGGGCATAACCAAATACAGTGGCATGGGCATGCCTATTTGTGAAAGTGTCAGTCGAGGACAACAGTGTGTAGTACTATGCACCAATTTGTTAGTAAGCAGAGAATGAGGATCAAAGAGTTGTGTTTATGTGCGCAGGAAGTAGCAGAGGTGATGGGATGGCATTGTTAATAATAGAGGACACAGTATACAGTGTGGTATAATAAGGGATTTATAAAAAGTTTTAAAAGGGATTTAAACTTTCTTTAAATGTTAATGTATAAGCTTTATTATACACAGTACATATAAATAATGATTTTATGGGCTGTATAAGGACATTCATGTAAACAGTAGGTGAACTAACATATGGTTGTAGGGATGCGGTCTATTTACCTACAATTAAAGTCAAAATCCAGACAAGATCAAAATCCTGACATGGTCAAAATACGACATTTAAAATGTCGACAGGTCAAAAAGTTGACATGAGTTTTCTTGATTTTTTCATTGAAACCGACTTGTTCATACTTTACCATCCCAGTGGACCTGGAGGGGGAATACAATAGCGCAGCAAGCCATGTGAGGTGAAACGGTACACTTATACAGTGTCCATATCGACCTATGTTGACATACCCCCTCCCAAAAGAGAAAAATGTGTCGACTTTTTGGCCTGTCGACATTTTAAATGTTGGTATTTTGACCTTGTCAGTATTTTAAATGTCGGTATTTTGTCCGTCGGTCAGTTGTCGGAATTTTGACAGTTGGGATTTTGATTGTAGATGTTTCATACTAAGCCCCCAACAGCACAATTTAACATGCCCGCTCCATACTAAGATGCCTAAATGTACCATAAAACCATACACGTGATATTGGTGGTCATTCCGAGTTGTTTGCTCGTTGACGTTTTTCACAATGGAGCGATTAGGTGGAAAATGGGCATGCGCATGGTACGCAGCGCGCATACGTTCACTAATTTAACACAAAACTTTGGAGATTTACACAAGCTCGAGCGACGTTTTTTCAACGCTCGAGTGATCGTAGTGTGATTGACAGGAAGTGGGTGTTTCTGGGCGGCAACTTGGCGTTTTCAGGGAGTGTGCTAAAAAACGCAGGCGTGCCAGGTAAAAACGCAGGAGTGGCTGGAGAAACAGGGGAGTGGCTAGCCGAACGCAGGGCGTGTTTGTGACGTCAAACCAGGAACTAAACAGACCGAGGTGATCGCAATCTAGGAGTAGGTCTGGAGCTACTCAGAAACTGCAAGGAATTATTTATTAGCAGTTCTGCTAACCTTTCGTTCGCTATTCTGCTAAGCTAATATACACTCCCAGAGGGCGGCGGCCTAGCGTTTGCAATGCTGCTAAAAGCAGCTAGCGAGCGAACAACTCGGACTGAGGGCCATTGTGTTTAACATTTTCTATACTAATACTTCAAGATATACTGTTAGACTTCAAGCATTGCACTGACTTCCATGTTGCCTAAAATTATATATTTAAAGCAATAAACTACAACCATGGGTATACAATATCACGTGTATGGTTTTGTGGTATATTTAGGCATCTTAGTATGGAGCAGGCATGTTAAATTGTGCTGTGGGTGCTAGATTCATCTTTTAAGACTTCCAACCAAATGCATCCCTAAACTGTGCTATCTACTGTATGTAGTATGAAGGGACTTCCTTACACAAATGTGCTTAATACTACACTAATAGGCATATGAAGGCTGATTCAGAGGTGTGTCTATTAGCGCTCGTCCGCCTGCAACTTCATGCAAATGCCACTACAGAGCCCTTCCCTGGTGTTCAACCATACATCTGAATGGTCTGAGGCACCCACAGTCAATATCCATAGGCAGTGAAATACTGATTGATACATTATTAGGTGCATCATTGGTTGTACCATCAAAATTTGCCTCAGCCCTATGCAGGTGTAGTTTCTCAATCTGCGTGTAACCTCCCAGAGAAATTGCACATTACTTTTCCTAGACATTTCTGATACTGTGCATCCCGATTGCCTCATGTGTTGTATGAGTCTTTAGGGATTTACACACACACACACACACACACACACACACACACACACACACACTAGCAAGAAATAGCTCAACAATGCATAGTTGCCTACCCTCCCGGAATGGCCGGAAGGCTCTAAAAGTCGGGTAGCACTCCCGCCCCCTGGAAAGTCAGAAAAGTTTCCCACATCCAAATACAGCTCCCGCACCTCCTCTCAGTCGCCCACAATAGAGCACAAGTGGGCGGGCCGAGTGGACCCGATGATGCAATTCATGCTGAATCCTGCCATCGTAGCTATGCAGTGTCTGTCTTCTCAGAACTGTAGAGTTGAGGGTGGAGCCACGATGATGCAATTGTGCCACCATACCCCTGGGCAGCCCATCTGTGGTCTTTAATACTCTCTGCGTAAAGGGGACCCCATATGGCACCTGGAATAACTAATAACGACTTGCTGCCCTCTCCAGATCACCAATCTCCAGTCCCTGGGTGCAGGTAAGTATTACTTTTTTTATAACTTTCGTTTTTACACAGTGATCAGCCTTCACTGTCAGCAGGCAGTGAAGGCTGTGCAGGAGTCAGGGAACCTGGATAACACTATCTCAAGATAGTGTTATTATCACAGGGCTCCCTCCAATTTTTTTATTTTTTATTATTGTTTTAGTAAATTCAAGCACTTTGTATTTCCCATTACAAGTATTGGAAATGCAATATGGTTACTAAAAAAATGTGAATTTAAAGACTTTGGGAAATTCTCCTCCAAATGTCCATTAGTACATTCGGGTGGTACTAAAATAATGTGAAAAGTGTGTAACGCTGAATATAATGACATGTCAAAAAGTGAAAGTAGCAGAATGTTGTTTTAATATATTCCACATATTGATGAATACTAATGAAGGATATTACATACTATTGTGTATTAAAGTATATAAGATAGCATTAATTTCAAAGAATGTAGATGTACATCACCTGGTAACAATGTAAGAGGTTTGTTACCAATACTGTAAGTGCATGTTTTGCATTATATTCAACCTAATTCACACAATGTTCCAGTGTACTCCCAAACTGTACCATGCCCTGAACCACACTGGATGCCATCTATTTGTCATAAATCCTTCCATCATGACATTACCTATCTCTAGTAAACTGCTCCTGTTATCTCCTCCCTGTCTGACAGCTCAGTGTCTCTCCAAGCTTTCTACACCCCTACACACAAGGGCAACTTAGAGTGCCAGAAATGACTGCAATCCTGATGTTTGGCAGTTGTATAGAGAGGAACGCAGGGTCTGGCATGAGATTGATGATAACATTACATGGCAATAACAACAGTACTTTATCCACATGCATTCTGGGCACATTTTTTGTGTTCATCAGAACAATAAAACCTTTGTGCCTAACAGCTTACAATCTAATCGGCTGTAATGGAACGATGCCTTGTTCAAACACTCATCTTCAAAACCATTATTTAAAGTGATGTATGGCCTTATTGTCCATTACCCTTTACGTCAGGCATGTCCAAACTGCGGCCCTCCAGCTGTTGAGAAACTACACATCCCAGCATGCCATGACACAGCTTTAGCATTCTCTGACAGCAAAACTCGGTCAGGGCATGCTGGGATATGTAGTTTCACAACAGCTGGAGGGCCGCAGTTTGGACATGCCTGCTTTACGTGCTCTTTCTAGTGTTAAAGCTATTTCACCTCCATTATTTCTATTAATTTTAAATTGTTTAACTTTCCTCAATGAAATCTAACCTTCCCTTTATTATTACCCTATGTATAGCTTTTATTGTAAAATACTATCATCTATCCAGTGTGCAGGGTTAACAAGTATACTTTTGAAAAAAAAAAAGTTGGTCAGCATTGTTATCTAATTCTAATAATAAACAAATGTTTAAATATATGTATTGGTTATAAATTAGAGATGAGCGCCTGAAATTTTTCGGGTTTTGTGTTTTGGTTTTGGGTTCGGTTCCGCGGCCGTGTTTTGGGTTCGACCGCGTTTTGGCAAAACCTCACCGAATTTTTTTTGTCGGATTCGGGTGTGTTTTGGATTCGGGTGTTTTTTTCAAAAAACACTAAAAAACAGCTTAAATCATAGAATTTGGGGGTCATTTTGATCCCAAAGTATTATTAACCTCAAAAACCATAATTTACACTCATTTTCAGTCTATTCTGAATACCTCACACCTCACAATATTATTTTTAGTCCTAAAATTTGCACCGAGGTCGCTGTGTGAGTAAGATAAGCGACCCTAGTGGCCGACACAAACACCGGGCCCATCTAGGAGTGGCACTGCAGTGTCACGCAGGATGTCCCTTCCAAAAAACCCTCCCCAAACAGCACATGACGCAAAGAAAAAAAGAGGCGCAATGAGGTAGCTGTGTGAGTAAGATTAGCGACCCTAGTGGCCGACACAAACACCGGGCCCATCTAGGAGTGGCATTTTTGTTCTCCATATTTTAATAGGCACAACTAAAAGGCACCTCAGGTAAACAATGGAGATGGATGGATTGGATACTAGTATACAATTATGGACGGGCTGCCGAGTGCCGACACAGAGGTAGCCACAGCCGTGAACTACCGCACTGTACTGTGTCTGCTGCTAATATATAGACTGGTTGATAAAGAGATAGTATACTCGTAACTAGTATGTATGTATAAAGAAAAAAAAAAAAACCACGGTTAGGTGGTATATACAATTATGGACGGGCTGCCGAGTGCCGACACAGAGGTAGCCACAGCCGTGAACTACCGCACTGTACTGTGTCTGCTGCTAATATATAGACTGGTTGATAAAGAGATAGTATACTCGTAACTAGTATGTATGTATAAAGAAAGAAAAAAAAACCACGGTTAGGTGGTATATACAATTATGGACGGGCTGCCGAGTGCCGACACAGAGGTAGCCACAGCCGTGAACTACCGCACTGTACTGTGTCTGCTGCTAATATATAGACTGGTTGATAAAGAGATAGTATACTCGTAACTAGTATGTATGTATAAAGAAAGAAAAAAAAAACACGGTTAGGTGGTATATACAATTATGGACGGGCTGCCGAGTGCCGACACAGAGGTAGCCACAGCCGTGAACTACCGCACTGTACTGTGTCTGCTGCTAATATAGACTGGTTGATAAAGAGATAGTATACTCGTAACTAGTATGTATGTATAAAGAAAGAAAAAAAAACCACGGTTAGGTGGTATATACAATTATGGACGGGCTGCCGAGTGCCGACACAGAGGTAGCCACAGCCGTGAACTACCGCACTGTACTGTGTCTGCTGCTAATATATAGACTGGTTGATAAAGAGATAGTATACTCGTAACTAGTATGTATGTATAAAGAAAGAAAAAAAAACCACGGTTAGGTGGTATATACAATTATGGACGGGCTGCCGAGTGCCGACACAGAGGTAGCCACAGCCGTGAACTACCGCACTGTACTGTGTCTGCTGCTAATATAGACTGGTTGATAAAGAGATAGTATACTACTAATATTATATACTGGTGGTCAGGTCACTGGTCACTAGTCACACTGGCAGTGGCACTCCTGCAGCAAAAGTGTGCACTGTTTAATTTTAATATAATATTATGTACTCCTGGCTCCTGCTATAACCTATAACTGGCACTGCAGTAGTGCTCCCCAGTCTCCCCCACAATTATAAGCTGTGTGAGCTGAGCAGTCAGACAGATATATAATATATATATTATATAGATGATGCAGCACACTGGCCTGAGCCTGAGCAGTGCACACAGATATGGTATGTGACTGACTGAGTCACTGTGTGTATCGCTTTTTTCAGGCAGAGAACGGATATATTAAATAAACTGCACTGTGTGTCTGGTGGTCACTCACTATATAATATATTATGTACTCCTGGCTCCTGCTATAACCTATAACTGGCACTGCAGTAGTGCTCCCCAGTCTCCCCCACAATTATAAGCTGTGTGAGCTGAGCAGTCAGACAGATATATATAATATTATATATAGATAATAGATGATGCAGCACACTGGCCTGAGCCTGAGCAGTGCACACAGATATGGTATGTGACTGAGTCACTGTGTGCTGTGTATCGCTTTTTTCAGGCAGAGAACGGATTATAAATAAAAGTGGTGGTCACTGGTCACTATCAGCAAAACTCTGCACTGTACACTACTGAGTACTCCTAATGCTCCCCAAAATTAGTAAATCAAGTGTCTCTCTAATCTATTCTAATTCTAAACGGAGAGGACGCCAGCCACGTCCTCTCCCTATCAATCTCAATGCACGTGTGAAAATGGCGGCGACGCGCGGCTCCTTATATAGAATCCGAGTCTCGCGATAGAATCCGAGCCTCGCGAGAATCCGACAGCGTCATGATGACGTTCGGGCGCGCTCGGGTTAACCGAGCAAGGCGGGAAGATCCGAGTCGCTCGGACCCGTGAAAAAAAACATGAAGTTCTGGCGGGTTCGGATTCAGAGAAACCGAACCCGCTCATCTCTATTATAAATATAACAATTTTTTAATCATCTTATTCAAAGTGTATAGGTAAGTCTATGTAAACGAGATCTCCACCAACAGAGAACTCCCTCCTTATGTTTGTATTCCTCTGTATACAAGTGTCGATTGTTTTGTTCCTTGGACCCTCGCTGTCCCCTTGACTGCTCGAAAGTTCTTAAAGCAAAAATGCATGAGGCAGTGCCACACTAGGGAGTAAATTTACTAAAGTGGAGATGTTGCCCATGGCAACCAATCAGATTCTACTCATCATTCATCTAGCACCTTTTAGAAGATAATAGCTAGATTCTGATTGGTTGCTATGGGCAACATCTCCACTTCTATAAAACTCCCACCTTAGTAAATTTACCCCTGAGTATCCATAGCAAATGTCTGATCAAATGTTGTTTGGACTTAAGTATTAATTTAACTAATTTTGGAGAGGGCTATACATTATTTAATGACCAGTTGTCCCCTTCATCTGTAGGAGGAAATATTCTACACTGTTAAGATAAAACCGATAGAGGGATATCTAGCGTTCTACTAGAGGTAGCTGACGAACAATATATACATCAACCCTTATCACTTTTAAATCATTTATTACCAAATGTTGACAAAATAAACTTATATCACATAGAAAGATTAAATTATTATACAGCTATGATTACCCAGATCTTGCAGCAAGGATAAGCCCAAAAGTATAGCAGTCATTCATAGTGATCCTAGCAAAATTGGGATGATCATTATTTTGTTTGCAGGAAAATGCACCACTGATAACCTTTCTGAGCAGTCAGGTCAGCTGCAAATGGACTTGGAAGTCATCTGGATTTTTGGCTTGTGGCACCAATGCCAGATATTGTCTGATTTTGCCAACCATGTGTGGAATGATGTTCCCATTGCTTGGCCCTGTGTAATACATCACAATGGGAAGGCAATGTTGATGGAGACAATGTAATAGCTGATCATCTTAATAATTATTTTTGTTCAGTGTTCACTACTGAAAGAGAGGGGAAGGGGCCACAGTTAAGTTGCAGGGATATTCAGGAAAATGTAACAAGTACATTTACAGAAGAGAAGGTCCTAACAGAACTCTCAAAGCTGAAAGTAGACAGATCTATGGGGCCAGATGGGATACATCCAAGGATACTAAAAAGAACTAAAAAAACTTTTAAGAGCTGCTGGTAGCACCATTGACAGAATTGTTGAACCAGTCATTAGCTACAGGAGTAATTCCAAAAGGACTGGAAAAGAGCGAACGTAGTCCCATTGCACAAAAGTGGAAGCAAAAGAAACAGTTGTAGATTATCTCAAATCCAGCAATTTACAGGATCCCAAACAGCATGGATTCACCTGGGAAGAGGGGGGGGGAGATCATGTCAAACAAACCTTATTGACTTTTTTGACTGTGTGACTAAAGTGATGGATAAAGGTGAAGCCGTGGATACAGCTTATCTAGACTTTAGTAAAGCTTTTGACACTGTTCAACATCGCAGACTGCGAAATAAACTTGAGATTTTAGGATTGGATACTAGGATTATTGAATGGATAAGATCTTGGTTGCAGGATAGAAATCCAAGGGTTGTGGTGAATGGAGTGCATTCACAGGAGGGAAATGTTACCAGTGAAGTACCCCAGGGATCTGTACTTGACCAGTGCTTTTTGATATCTTTATTGATGTCATTGCAAATGGAAAAGTATGCCTTTTTACAGATGACACAAAGGTATGCAACAGGGTAGACCCACCAGGTGGGGTAAAACAAATGATTGATCTAGGTAGACTAGAGGAATGGGCAGGAGTGTGGCAATTACAGTTCAATGCCAAAAAATGCAAAATCATGCACTTGGGTCTCAAAAATCCAAAGGCTAAATATAGTATTAATGGCACTATACTGGAAACTACTGAGGAGGAAAGGAATCTAGACGTCGCTATTTCAGGTGACTTAAAGGCAGGTAAGCAATGTAACAAAGCAATGAGGAAGGCTAGTCAGATGCTTGGCTGCATTGGGAGAGGAATCAGCAGCAGAAAGAAAGAAGTAACAATGCCACTGTATAGGTCATTGGTAAGGCCTCATCTAGAATACTACTGTATGTTCAATTCTAGAGGCCATATCTTCAAAAGGATATTAATACTGTACATTAGAGACTGTACAAATAAGGGCAACTAAAATGGTGCATGGTCTAAATCACAAAATATACCCAGAAAGACTAAAAAAATCTCAATATTTATTGTTTGGAGCAGAGAAGGGAAAAGGGGGACATTATCGAAACTTTCAAATATATCAAGGGTTTTAACAAAGTCCAGGAGGGAAACATTCTTCAAATAAAGAGAAGCAATAGGACACGAGGACATGCACTGAGACTGTAGGGGAGAGGTTCAGGGAAAATTTGAGGAAAAATTACTTCACAGAAAGAGTAGTGGACAAATGGAATAGCCTCCCATCAGAGGCCATTGAGGCTGAGACAGTAGAGCAATTTAAACATACATGGCGGTGAGGAACCCAGGTCCAGAAGCCGGAAGTAAGCCGCGGCTAGCGGCTTACAAGGTAGGGTTAGCAGGGTCAGTTAGGACGGGACTGCTGCACGGAACACTAACATCTGTTCCCGGACTCTTTACATTTTGGAATCCTCAATACTCCACAATCTAATCCTCCACTAACACAACCTCAAAAAGGGGCTGTAAACATTTTAATTAACCTATAATTTTTATTCACAGGTATGAGCGGTACAGTTTACATTAAGCGTTTCTATGTTTAATTCCTAAACATACATGGGATAGACATAAGGATATCCTTACAAATAAATAAGGATCAAATAAGGTTTGAGATAAAAATATGGTAAAAAAAAGGTCCAGACTAGATGGGCCAAGCGGTTCTTATCTGCCGTCAAATTCTATGTTTCTATATTTCATGCATGATTTTTCTAAAGATGGAATTATCCTTCACAAATATTTAACAGAATTCCAATTTTGTATTAAAAAGTACAATATATACAGTTGCATAAAACATGCAAGTGTTCTGGGCCTCTTCATGAATATTTGTTAAATACTTCACAATGGTCAATCTTACAACCTACAGTTATCACTATACTTCTGATGTTTTTTATGGTCAGCAGGAGCTGATTCAAAGTTGCACAAATGGTGGCGCAATTAAATTTGAAAAGCATACGAGGAACGAAGGGGCAGATGTATTAAGCCTGGATAAGTTATAAAGCGGTATGTGGAAGGTGATAACGCACCAGCCAATCAGCTCCTAACTGTCATTTTCCAAACATGTAATGATTGGCTGCTGCGTTATCACCTTCCACTTATCACTGCTTTATCACTTCTCCAGGCTTGATACATCTGCCCCTAAATGCAGATATTTGACTGTATGCTGAGTTGTGTGAGTCCATGCTGCCACACTGCCACTAGCCTCACAGCTGGATCAAGGCTATGGGAGGCCAGGGGTAATAAAAATAAGGAGGGCCTTATAATTTATACATACAATGTGAGATATCTCACTGTGTAATGCGCATGATATCTGATGGTGTCAGGCTGTCAGATAAAATGTCTGTCGGTCTGATAGGAATTTCTTTATGACAGTGTATGTTTAGCTTTCAAGATAAAGCATTAATCCATATTAACAATCATAAAGTGGATTAGCAAGAGCTACTGTTTTATCTATTGCTGTCAGCCATTATTATTCTAACATCAGTCTGAGTCTCCAAACCAGCTCATACATTTTCTCCGGTCATATAATCATTGTGTAAAGCTGTCTAAAGTACTGGCAGAAAGGTAAATGATAAAAATAAACACTGAGAGCAAACAAGGCAAAACAGGCAGCAAATTAAATTCTGCCTTACTGCAAACAGATGGAGTAATCATATAAGATTTGGACAATAGAAAAGACAACAAAACACATGAGCACTTGACTGAGATATGTCCCAGATTGATCTCGAAGCAATACCACAGTCATTGTACAGATTATATACATACAATGGACATATTGCACCATACATTGCATATGGGGTGTGAAGTCTTTTATATGTTTACAAATATACAGTAAACTCAAATATTACCTGTATTTGAATATTTCAGATGTTGGATAATGTACCCCTAGTACTGTATATATTACAAGTCACCAAAAACTTACATGACCATATAATGAATGGAAGCTGAAACCCATTAACAATAACTTCCCACTAAAGAAATGGACCCACTGGGTATAAGTTAATGGGAGACTTCCCTTACCTCACAATGCGCCTAATTCAGATCTGATCGCAGCAGCAAATTTGTTAGCTAATGGGCAAAACCATGTACACTGCAGGGGTGGGGGTGGGGGGGGCAGATATAACATGTGCAGAGAGAGTTAGATTTGGGTGGGTTATTTTGTTTCTGTGCAGGGTGAATACTGGCTGCTTTATTTTTACACTGCAATTTAGATTTCAGTTTGAACACACCCCACCCAAATCTAACTCTCTCTGCACATGTTATATCTGCCCCCCTGCAGTGCACATGGTTTTGCCCATTAGCTAACAAATTTGCGGCTGCGATCAGATCTGAATTAGGCCCAATGACCATAGGAACTATGTGATTTACTCGTATGTCCCAATAACCAACGTAGTCAAAAAGGGTTTGGGGGCCTGTCTGTGTTGTTTGTGTGTGAGCCGGAAGGAGAAGTGTAGTGGCCCAAGGCGAGCCTGGTAACACACACGCTTTTTAGTCCACATGTGGGTCAGTTAGTATTATGAGCACATCTCTGAAGAGATGATTGAAATTGTAAAAAAATATCTTCCTCATTCTGCATACAAACACAACATTTTGCACAACGTGTGCAAATTCCGTAAATTGTAAAATAAAGGGCAGAATGGCATTCCATTGAATGATAACACAAAAGCAGAACTAGAACATTGTGTTGCTGGAACATCACACCTTTGCAAACATTAGTGTGAAATATCACAGTAACTTCCCTCATTTCTATATAATAAAGGTGTAAGGTACAAATCAAGCAAAGCCAAATGTCCTTTTCAATTTGCATATAAAATACTACAAACTATTCAAAACAGTTCGCAATATTACTTAGCCATACTGTAAACCATCATCATCATCATTTACTTGTAAAGTGTCACAGACTCTATAGTGCCAAAAAGTTAGCATACATAACATATGGATAAGTTCAAATATTTAAACCAATAAATACAATAACAAAATGCGGGAGTAGCGATTGTAAATAAAACTAGATACTTGGACCCTCCCTTGGTGGACCGCACCCATACTTAATTTTATAGGTTTTGCTATATTTGTTTTTGTCTATTTGTACTTTTGTATATGATTATTGAATCTGTTACTGTCACATTAGTCTGTTATGTACTCATATGTTCATTATACAGGGGTATATCAGAGCTGGATTAAGGGGGGTGGGGTCCTGGGGATAAGTACCAGCGTTTAGGTCTGAATCACTCCCTTAGAACTTTGCTTCCGGGATTGTTCTGCAAAATGATTCATGTTTCTCCTATTGCTTCTACAATAAAAAAAAAAAAAAAAAAAATATATATATATATATATATATATATATATATATTAAAAAAAACATATCAAACAGAAAATAAACATAAATAGGCTGATTGAGTTGGGAGTAAAGCAGAAAGTAACTGTGCGCTTCGGTAAAACCAGTATATTTATTTTTTGCATATAGGATAAATATTGGCTGCTACTCAACGTAGTCACCAAATCCTGAACAGCTCTGTTTACAGTACACTACTATTTAGATTTGAATTTGGAAACACCTTCCCAAATCTCTGTACCATACATCTGCCCCCCTGCAGTGCAGCATGGTTTGGGTGTGTTTTCTTAGATCTATTATTATTATTATTATTATTATTATTATTATCCTTTATTTATATGGTACCACAAGGGTTCCGCAGCGCCCAATTACATAGTACATATGCACATATTCAAAACAGGAAAACAGTGACTTACAGTTGAAGACAATATAGGACAAGTACATGGTAACTAAGCATAACTACACCAGTTAACGACATAGAGAAGTTCCAAGGTAGCCAAAAAACTGCGTGATTTGGGCAATTGAGGATTATTAAAGTAAGAAAAGGATAAGCACATGAGGGAAGAGGGCCCTACTCGTGAGAGCTTACATTCTAAGGGGAGGGTTAGACAGACAGGGGTGACACAGATGGGGTAAACTAGATCTACACTAAAAAGGTCTACAGTCAATAGGTCTACCACTAATGGAAGACATGTATTAGGTCGACAGGGTCAAAAGGTTGACATAGAATAGGTAGATAGTAGAAAATGTTGACAGGGTCAAAAGGTCAACATGGAAATGGTCAACACAAAAAAGGTAGAAACAATTATTTTTATTTTTACAAGCCCCAATAGTGTACCAAGTCCCCTCGCATAGCTCGCGGGCGAGGTGCCTCACTCTGCTACCACTGTGCTCAGCACAAGTTACTGTTCCCAATCATTCCCAGCCCATCATGTGGATGTTAAAGTATGAAAAAGTAGAATTTGTAAAAAAAAAAAAAACTTGTGTCGACCACTGTCATGTCGACCTTTTGACTAGGGAAGCCAATCCCGGGCCATTTTTTCAATCCTGGGTATCGGGATTGAAAAATGGCCAATTCCGGGATTCCCGGAATACCCAGGACTTGCTTTGAACTGTGTGGCCACCCCTTTGCCCCACCCTGCCCGCTCCGCACACATTACTAACCATATACCGAGGACGAATGGGTGGGGATCTCTTCCTGCACTCACTCAGTACACGGCTGATGGCACAGAGTCACCTCACGCTGCGCTGGAGGAGCCGGAAGGAGGAAGCCGGGCAGTGTCTGAGCGTGTCTGAGCGTCCTGTGGACGCTCAACGCTGATCCCTCAATCCCTGGGATTGGACCTTCCAATCCCGGGATTGAATCCCGGACATTTTTGGTCCTAAATCCCGGGATCCCGCCGATCACGATCCCGGTATTGGCCACCATACTTTTGACCCTGTCGACTTTTTGAATTGTCTATCTTTTGACCCTGTCAACCTTTAAACCTTGTAGACCTTCTTAGTGTAGATCTATAGACCAGATACCTATATACAGTATATGCATGCATTGAATTGAAACATGGTTCATAAGAAGCTGCAAAGTTGCTTTTTTTTTTAACACATGTAACAGCTCAATAATTTGTATGTTAGCATAGATTTTATTTTTCTATTGTAAGTTAGACAATTATATTAAATGTGTGGCTGGTTGTTATGGTTATGTGAAGATTTGCTTACTCACCATCAGTGTACTATATAAAAAAATAATAATAATAATTACTTTCAAAAACAGTGTAGTTTTGCAATGTGTTTTTTGTGATATTTGAAAAATGTGATAATAAGATGGTCTTATTGCATTTTGATTATCTGTATTCCGCATGCAGAGTTTCTACTTTCTATTGATCAAATACATTTTACGCCTTCTACAGCTACCATTAAATATATATTATATTTTGCGATAAAAATGTGCCTGGAGTACTTTATACATTCAGTATGATTTATATGGCATTCAATATACTCCAATGGGTCTGGAATGCTTTCTGTGATAAAAATTAGATAAAAATCTAATTTACAGCTTGTTACGTAAGACCCCAAAAAATATTACATTAAGCATGCTTACCGTGAAAAATTACTGCGGAAACACCTCGATACATCAGCCCTTTAGACTGGCGCACAGGTGTACAGGGGAAATCCCTGGTGAGCCCCACTGTCTGGGAGCCCCACCCCCTCCTTTAGGGGTGGAGCAGGATCATGGATGCATGGAGTGTACTTATGTGCTTGGTTTGTTTCTTTGGAAATGACACCAATTTTAGTCCTCCTGCTTATCAAAGTGGGTTGTCCTCAAACACCCCTGTCACCACATTGAAAGTGACATTCAATGGGGGAGATGTACTAACTACTAAGCCTTGAAAATTGATACATTTCACGGTGATAAAGTACCAACCAATCAGCTCCTAACTATCATTTTTTCAAACCCAGCCTGTACCATGGGAGTTAGGAGCTGATTGGCTGGTACTTTATCACCGTGAACTGTATCACTTTTCAAAGCTTAGTACATCTCTCCCATTGTTCTTGGTTCCCTATAGTATGAATTCCATTTCTGACAACAGAATGTCAGCCCTACTTACATTCCACAGGAGTGTATGGTATAGAAGATCTACAGTAATTAGATAGACAGTCAATAAGTCAACACCATATGGTCAACAGGAATTAGGTTGACATGGTCAAAAGATCAAGAGGTAAAAGGCAGACAGTACAAATGGTTGACGTGGAAATTGTCGACACAAAAAAGTCAAAACAGTTGGTCAATTTTTTTATGTATGTATGTTTCATCACCTGTGACCCCAATTAGTGGTAACGTAGACCCTCGTGGTCTCGCTATACTCACCTTGCTTCAGGCATGGTGCCTCGTTCCGCTGCAGTTTACTACTAGTAATCGTAGTCTACGTGGATTGTAAACCAAGCAAAAATGTCAGAAATAATGATAAAAAAACCCTTGTGTCAACCATACTTGTGTTGATCATTGTCATGTGGACCTTATTGAATATTTCGACCTTGTGACCTGTCTACCTTTTACCTTTGGACCCTGTAGAGCTTTTCAACCCTGTCTACCTAATGCCTGTCGACCATATTGTGTCGACCTACCGACTGTCTATTTAGATGATGTCTACCCATAGTCAGGATACCCCAGAGGATGCTCTGTAATACTCTTATTTATACAATTTATAGTTTTCATTTTGTGCAATGGTATAACTGCTTTTTGCTTCACTTGCTTAGACATTTTTGGCAACAGAACAGTTAAGCTGACATCCCAGATCAATGAAAAGATTGTTTTGGCCAGGGGATTTACCACATCTGACCCTCAAATTGCAGGTTTACACTTGTTCTAACAAGCTGTCCAAATATGGTCCTGCTGGGGATTAACTCCCTGAACCACGTCATACTTCCACAACATGCATTAATCTGACGTACTGGACAATTCCCTAATCTTCTGAACAGCCCCAAACCTGATACAAATAGCAACTCTTAACTCCTCCACTGCTGGTGAAATTTTTTCAGTCAGTAGATTTTAGATCATTTTCTATAGATCAGGGATGGGTAAAGTACAGTACCACATTTTTATGATATAACTGGAACATATACCAGCATGCATGGGTATCCTGTTGTCAGTAGCGGATCTTGCTATGGGCACACAGGATTTTTGCCCGGGTCGCCGCCTTCCGGAGGGCTCCGCCGCCGTGGCAAGATCTGCTACTGGTGGTGCCCCACAGTGCTGTGCTATCACTGCTGTGCGGTGCGTGATGATGTCATCGCGCACTGCACGGCATTGTGGGACCGGCACATAGACGCTAGTGGTCATAATTGACCTCTAGTGTTTATGCTGTGCTATGGGAGAGACGTCATGACGTCTCTCCCATAGACCAGAGGAGCGGCGTCGGGGATCGAGACGGAGACGAAGGTCAGCAGCGGTCGGGAATCAGGAGCGAGGATGGTGAGTATTAAGTAATATTTTATTATATTTTATTTTTGGTAAGCGGCACAAACTAGGGGGCACAGTACTGGGGGCAGAAACGGGAGCACAGTACTGGGGCAAAAATGGGGGCACAACTCTACAGTGGGCATACCTGACCATGCCCCTTTATGAAGCCACGCCCCTATTTTCACCCAGGGCGCCACAAGGGCTAGAACCGGCCCTGCCTGTTGTATAGATGAACAAATAAAAACAGGATACAACTGCACAAAACCAAATATTTTGATAGGTAGGTAGTGAGGATAAATAGTGAAGATTAATGCCGGGTACACACTAGAGCTACGGGGATTCGTTCCGTCATCGGAACAAATCCCTGTCAGGCCAGATCGTGTGTACACACTGAGGCGATGCTAATGAAGGTCGGAGCAAACATGTTCAGTCCTTCATTAGCATACTACAGGATGCTAGTTGCAGCACATCCAACCAAGCGTCCATCGCTAGCGGCTGCGGGATCGTGAAATCTCCCGAACACACTGAGCGATGTAGGCAATATGTCATTATGAAACTGCATATCGTGCCAACATCACTCTAGTACAGTGTTTTTCAACCGCTGTGCCGCTGCACACTAGTGTGCCATTAGCGGTTGCCAGGTGTGCCGCTGTCCGTCAGGGATGCCCGCTGCCACCCACCAGAGGGACCTGCGCCGCCCACCGGAGATGCCTGCATGGCTGCCGCTGCAATCAGTACCTGGCTCGGGCAGCGCTGACACTTACACAGGCCACCCATGACCTATGGTGAGTCATAGGTCACGCACGATACATCTTATTCCCGCCTGGAGTGCCCGCCCAACCACTACTGCTCTATGCTGCTGCTGCCTGGTCCATCCCTTTTCAGTGCTCCTCACTTCTCCAACCACTAAAAGGAAAAGATTTCACAGCTACAGGTTATATATATATATATATATATATATATATATATATGTGTATTTTTTAATTATGTATGTGTGGAATTACTGTGGGGTGGGGGCAGACATTGCGTGGAATTACTATGGGGGGACAGTATGTGGAATTACTAGGGGGGCAGTGAGTGGAATTACACAGGGGGGGGGGTTTAGTGTGGCATTACTGTGGGGGACAATGTTTATGTAATATGGAGTTATGCATATATGAAGTGGCAATTTTTTACTGCTGGTGGGGAATTTTATAAATAAGGAGTAAATAGTGACCAGGTTAAGTTTGAGGTGAAATTGTTTAGGGGGTGGTGTGGGGTGGGGGGCAGTGTGGGGTGGAATTACTGTAAGGACAGTGTGGGGCATTATTGTAAATCTGTTTTATTACTGTGGGGACGAAAACATTAATTTGATTACCATGGGGTCCAATGTGTTTGTGTGTTTGTACTTCTGTGGGGCCAATGTGTTTGTACTTCTGTGGGGGCCAATGTGTTTGTACTTCTGTGGGGGCCAATGTGTTTGCACTACTGTGGGGGCCAGTGTGTTTGTTTAATTGCTGTGTGTATTAGTTTTTTTTATTTTACTGTGGGGCACTGATGGTGTGGCTTGGCAATTTAAAAGTCTTGTCGGTATATCGTGAGTTGAAAAAGGTTGAAAATCACTGCTCTAGTGTGTACCTAAGGGATGGGATTAGAAATTAATCTACTACAATTTACTGAACTCATTTAGCATGAATCTAGGAACAATGACAAAGTAGAGAAACATATTAAGTACTAACTTAAACCCCTTTCACATCTCCAGTGCCGGATCTCACCCTGGATTTGGAAACGGGTCCTTCCTGGGTGGGATCCAGCATTGGACCCTAACAGCAGGCTTCCCGACCCAGCAATATGCCGGGTCGGTTGCCATAGCAGCTGAGGTGGAGGTGGCGCTGGGAGATGATCTCATCCCTGTGTTGCCTCTCCCTATGTAGTGAACAGGTGCTGGGTCAATGTGACTCGGGAACCCGTTCACACTGCCACTGACCCGGTATTCAACTCGGGAAAATAACCCTTCTTATTACCCTTGTTGAATTACCAGGTCAGGCGACCCGGGAATTCTCCTTGGCCCCTTTCACATCACACAGCGACCCGTGTCGACCCGGAAATATACCTGGTTGATACCGGGTTATTTGTGCGATGTGAAAGGGGTATTAGCCAAGCAGCAACTGTATGTGATGTTTTGTTTTTATTGAACATGAAGACATGTCTCATTTATGCTTTGACATCGATTAAGTGTGTGGCACCTTAAGATCATTATTAGTAAATGATGGGTCTGGGGAAACTGTGGAAGTTATATCCTTATGAATGTATAGGCTTACCATACTATCCCTTTAAACCAGGACACTCATGAATTACACAGGTTCTGTGGCTGGCTGACTTTAAGCCTGCATTTCACCTGGTTTTAATCAGTCACAGAACCTGTGTAATTCATGAGCATCTTGGTTTAAATGGAAGCCTGGTTTAAAGGTAAGCCTATGAATGCATAATAATATAGTAATTCTTTTTTTTTACATCTTTATGTTCCTATTAGCATACCTCCCAACTGTCCCGATTTTCGCGGGACAGTCCCGTTTTTTGGGGACTGTCCCACCCGCGGGCCACAGTGTCCCGCGGTGGGGGGGTCAGTTGGGAGGCTCTGTCAATCGCTGCTCTGTGGTGAATAGACGCTGTGCGCATGCGCACAGCGTCTATTCAGTGGAGTCAGAGGGAGAGGGAGCATGCCAGCGGCTCACAGAGCGCTGGGCATGCCCCCTCAGTGACGAAAACAGGGGCGTGGCTCGCGATCGCAAGTCCTCCGTGAAGACATGCCCCCTTTTCACAGGCCACGCCCCCTTTTCGGGAGCGCGCCGCGAGTGTCCCGCTCCACAACACAGCAAAGTTGGGAGGTATGCCTATTAGTAACCAGCCCATCAAAATGACGGAACAACATAACAGTAATGTCAGCTCCGGCGCCTGAATGGAGCAACACTTGAATTGCTCTGTCGGGCGCCATCGAATGGCCGCCAGCACGCCAACACTTGAATTCCCCCCATGGAGGTGAGGAGAAGTGTTAGCCTTTTATTATATAGGATTACTACAGACTCTAGCAAGGCCATTTATGACATATCTGTGCCTTTTTGTAAATCAATCTGCATGGCATAAAGGGGCAGATGAGCTAAGCCTTGGAGAGTGATCAAGTGGAGAGAGAGATAAAGTAAAGACTAATCAGCTCCTAGCTGTCATTTTCCAAACAGAGCCTCTAACATGGCAGTTAGGATCTGATTGACTTTATCTCTCTCCACTTTATCACCATCCAAGGCTTAGTATATTTCCCCCACTACCCCTTAGACACATAAGGCATTCTTCAATTGTTTTGCGCCCCCGATCTCCCGCCTGAATTGACAATTAAATTGTTTGTTTTTTCACGCTGATCGCACCCCATAAAGTCGGGTTCAGCCGCGTAAAGCAGTTAAACCCAACCAAAGTGCTTGGCGTGATCGCAAAAAGTGCCATTTGGGCACCCAAACGGGTCACTTTTTGTGTATTTCAGCTGGAAAATATACATACGCTCATTATTTTGTTTTTTACTAAATAGAAAACTGAACAATTATATTAAATGTGTGGCTGGTTGTTATGGTTATGTGAAGATTTGCTTACTCACCATCAGTGTATTTAAAAAAAAAATTTTTTTAATTACTTTCAAAAACAGTGTAGTTTTGCAATATGTTTTTTGCAATACTTGAAAAATGTGATAATTAATAAGATGGTCTTAAAAATAAAAAAATAAGAATTTACTTACCGATAATTCTATTTCTCGTAGTCCGTAGTGGATGCTGGGAACTCCGTAAGGACCATGGGGAATAGCGGCTCCGCAGGAGACTGGGCACAAAGTAAAGCTTTAGGACTACCTGGTGTGCACTGGCTCCTCCCCCTATGACCCTCCTCCAAGCCTCAGTTAGGATACTGTGCCCGGACGAGCGTACACAATAAGGAAGGATTTTGAATCCCGGGTAAGACTCATACCAGCCACACCAATCACACCGTACAACCTGTGATCTGAACCCAGTTAACAGCATGATAACAGAGGAGCCTCTGAAAAGATGGCTCACAACAACAAAAACCCGATTTTTGTAACAGCAACTATGTACAAGTATTGCAGACAATCCGCACTTGGGATGGGCGCCCAGCATCCACTACGGACTACGAGAAATAGAATTATCGGTAAGTAAATTCTTATTTTCTATGACGTCCTAGTGGATGCTGGGAACTCCGTAAGGACCATGGGGATTATACCAAAGCTCCCAAACGGGCGGGAGAGTGCGGATGACTCTGCAGCACCGAATGAGAGAACTCCAGGTCCTCCTCAGCCAGGGTATCAAATTTGTAGAATTTAGCAAACGTGTTTGCCCCTGACCAAGTAGCTGCTCGGCAAAGGTGTAAAGCCGAGACCCCTCGGGCAGCCGCCCAAGATGAGCCCACCTTCCTTGTGGAATGGGCTTTTACAGATTTAGGCTGTGGCAGGCCTGCCACAGAATGTGCAAGCTGAATTGTACTACAAATCCAACGAGCAATAGTCTGCTTAGAAGCAGGAGCACCCAGCTTGTTGGGTGCATACAGGATAAACAGCGAGTCAGATTTTCTAACTCCAGCCGTCCTGGAAACATATATTTTCAGGGCCCTGACTACATCCAGCAACTTGGAGTCCTCCAAGTCCCTAGTAGCCGCAGGTACCACAATAGGCTTGTTTAGGTGAAACGCTGAAACAACCTTAGCGAGAAATTGAGGACGAGTCCTCAATTCTGCCCTGTCCGTATGAAAAATTAGGTAAGGGCTTTTATAGGATAAAGCCGCCAATTCTGACACACGCCTGGCCGAAGCCAGGGCCAACAGCATTACCACTTTCCATGTGAGATATTTTAAGTCCACAGTGGTGAGTGGTTCAAACCAATGTGATTTTAGGAACCCCAAAACTACATTGAGATCCCAAGGTGCCACTGGAGGCACAAAAGGAGGCTGTATATGCAGTACCCCCTTGACAAACGTCTGAACTTCAGGAACTGAAGCCAGTTCTTTCTGGAAGAAAATCGACAGGGCCGAAATTTTAACCTTAATGGACCCTAATTTTAGGCCCATAGACAGTCCTGTTTGCAGGAAATGCAGGAAACGACCCAGTTGAAATTCCTCTGTAGGGGCCTTCCTGGCCTCGCACCACGCAACATATTTACGCCAAATACGGTGATAATGTTGTGCGGTTACATCCTTCCTGGCTTTGATCAGGGTAGGGATGACTTCATCCGGAATGCCTTTTTCCTTCAGGATCCGGCGTTCAACCGCCATGCCGTCAAACGCAGCCGCGGTAAGTCTTGGAACAGACAGGGTCCCTGCTGGAGCAGGTCCCTTCTTAGAGGTAGAGGCCACGGGTCCTCCGTGAGCATCTCTTGAAGTTCCGGGTACCAAGTCCTTCTTGGCCAATCCGGAGCAACGAGTATAGTTCTTACTCCTCTCCGTCTTATAATGCTCAGTACCTTGGGTATGAGAGGCAGAGGAGGGAACACATACACTGACTGGTACACCCATGGTGTTACCAGAGCGTCCACAGCTATTGCCTGAGGGTCCCTTGACCTGGCGCAATACCTGTCTAGTTTTTTGTTGAGGCGGGACGCCATCATGTTCACCTTTGGTTTTTCCCAACGGTTCACAATCATGTGGAAGACTTCTGGATGAAGTCCCCACTCTCCCGGGTGGAGGTCGTGTCTGCTGAGGAAGTCTGCTTCCCAGTTGTCCACTCCCGGAATGAACACTGCTGACAGTGCTATCACATGATTTTCCGCCCAGCGAAGAATCCTTGCAGCTTCTGCCATTGCCCTCCTGCTTCTTGTGCCGCCCTGTCTGTTTACGTGGGCGACTGCCGTGATGTTGTCTGACTGGATCAGCACCGGCTGACCTTGAAGCAGAGGTCTTGCTAGGCTTAGAGCATTGTAGATGGCCCTTAGCTCCAGGATATTTATGTGAAGTGATGTCTCCAGGCTTGACCACAAGCCCTGGAAATTTCTTCTCTGTGTGACTGCTCCCCAGCCTCTCAGGCTGGCATCCGTGGTCACCAGGACCCAGTCCTGAATGCCGAATCTGCGGCCCTCTAGAAGATGAGCACTCTGCAACCACCACAGGAGAGACACCCTTGTCTTTGGTGACAAGATTATCCGCTGATGCATCTGAAGATGCGATCCGGACCATTTGTCTAGCAGATCCCACTGGAAGGTTCTTGCGTGGAATCTGCCGAATGGGATTGCTTCGTAGGAAGCCACCATTTTTCCCAGGACCCTTGTGCATTGATGCACTGAGACTTGGCCTGGTTTTAGGAGATTTCTGACTAGCTCGGATAACTCCCTGGCTTTCTCCTCCGGGAGAAAAACCTTTTTCTGGACTGTGTCCAGGATCATCCCTAGGAATAGAAGGCGTGTCGTCGGGATCAGCTGCGATTTTGGAATATTGAGAATCCAACCGTGCTGCCGCAACCCTATCTGAGATAGTGCTACCCCGACTTCCAACTGTTCCCTGGATCTTGCCCTTATCAGGAGATCGTCCAAGTAAGGGATAACTAAAACTCCCTTCCTTCAAAGGAGTATCATCATTTCGGCCATTACCTTGGTAAAGACCCGGGGTGCCGTGGACAAGCCAAACGGCAGCGTCTGAAACTGATAGTGACAATTCTGTACCACAAACCTGAGGTACCCTTGGTGAGAAGGGTAAATTGGGACATGTAGGTAAGCATCTTTGATGTCCAGAGACACCATATAATCCCCTTCTTCCAGGTTTGCAATCACTGCTCTGAGTGACTCCATCTTGAATTTGAACCTCTGTATGTAAGTGTTCAAGGATTTTAGATTTAAAATTGGTCTCACCGAGCCGTCCGGCTTCGGTACCACAAACAGTGTGGAATAATACCCCTTTCCCTGTTGCAGGAGGGGTACCTTGTGCTGCAGCCTTTTTCCTCTCCCTCTGCCACGGGGCAGAAATGAGGAGCCTTTTGCCCGCTTGCCCTTATGGGGCCGAAAGGACTGCGCCTGATAATACAGCGTCTTCTTATGTTGAGAGGCTACCTGGGGTAAAAATGTGGATTTTCCAGCAGTTGCCATGGCTACCAGGTCTGATAGACCTACCCCAAATAACTCCTCCCCCTTATAAGGCAATACTTCCATATGCCTTTTGGAATCCGCATCACCTGACCACTGCTGCGTCCATAACCCTCTTCTTGCAGAAATGGACAGCGTGCTAACTCTTGATGCCAGTCGGCAAATATCCCTCTGCGCATCACGCATATATAAAAATGCATCTTTTAAATGCTCTATAGTCAGTAATATACTGTCCCTATCTAGGGTATCAATATTTTCAGTCAGGGAATCCGACCACGCCACCCCAGCACTGCACATCCAGGCTGAGGCGATTGCCGGTCGCAGTATAACACCCGTGTGAGTGTATATACATTTTAGGATATTCTCCTGCTTTCTGTCGGCAGGTTCCTTTAGGGCGGCCGTATCAGGAGAGGGTAGTGCCACCTGTTTAGACAAGCGTGTGAGCGCTTTATCCACCCTAGGGGGTGTTTCCCAACGTGCCCTATCCTCTGGCGGGAAAGGGTATGATGCCAATAACCTTTTAGGAATTATCAGTTTTTTATCGGGGGAAACCCACGCCTCTTCACACACTTCATTTAATTCCTCGGATACAGGAAAAACTACAGGCAGTTTTTTCTCACCAAACATAATACCCTTTTTAGTGGTACTTGTATTATCAGAAATATGCAAAACATTTTTCATTGCCTCAATCATGTAACGTGTGGCCCTACTGGAAGTCACATTTGTCTCATCATCGTCGACACTGGAGTCAGTATCCGTGTCTGTGTCTGCCATCTGAGGTAACGGGCGTTTTAGAGCCCCTGATGGCGTTTGAGACCCCTGGACAGGCACAAGCTGAGTAGCCGGCTGTCTCATATCGTCAACTGTCTTTCGTAAAGAGCTGACATTGTCACGCAATTCCTTCCATAAGCTCATCCACTCAGGTGTCGACTCCCTAGGGGGTGACAACTCTATTATAGGCAATTGCTCCGCCTCCATCTCATCTTCCTCCTCAAACATGTCGACACAATCATACCGACACACCGCACACACACAGGGAATGCTCTGATAGAGGACAGGACCCCACTAGCCCTTTGGGGAGACAGAGGGAGAGTATGCCAGCACACACCAGAGCGCTATATATAGACAGGAATACCACTATATAACGTGCTTTTCCCTTTATAGCTGCTGTTATTATCAAAACTGCGCCAAATTAGTGCCCCCTCTCTCTTTTTTACCCTTTTCTGTAGTGCAGGACTGCAGGGGAGAGTCAGGGAGACGTCCTTCCAGCGGAGCTGTGATGGAAAATGGCGCCCGTGTGCTGAGGAGATAGGCTCCGCCCCCTTCTCGGCGGCCTTTTCTCCCGCTTTTTGGTGAATTCTGGCAGGGGTTAAAATACATCCATATAGCCCTGGGGGTTATATGTGGTGTATTTTCGCCAGCCAAGGTGTTTTACATTGCTGCTCAGGGCGCCCCCCCCCCTAGCGCCCTGCACCCTCAGTGACCGGAGTGTGAAGTGTGCCTGAGGAGCAATGGTGCACAGCTGCAGTGCTGTGCGCTACCTTGTTGAAGACTGATGTCTTCTGCCGCCGATTTTTCCGGACCTCTTCTTGCTTCTGGCTCTGTAAGGGGGCCGGCGGCGCGGCTCTGGGACCGGACTCCGAGGCTGGGCCTGTGTTCGGTCCCTCTGGAGCTAATGGTGTCCAGTAGCCTAAGAAGCCCAAGCTGGCTGCAAGCAGGCAGGTTCGCTTCTTCTCCCCTTAGTCCCTCGATGCAGTGAGCCTGTTGCCAGCAGGTCTCACTGAAAATAAAAAAACCTAAAACTAAACTTTCACTAAGAAGCTCAGGAGAGCCCCTAGTGTGCACCCTTCTCGGCCGGGCACAAAAATCTAACTGAGGCTTGGAGGAGGGTCATAGGGGGAGGAGCCAGTGCACACCAGGTAGTCCTAAAGCTTTACTTTTGTGCCCAGTCTCCTGCGGAGCCGCTATTCCCCATGGTCCTTACGGAGTTCCCAGCATCCACTAGGACGTCAGAGAAATGAATAAATCTTAACGCTCAATAAAAATTCTAATTCTAAATTGTCACCTAAATATTGGTGTAATATATTGGCTTTGTGTACTACAATTCCATACCTTCTGTGAGGGGGTACGACTGAGGCACCACCCAGGGTACAAGGCAAAGGCACTGCTGCCAGTCTCCGGTACCTGAAGGCTCCTGACACCCTGCTCCCCGCAGTTCACAAGTCCCAATGCTTTCCACACAGAGGGTCAACAGAGTTAAATAATTATAGGAAAAACAGTGGGCAAGTATAGGGTGTGAAGATGCGGGGGCACTGGGAGTTATAGGCGGCAGAGGTGGGGGTGGTATTCTTGGTGGCAAAAAGAAGAAAAGGAGGTGTATTGCACGCCTGGCGGGGGTCACAAATCTGTACAGAAACAACACTGCCTCTAGTGCAGTTTGTGGCCTGTGCTGTGCATTCTCTAACTTAGACCAAAGAATGACAATTCTGCAAAACTACGCAAGCCGAGAGAGGAGGATAGGACTTCAGTGCTGATGGGCTAGTGCCTGCCAGCAAATGCTGCCCAGGGGCTGGCCATCGCTGGGTTATCTGGAATGGATCCATCTATGGTTTACGCATCGATGGTCATCCCTGATTTACGTTACAAATGCAAACCAGGAGGCATGGCTTAGTGGGTATCAGGGGGCGGAGCTAAGCTCTATGCCCTGACACTTTGATAAAAAATAAATAATTGGTAGCACTGAACCATAGATGGCGGGAAACCATCTGGTTCTCCCCCATCGATGGTAAAAGTATTCAACATCGGTCATAGGCCATCAATGATTTTGAATCATTAATGGTCGATGGCCATCTCTAGCTACCCCTAGGCAACAAGCAGTCCCTAAGGCAACGAGCATTCCCCGTGGCAACGAGCATGGATCCCAGAGCAGAAACCCCTGGCAACGCGCAAGAAAACCCGGGGAACGTGCATGAAAGCCATGGCAATGCGCAGTTAAAAAAATGTAAAACCTGCCCTGGGAGGTGTGACGAAATTCCAAAAACCCGCCACTGAAGGGGTTAAAGGACCCCTCTGTACTTCCAGAGGGGAAAAATGTATATAACACATGTTTCTGTGACAAGGAAGGAGTCAGCTGTGGGCTCCATACTCCCTGCACCTATAGTAGCTACGCCCTTGCCCCTGATGTTTACTGTCAAAGGCTGCGGCTGTTTGGTAATTTATTGCACAAACATAATTTATCACATGGGGACCTGTAGCAGGGTAGAAGGTAAATGAGAAAGAAAATGCAGATCAAACATTACTACCTTTGCACTATTATATGCAACCTGCTGTTATCACAGTATATTCCCTTCTAAAAGAAAAAATACTACAGAGTTTTATCAGTTTTACAAGTCATAAAGAAATGGGTGCTCCATGCAGATTGGGATATTAATGTGTACAAAGAAAGAAAAAATACAGTGCTGATGCACAATCTACAATAGCAAGCACTGCTAGTCAGAATAATTAAATATAAATAAACTCTGCACTCTAAGGGGCCCTACACATTTGACGATGCGCCGCCGAGGTGCCCGACGGCCGAAACGGCCGACGAGCGACCCGGCGGCGGGGGGGCAGTGACGGGGGGAGTGAAGTTTCTTCACTCCCCCCGTCACTCGGCTGCATTGAAGTGCAGGCAAATATGGACGAGATCGTCCATATTGGCCTGCATGCACAGCCGACGGGAGACCAGCGATGAACGAGCGCGGGGCCGCGCATCGTTCATCGCTGGAGTCTCCACACTGAAAGATATGAACGAGTTCTCGTTCATTTATGAACGAGATCGTTCATATCTTTCAGAAAATCGGCCAGTGTGTAGGGCCTATAACAGAGAGCAAAATCGAGGTTCTTGGTATACTTTTTGGCAAAAAAATACCGTCCACCAACCAACGTCTAAGTAACCTCATCTCTTGTGAGTCCCTAATACTAGGTTTAAGTCTGGGGCAAGGAACCCCACAAAGCTGGCAAAGGCCAGCCACCCCAGGGCAGCATACTAGTGAGAGGCTAAAGTGTTAATTAGTTTTAAATAGAAAGAAGAAAAATCTGTGTGTTAAAAAGTGTTACAGAGGTGAAAGGTGTTAATTAAAATGCTAAAAAGAGTAGTATTAGTAAAAAAAAAAAATCAACCCATTTGAAAGTGTTAGAAAGTGCTAAATTAAATGTTATAGTGTACCACCCGCAAGCAGCCCAGCCGCACCAACCTAGGGGTGCTGCACCCTAAACTCATACCTAAAACTGACAAATTGTACAAATTTGTAAGAATAATCTTCATTGTGCCTTTCAATATGCAGTTGGGAAATTAGGGACCAATACTAGTTCAGGGCAGGTGGGAGGGGTGCCACTTCAAGCTAAAGGAGCCCCGGCTCTCAGATGTAACTATGCACACAATATAGAGTATGGCGGAGGGGGAACTTGGACTGCATATAGTAAGAGGTGCTATCATGCTGAGGCTTGTAGTTTCACAAAGAAAGAAAAAATATAGTGCTGATGCACACTCTACAATACCAAGCACTGCTAGTCAGCAGGCCCGACGACAGGACGGGTCAAAGGGGACACCCGTATCGGGCCTTGAAGTTCAAGAGGGCCCCGAGAATCAGGAGCACAAAAACGGGGCTGACACGCTTAATATTGGTTTTAAATTGTATGCTCCAGCATTCTGCAAATTAGGTTGAAAAAAACTTACTAATAACGAAACTGCGGAGACTCAGAACACCGGAAACAGAAACTGGAAGTAGCACACAGCGGCGCCGGGCAGAGTGAAAGCAGCGGCAGCTGTACCAATATGCAGATGTGTCCGCTCCCAGCGCCAGGCGATCAACGGCATGTGGAGGAAGTGTGGTGGTCATTCCGAGTTGATCGCTAGCTGCATTTGTTCGCAGCGCAGCGATCAGGCTAAAAAACTGCAGTTCTGCGCATGCGTATGTGGCGCAATGTGCATGCGCACCGCACGGCCACAACAAACGATGTAGTTTTGCACAGGGTCTAGCGAAGCATTTCAGTCGCACTGGTGGCCGCAGAGTGATTGACATGAAGTGGGTGTTTCTGGGTGTCAACTGACCGTTTTCAGAGGGTGTTCAGAAAAACGTAGGCGTGCCAGTAAAAACGCAGGCGTGGCTGGGCGAACGCTGGGCGGGTTTGTGACGTCAAAACAGGAACTGAACAGTCTGAAGTGATCGCAAGCGCTGAGTAGGTTTTGAGCTACTCTGAAACTGCACAAAAAAACTTTTTAGCTGCTCTGAGATCTTTACGTTCGTACTTCTGCTAAACTAAAATACACTCTCAGTGGGCGGCGGCATAGCGTTTGCACGGCTACTAAAAACTGCTAGCGAGTGATCAACTCGGAATGACCACCTGTGTCCGCTGCAGGACACGACGGAGGACAGTGCTGGGATCAGACACCTGATCCCAGCACTGTCCTCTGCTGTGTCCTGCAGGACACAGTTCATCTGCATGCCGCTGGTCTCCCGGTGCTGGGAGTGGACACACCATCCCAGCACCAGAGTATATCTCCTCACAATTACGACTTCACAACGGACCATAAACGACTGCAGAGAAGACATCAGCAAAGTTTACCTATTAATCGTCCCAGCTAGATATATATATATATATATATATATATAAATTATTTTTTTGCCCAATATCACGTTCCCCCCCCCCCCCCCCCACCCATATCATTTGCACTTTGATCTAACCACATCTTCTAATGAACAGGCTTGGTGCCTTCAAACATTGACGACTTGCAGTATGGCAATATTTTGTTGATTACTTTGCAATACACTTTGCATTTTCTAATTTCTAGAGGGAGCTGTCTAGCTTTATCTTGGAGCAATACACCTGTACGAACACACACACACATATAGTTGTATGTGCTGCCTGACGACGGGCGAATGCAGCCCGAAACATTACAGAAATCCGTGATGTGATTATTTGAACTCTAGATAAGACGCCTTAGTGCCGGTAATCACAAGTGTATGACACTACAAGTATCAGGCACCGCGTCTATAATTTATTACCATGAGAGTGCCAGCTAATCAGTGTTTATACATACATTATATATATATATATATATATTTATTTTGTATGTGTGTGTGTGTATATATATGTGTATATATGTATATGTGTGTGTGTGTTTTTATATATATATATATATATATATATATATAACTATCTATCTATCTATCTATCTATCTATCTATCTATCTATCTATCTATCTATCTATCTATCTGTCTGTCTATCTATCTATCGAAAAAATAATAATACATACACACACACACACACACACACACACACACACACACACACACACACACACACACACTATTTTTTAAAGCCACCTTCTGCTTTAAAAGTGGGGGGTTGAAAGTGGCCCAGAGATATCAGTGTACTGGGCCCCAAGATTTCTGTTGCCGGCCCTGCTAGTTAGAATAATTATATCAAGTACTGCAATCTTACACTGAGGTTTTTCGCATGCTTTTTGGCCAAAAAATTAGAGATGAGCGGGTTCGGTTTCTCTGAATCCGAACCCGCCAGAACTTCATGTTTTTTTTCACGGGTCCGAGCGACTCGGATCTTCCCGCCTTGCTCGGTTAACCCGAGCGCGCCCGAACGTCATCATGACGCTGTCGGATTCTCGCGAGGCTCGGATTCTATCGCGAGACTCGGATTCTATATAAGGAGCCGCGCGTCGCCGCCATTTTCACACGTGCATTGAGATTGATAGGGAGAGGACGTGGCTGGCGTCCTCTCCGTTTAGAATTAGAATAGATTAGAGAGACACTTGATTTACTAATTTTGGGGAGCATTAGGAGTACTCAGTAGTGTACAGTGCAGAGTTTTGCTGATAGTGACCAGTGACCACCACTTTTATTTATAATCCGTTCTCTGCCTGAAAAAAGCGATACACAGCACACAGTGACTCAGTCACATACCATATCTGTGTGCACTGCTCAGGCTCAGGCCAGTGTGCTGCATCATCTATTATCTATATATAATATTATATATATCTGTCTGGCTGCTCAGCTCACACAGCTTATAATTGTGGGGGAGACTGGGGAGCACTACTGCAGTGCCAGTTATAGGTTATAGCAGGAGCCAGGAGTACATAATATATTATATAGTGAGTGACCACCAGACACACAGTGCAGTTTATTTAATATATCCGTTCTCTGCCTGAAAAAAGCGATACACACAGTGACTCAGTCAGTCACATACCATATCTGTGTGCACTGCTCAGGCTCAGGCCAGTGTGCTGCATCATCTATATATATATTATATATCTGTCTGACTGCTCAGCTCACACAGCTTATAATTGTGGGGGAGACTGGGGAGCACTACTGCAGTGCCAGTTATAGGTTATAGCAGGAGCCAGGAGTACATAATATTATATTAAAATTAAACAGTGCACACTTTTGCTGCAGGAGTGCCACTGCCAGTGTGACTAGTGACCAGTGACCTGACCACCAGTATATAATATTAGTAGTATACTATCTCTTTATCAACCAGTCTATATTAGCAGCAGACACAGTACAGTGCGGTAGTTCACGGCTGTGGCTACCTCTGTGTCGGCACTCGCAGCCCGTCCATAATTGTATATACCACCTAACCGTGTTTTTTTTTTCTTTCTTTATACATACATACTAGTTACGAGTATACTATCTCTTTATCAACCAGTCTATATATTAGCAGCAGACACAGTACAGTGCGGTAGTTCACGGCTGTGGCTACCTCTGTGTCGGCACTCGGCAGCCCGTCCATAATTGTATATACCACCTAACCGTGTTTTTTTTTTCTTTCTTTATACATACATACTAGTTACGAGTATACTATCTCTTTATCAACCAGTCTATATATTAGCAGCAGACACAGTACAGTGCGGTAGTTCACGGCTGTGGCTACCTCTGTGTCGGCACTCGGCAGCCCGTCCATAATTGTATATACCACCTAACCGTGGTTTTTTTTTCTTTCTTTATACATACATACTAGTTACGAGTATACTATCTCTTTATCAACCAGTCTATATATTAGCAGCAGACACAGTACAGTGCGGTAGTTCACGGCTGTGGCTACCTCTGTGTCGGCACTCGGCAGCCCGTCCATAATTGTATATACCACCTAACCGTGGTTTTTTTTTCTTTCTTTATACATACATACTAGTTACGAGTATACTATCTCTTTATCAACCAGTCTATATATTAGCAGCAGACACAGTACAGTGCGGTAGTTCACGGCTGTGGCTACCTCTGTGTCGGCACTCGGCAGCCCGTCCATAATTGTATATACCACCTAACCGTGGTTTTTTTTTCTTTCTTTATACATACATACTAGTTACGAGTATACTATCTCTTTATCAACCAGTCTATATATTAGCAGCAGACACAGTACAGTGCGGTAGTTCACGGCTGTGGCTACCTCTGTGTCGGCACTCGGCAGCCCGTCCATAATTGTATATACCACCTAACCGTGGTTTTTTTTTCTTTCTTTATACATACATACTAGTTACGAGTATACTATCTCTTTATCAACCAGTCTATATTAGCAGCAGACACAGTACAGTGCGGTAGTTCACGGCTGTGGCTACCTCTGTGTCGGCACTCGGCAGCCCGTCCATAATTGTATATACCACCTAACCGTGGTTTTTTTTTCTTTCTTTATACATACATACTAGTTACGAGTATACTATCTCTTTTTCTTTGCGTCATGTGCTGTTTGGGGAGGGTTTTTTGGAAGGGACATCCTACGTGACACTGCAGTGCCACTCCTAAATGGGCCCGGTGTTTGTGTCGGCCACTACGGTCGCTAATCTTACTCACACAGCTACCTCATTGCGCCTCTTTTTTTCTTTGCGTCATGTGCTGTTTGGGGAGGGTTTTTTGGAAGGGACATCCTACGTGACACTGCAGTGCCACTCCTAGATGGGCCCGGTGTTTGTGTCGGCCACTAGGGTCGCTAATCTTACTCACACAGCTACCTCATTGCGCCTCTTTTTTTCTTTGCGTCATGTGCTGTTTGGGGAGGGTTTTTTGGAAGGGCCATCCTGCGTGACACTGCAGTGCCACTCCTAGATGGGCCCGGTGTTTGTGTCGGCCACTAGGGTCGCTAATCTTACTCACACAGCTACCTCATTGCGCCTCTTTTTTTCTTTGCGTCATGTGCTGTTTGGGGAGGGTTTTTTGGAAGGGCCATCCTGCGTGACACTGCAGTGCCACTCCTAGATGGGCCCGGTGTTTGTGTCGGCCACTAGGGTCGCTTATCTTACTCACACAGCGACCTCGGTGCAAATTTTAGGACTAAAAATAATATTGTGAGGTGTGAGGTATTCAGAATAGACTGAAAATGAGTGTAAATTATGGTTTTTGAGGTTAATAATACTTTGGGATCAAAATGACCCCCAAATTCTATGATTTAAGCTGTTTTTTAGTGTTTTTTGAAAAAAACACCCGAATCCAAAACACACCCGAATCCGACAAAAAAAATTCGGTGAGGTTTTGCCAAAACGCGGTCGAACCCAAAACACGGCCGCGGAACCGAACCCAAAACCAAAACACAAAACCCGAAAAATTTCAGGCGCTCATCTCTACAAAAAATACCAGCCCACCAGCCAACATCTGGCGCAAGGCCAGAAGTCTGGCGCCGGAATCTTGACATCAGTCAAAATGCTGATGATGGAATCCCAACAGCTGGCATCCTGATCATAAGTATGATTGGGACTTTTAGGGTTAGGCAACGGGGTGGGAGAGTAGGTTTAGGCTTGGGGGGAGGTTAGGCTTAGGCTGCAGTAGGGGGGTTTAGGGTTAGACTGCGGGGAGGGGGGTTTAGGTTCAGACTCCACTGGGGAGGGTCAGAGATAGGCTGCAGGGGGGGTGGGAGGATTAGGGTTAGGCTGGGGGAAGGGAGGGTTGGGAGGAGGGTAAGTATACTTTCCGAACTCCTCCTGGTATTCTCACCATTTGAATGCCGCTGTCGGTCTTCTGACCGTTGACATACCGACCACCGGTCATGTGTATGTATTCCGTTACCACAGTATATTCCCTCTCAAGAGAATTTTTTTTAATCAGTTTTACAAGTCTTAAAAAAATGGGTACTCCATGCAGATTGGGATATTAATATGTAGACAGAGCAGTATGAGATCACCTATGATCACTTTACAAGAAGAGATAATTATGTTCATAAGGGAATCTGATGAATTAATCACTGTCAGTTGGACTTTTGCAGACTGTAGTCTGATGAGTAAGTTTACCATTGATAAAGAGACTATGGGGGTGAAAATTCCTTCTGCTAATGAAAACAGATATTTTCACAGTGCTTCTTTCTAAATTCCAGTCTGATTGCTTTCTATAGCACAGGCCTGCTACAATGTAATTTCTGTTATTGCAATTGTTTTAATGAATAAAGATTTGTAAGTATTTTTTCAAATAAATAAAATATTGTTAAATAATATTATTTGGAGGATATCTCATGTTTTGTGAGTGCCACAAAAACGCCCTTATTGAGTGCATCTAGCGTGTGCCACAATTTACAGCCCTGGCACTGAATTTTACTTGCTTTATTTACTTTAGCGGGTGGTGATAAATAAGGGGTGTAAAACTAGAAACTACAGTTAGCATTCCCAGAATAATCAGTAATCAGGAAATAATTAGTTACAAATACACAAGTTTTTTAAACGACAAACAGGCATCCTAGATGTGTTGAACTGAGTGTATGAGCTAAGGAACGTTCTATACCCCATCCAACATGTTCTGTTGGCATTTGTATCTTATGTAAAGTGAAGTCAGTTATCTGTCTGTCTACCTAGCACATTTTGGACATCTGTTGGTACACTGGTTTGCACAACAAAGATTGTTTCCTTAGTGCACAGCAACTCATTTGCTTGTCTTTTTGTTTGGGGTACTTCCCTATGCTACATTCTCCTGGGAGCGGCTCCTATTTCTGGATTACTGAAATGTTTCCCAATATAACACAAGTGTTCTCTTGTAACCAGCTCACTCAGCTCCATGACGTTATTCCTTAATTTACACTTAAAGTACAGTAAGATTACTTCAAGTATTCAAAGGATGCTTGTCCAAGTAAAATACTGGACTGAAGAATTAAAATACCTTAAGATTAGAGTACCACCCACTAAAATAGTAAATTAATATATTTTTTAAAGACATCACAAGTATAATTTGAAATCACGTGGCATGCACTATCATTGGCCTCTCAGTTAAAGGTGATTTTCAACTACTGAATTAGCATGTCGACATTCACAATGTTGACACTGTCAGAATGTTGACATTGGAAATGTAAACAGCTAATTTTAGTTAGATCTAAGTTACAGTAAGTGTAGCGTTAGTTCAAATGCCTCAGGGAAAAAAACACTGTCAACGTGCCAACTGTCGACAGTCAAAATGTTGACCTTATACACACAGAATTTAATAGCAGATAAGAACCACATCCAGTCTTCCATTTAGGGTTAGAGTGCTAGGTAGAGATGTGTGCTTGACCATTTTTGCTGGTTTTGGTTCTAATTCATCATCCGGGTTTGGTTTTGCCTAAACGCTGTGACTAGTTTTGGTTTTGCAATTGTTTTTTAAAAATGACAAAAAAGCTAAAATCACATTTGGGCCTTTTTTTTGTTTCTACAGTATTATTAATCTCAATAACATTAATATCCAGTCAATTTTGACCACCTCATAGCTCACAATATTGTTTTCATCCAGTTTAGGCTAAAGGCTGCAGCGAGCTGGCTGGTTACTAAGCGACAGAGAGGCGGCACGAAAACACGGCAGTTTATAGCACATCTGTGAAACTGCCACAAATCAGTGCCAGATGGAATGGTCCTTGGATCCTCCCACACACCCGTATGTTGGATATTAAAACAGACATGCACAGTTTAACAATCAAAGCACTTCAGCAACAGTGACTGCCACTTTTGTACCTAAAGTGGCAGTCACTGTCGCTGAAGTGCTTGGATTGTTGGTTAGGGCCCCAACATAACAATTTTTTGGAAGGCCTACCTCTGATCACTAATGAGAAGGTTGATGATGAGGATGTTAATTACATTATAATCTTGTAAAATAAATTTCATGAAATGAAATGACGTAACATGGAGGAGGTGTCTAGTGTCCCTACATTTACTTACTTTGGCCTCACAAATAGAGCCGATGCCTTCACAAAAGTTGTCAGGATTTGGGTAAAAATAATTCCACACCCATGAGGTGGCTTTTTTGGTCTTATACCCAGGCATCACAATGGCTTTCTTTTTCTCACAGGCTGTAACCGCAGCCACTGGTAGCTGAATTACACAAACAACACCATCAACATCATCATCCTCAGTGACAGATAGTAATGTACACACATATCCCTCTCATCTTCCTGTTCCACTTCCAACAAGCATCCTCAATTTCTATTATGTCTTTACTTGTACTGCTCCCCAGATGTGCAGATAGGGCAGAAATAGTGGAGGACAGTGGGAGAAATGTCAGACTCACACATAGCTAACATGGACACCCCTACACATTCCTCAGGAATGTGTAGCCGTTCTGAACGCACAGTTTGTTCTACTGCCTTAGTGGTTTTCATTTGACACCAGTTCTACACTCGGAGTGAAAAGTGCTTGCATCGTCATATGCAGAAGATGCCTCACTGACAATTGTAGAACCGCCACTTATAAATAAAGGACAGACCTGAGTCTTTCCTTGCCACTGCATGTGGTGAATGGCATGTTGCCAATTATATGTTTTTCTGCATTACACTTTCCCTGTAATAGAGATGTTTTTGGCTTTACTCTGTAAAAATAAAATATCTATTTTTTTTTTTATTTCAGATGCCCTGCCTTAAACCCTCTATGGCTTGATCATCAGCTTTAGATGAGATTGAAGGACCAGTATCGTCATTGTGTGGATATGGGGCTCTTCAATCACCCAGACATCAAGCAAATGAAACCAAAATAATGGTTTATTTTTCACAGCACAATAAATTATTATCTAGAAATAGATAATATATAGGAAAAATAAGTATATGTAGTGCAAAAGCAATATGCAGGTAGCAGTACAAATGGCCTGCTCTTCGCAGCTTTGCATAAAGATCTTTAGCAATGCAAATGCAGGAGGACGTGCATGCCACCTCCTTCCTCAATTTGCGATTACTAAAAACTGCGATGTTATTGCAGTTCAGGATGAACATCGCGATCATCAGTTGCGATGTTCATCTGCGACGGCAGTCTGAGTAAGTCTAACCTTACCAAAAGGGTTAATGGTCGCACAAGCTACTTGATACTAATTATATGACAAAAATAATGTGCCCCCCAAATTTGTCATCATACTATATGTATATCACTTATAATAAGTGAGGGTTGCTACCACGGACATATGTAAAGTACATCAAATAATTGAGAGAGAAGAAGAAATATCCAATGTGTGGTGCACCAAGTAATTCTCATGTTTAAAATATAACTTTTAGTAGAACTTCATTTTTAAAAAAAAAAGCAAAAATTGAGTTTAAAAATATAGACGTGTTAAAAAGAATAGAATAAGTGTAATAAAAATTGTACTTTGTTTGAAATGTACACACATAGGGGGTCATTCCAACCCGATCGCACGCTGTGCTTCATCGCAGCTGTGCGATCTGGTCGGAACTGCGCATGGCTGCATTACGCAGGCGTGTCGACACTTGTTGACGGCCGTAGCCAGGCAGTGATGCCGCTAGCGAGTAAAGTGGTCACATGGCGACTGCAAGAAGATTGCCAGGAGGAAGGCGTTCTGGGACGTCAACTGACCGTTTTCTGGAAGTGATGTAGTGAACGCAGGCGGTTCCAGGCGTTTGGAGGGTGGATGTCTGACTTCAATTCCGGGACCTTCAACGCTGGATTCATCGCACAGGGTAAGTAACTCATACCCTGGTCTTGTTCTGCAAAAAACTTTTTTTTGCATAGCAGGGCTGCACAAGCGATTGCAGTGATAGACCCTTTCAATACACAAATCATACAAATTGTGTCAGTCTGAATTATGAAGGGTATTTTCTCTCCTCAACCCTGACGCGTTTCGTCCTATAAGTACTTCTTCAGAGGGATGGTCTGTGCAGCTATACAATCAATCCAAATGACAATCACAGGAATAATCACTCATAGCCTGGTTTGTGGAACAGTTTATGAACTTATAAAACCTCAACCCATAATGTGTGAAGATCCATTCATAATAAAAAAATTAAATACCCCACTCCAGGTGAGCATCAGAATAGTTCAGACAGGTAGAATATGCAAGTTCCTGTGTGAAACTGTGAAAATGGATCACTAGGAATCGAAGATGCAAGCCTAATGAGAAGGGAACTCTGAAGTTGCTGAGCAAATGGTTAATATTTATATTAGTGCACTACTACCGTATGTTGCCACTGGTCATCAAGATGTGTGGCTGGAATTATAAATTGTAAAGACCGACGCTGGAATCCCGACAGCTGGCGAAATGCCACCAGTTGGAATCCTGACCAAAGCCCCAAGTTCCCATTTGGGTGGAATATAATAGTGTGGCGAGCAAAGCTTGCCACTAAGCCTGAAGCATGGCGACCGTAATGAGCCCGTGAGTGGACTCGCTGCACTCGCCACCGGTATTCCGGATGTCGGGATTCCAGCGTCGATCTCCTGACATACCGGACCCATTGTAAAATATTTTAGAACAAATAAAGGGCTGATCTGGTATGCTGAAGGAAGTCGGAGCACATAGTGATAGGTGCAAGACATGTAGGAAACACCAGTGCATATTTACACTGAATTATTCTTGTAACAAAATTCCATATACTATTATGCCACTTATTAAAGAACAACCACCCTCATTAACTACTCATGGGCTCATGTAGAGTAGGATAAAAAGGGATACAGTCATTAGGTTGATCACACTCAGGTCGACAGTCATTAGGTCAACCACTATTGGTCGACATGCATTAGGTCGACATGATCACTAGGCCGACGTGGTCATTAGGTTGACATGGAAAAATGTCGACATGAGTTTTTCAAAATTTTTTTTTACTTTTCAATACTTTACGATCCACGTGGACTACGATTGGGAATGGTAACCTGTGCCGAGCGGAGCGGTAGCGGAGCAAAGCACCTTGCCTGAAACATGCGAGGGAACATGGTGCACTAATTGGGGTTCCCCGTCACTTTACGAAGAAAACGACAGCAAAAAAGTAAAAAAACTCATGTCGACCTTGATCATTACGATCTAATGCATGTCGACCAATAGAGGTCGACCTAATGACTGTCAACCTAATGACCTATACCTGGATAAAAATGCTTTTGCTAAGTGTTTCCATGTGTGCATCAGAATGGAGTACTCCTCCGCATGCCACTCTCTGCGCTTAAAGAGGCGGAACGGAGAGGGAAGGAGTGGGCTGCCGTAGCAATTTGGTGCAGATGCGCAAAATGTGTTTGTGTCCATCTCTGCATGGGTCATGCTGTGGACAAGCTTAGGATACATTGGGGGTCATTCCGAGTTGATCGCTAGCTGCCGTTGTTCGCAGCGTAGCGATCAGGCTAAAAATTGGCATTTCTGCGCATGCGTACGGGCCGCAGTACGCACGCGCAAAGTACTTTCACACAAAACTATGCTGTTTTACACAAGGTCGAGCTACGCTTTTCATTCGCTCTGCTGATCGTTGAGTGATTGACAGGAAAGGGGCGTTTCTGGGAGGTAACTGAGCGTTTTCTGGGAGTGTGCTAAAAAACGCAGGCGTGTCAGGTAAAAACGCAGGCGTGCCTGGGTAAACGGGGAGTGGCTGGCCGATTGCAGGGCGTGTATGTGACGTCAAAGCAGGAAATAAACTGTCTGCAGTGATCGCAAGGAAGGAGTAGGTTTGGAGCTACTCAGAAACGGCATGAAAATTTTTCCGAGCAGTTCTGCTAACCTTTTGTTCGCACTTCTACTAAGCTAAGATACACTCCCAGAGGGCAGCGGCTTAGCGTTTGCACTGCTGCTAAAAGCAGCTAGCGTGTGATCAACTCGGAATGAGGGCCATTGTGTAAAGTGATGCACACCCCTTGCTTTAATCAGCTGTCAAAAGGAATATACTAGTACTGTAGATTCACTGAGGGGCAATTTCAATTAGCAATAAGTGAAAACTTAAAACTTTAAATTAGTGCATCTTCCACATTTTTAAACTTATTGCACCTAAAGTCTCACCAAATACAACTGCACAAAATTAGATGTTCAGTTATGTGTTCAATTCAAAGACCCATTATAAATTTCCTGGTAACAAGACAGCCATGTATACATTCCTGGCAGTTCAGCCCTGCAAATCAGCCCTTTAGCACAGCAATGCAGACTCATCAAAATCAGCCGACTACATTATTTACAGAAAGCAACATGGAGAACCTTGTGATCTTTGCTATCACTGATAAGCCAAAATGTCATACTATGGCATTATGGTTTAGTCACTGAAGTGTTAAAGCTTCTTTTCCATATCATATCAGTCCTATCAGTTTGTTCCACAGTAATGTGAGTGTTTTGCTCCTTGATAACATTGAGTCATGTTTAGAAGTCACTTTGAGAGAGGCCTTCCTAGAAAATAGTTTTGCTAAACTATCAAAGGGTAGAGGAGGCAACCTGTATGTGTATGGATTTCTGTGTCCTCGGTTTTCTGCATTAGAAAGAGGAAAGAGATCTGAATTCTGATGTGTGCATACTAGAAGGAGGTGAGAGGTCTCTGTCCTGATGCCTACAAATTAGGCGGGAAGAGATTTATTCCCTAATGTCTGTATATTAGGAATTAGTGACTTGTCTGGGCCCTGATGTTCATGTTTGAGCTGTAGGCATATCTGCATACTTTTTACCTCTCCCTTTCAGTAGACCTTAAACGGAAGGTCCAACAGGAAATGCAGGAGGGCATAGTGTTGCAATTTGTCATCCTGGTCCTACACACTGTACAAAATGGAGCAATTTGCTTTGTGCAGTGTGTCTATCGTGTTATGATGGCCCTGACCACTTGATATGGTAAGTGGATGGGTTTCAGAAAGGGTGGTTTAATCTCAGGGCCGTCTTAACAGCATTGTGTGCCCTGGGCAAAGCGATGCTCTGGGGCCTCCATCCACCCGTTGACGGGAATAAATAATAATAAAATAAAATCATAACTTACCCCTCCTGCAGCCAAGCGCCACTTCTCCACGTTTCCATACAGTGATTGGCTGTCAGCACTCTGATTGGTGCATAGATCCAGCCACCCATCAAGAAATGTTGGGCCCTGGGCAGTTGCCCAGTATTCCCATACATTAAGAAGGCCCTGTCTACTATCATGGGAGTCCAGGAGAACATCCTGAAATTTGTGAATCTCCCTCGCTTTCCGAGAGAGTAGGTAGGTGAGAGGTCTGTAGAGCTATTGTATACTTTTTAACAAGAAGGTGATGACAGGTATGTGTCCTAATGTCAATGTATTAGAGAGGACTTTGGAGCTGATCTATTCCTGGGTGAAAAGCCTTATTGCAATGAAAATTTGTGATAGGATTGCGGTGGTACTGTCAGGGCTGTCTTAACAACAGTATAGGCCCCTGGGCAAAGCAATGCACTGGGGCCCCTACCCATCCTCCAGTGCTATGGATGGGGGGTGCTATCAGTGGCATCTTTGATGCCCTGTGGGCGTTAAGGGGTGTTCTATCTTCTGCTCAGCATGTAGGACCTGGAGCAGTAATTTCTGCTAATTACTCCTTTAATGCACAGATGGTGGGAGATCGGGTGGGAGGAAGAACATTAAAATGTAGAAGGGGGCATTTGGCTGAATAAGGTGGCCCCGGTACATGACTTCCAGGGTGATAAGGGCTTTTAATATGCAGGGGAGAGGTGGATAGTGGAGTGGGCTTAATATTCGTCATTTTCCGGTGGGAGGGCAGCTTGCTTGACTGCAGATATCTCCAGTTCCAGGAAATAGATTTCTTAACTTTTAATGGGAAAAACTAGAGAGTCCCACCTTTCAGGAGGTACTGGGGACTTGGGGATCAGAGTTCAGGAGCCAATGAAAATATAAAACTGCATACCAGGCGTAAGAAGATGGAGCAGGGACCAGCTGCTGAAAGGCTGATATCTCTGGTTCTGGGCATAATAGAGACAAGCTGTCAGTGCTCACCAAAAGAGGAGAGTCACAGCTTTTTGAATATACCTTCAGAAAAACTCTAAGTCAAACAGAACCCAAGATATCTGCCAGGGAAGATTAATTAACAGGCTTGGATGGGGACCGCTGCTTTGAAGTCGTATATCTCTGGTTCCCCAGGGCCAATTTTCAAAAAGCTGGCACCCCTGGAAAAAGGGGGCCCTCAGCTATCAGCCTAGGGCCTTATACTCCTGGGGGCCTTGGGTAACTTCCCAATGAGCCTATATGAATAGACGGCCCTAAGTACTGTGTTTTTATAACCGGTGAGACCCAGTAAAACTTATCGCTGGGGATAACTATGCTTTAGGAGATGAGAGGTAATGTACTGTAAGTGTACTGTATTAGAAAAGGATGGACTTCACAATCCCTAAAGGTCATACAGGTAAGTGTAGTAAAGCAACAGCAAAGGGCAACAAGTGGGTCCATGACTGCAGTGGAGAACCATGTCTATGGACCTACCACTGTTTGATGGTTGGACTAGGAAATCTTACTGTCCTTACAGCTGAACCTCTGAGACTCTGGCGGTTTAGGAGATGGGACATAGTGGCTTTGCATATTTGAGGTCAGGAACTCACAATTGGGACATTTTTTGGAGGCTTCTGGAAGAAGGTCTAATGAGTAATTTGTGTCTATCACTAGATCTGAATGTCATGTGGGGGAACATGTTAACTATAATGCTTTATGAGGATTTGGAATGGGCATGGTATCCATGTCATTACAGTTTGATAATTGCACTGTATCCATGACATGCAGTGATGTGTGCCAACGCCCTTGTTTTGGTTTTAGATCTGAATTAGCTTCGTGTACTGGGTTTGGTTTTGACAAAACTGCTCTCATGTGTTTTGGATCTGCATTTTTTGTTTTCAAAAATGTATAAAAACAGCTCCCATAATTTGATGTCCTTGAAGTTCAGGTGGGCTCGTTTCTCTGAGAACCAAGACCTCTCTTCTCTATTGACTTGGTATCCATATCCCCAGTGGTATTGAGTTGCCACCCTTCCAGTCAAAAGCAATACAATAAAAAGTTATGGTATTTTCTGTACATTTATTGTCAAATATATATATCTTGTAACATTTTACTTTTGGCACAGCACAATCACACCTAAAAAAAGGTGTGATTGCGTCACACTGGAGATAAGCACCAAAGGTCATAGCCTCCAATTTGTCCCGAGGTCCTGTGCGCACAGGACCTCGGGACAAATTGGAGGCTATGCCAAGTTGTTCCAGTAAGGCGAGGATTTAGAGGATTTCCGGGATCCCCTTAAACAAAAACCCGCACGCTGGTTAAGAACTGTTTGACGCAGTTCTTAAAAATGTGGTCATTATTATCCACCACTCTTTCCCTATTTGGGATTCCTGTGCAATAGGATATGCTTCTATAATTTATTACGTTTTTATAAATTTTTTATGAATTTCTGTAATTTTTATGTATATATGTGTTCATTAAATTGTGCTTCACTATATACCTCTTTAACTTTTTTTCATGTTCAAAAAAAGTATATTGAACATATGATAACTTGAATGTTATCAATAAAAAGAACAACAAGCGCATGATAAGTCAAGCTTTCCATTATTTTTCTATTGTTGCACTTACGGTGAAGGGAGAGGGATCCTTCAGGAAAGTGTTGTCTCTTCCAGCTGCTATATTGCGCACAAGTTTTTCCTTATTCTTTCTAATTACCAAGGGTCATATTCATCATGAAAAAAAATGTGAACTGAGAATTTTTAGTTTTCAATTCTCACCCATCTCAATCATAATTTTTTCAATATTCATCATTCCTGTCTAGTAAATTTATCACTTCCGAAAAACTGCTCCTTTTGTTTAGACAGTTTTTCGAAAAGAGATATTTTACTCTTTATTTTGGCGGTCTGTCCCGACTGCAGCCTCCAACCCCCCCTCCTCCTCCCTGCAGTGGCCCCCGCACAACCCGCAGGTATGTTATTGCCGGGGCAGCCGGCGGCTCAGCAGGCACCCCGGGGCAGCACTTTATTGTCTGCCGGAGCTAGTACTGGAGGATCAGGCCAGTCTCCCCCCCCCTCCCCACCACCATATGTAATTTCAGGGGCTTCCCAGCTGCTGCTGGAAGGGTTGTTGCAGCGGTGGCCCCCGCACCCTCCTCACGGCATGTAATTGCCGGGGCTGGGGTTACTGCAGCGGTGGTCCCCCTGCATACGCACCCATGTAAACGCAGCTTGTATAGAGATTCTGGGGCTGTTCCCAATCACAGGAGGCGCACAGATTCACATTAAAACCCTGAAAATAAAGCATTTTCGGAGTTTGATGAATGTCACAATTTCTACATCCCATGGTGAGTGTAGAAATTGTGACATTTTAAGGATGATGAATATGCCCCCAAGTGTGTGATTAGTGCTAGAGTGCACTAACCGACATCCTCTCTCCTCCACTAAATATACCTCTGCACTGACCTGCACATCCATCAGAAGACCTGACAAGAGAACAATGGGATAGTTCAGTGATGGCTAACCTTGACACTCCAGCTGTTGTTGAACTACACATCCCAGCATGCCCTGCATCAGTTTTAGCATGGCCAAATAGCAAAACTGTAGCAGGGCATGTTGGCAGGGCCGTAACTACGTGTGTGGCAAGTGGGCTTGGCACATAGCGCAGTTGCCCTGAGGGCGCACGGCCAGCGGCATGTAAATAGACCGCGCCGTGCGCCGCAGCCGCGCTGAAGGAGAGAGAAGCGCCGGAGGCAGCTGAGAAGGAGGAGGAGGGAGGGGGACTGGAGCCGCAGCAGCGCTATTTCATTGGTAGTAAGCGCCGCTGCAGCATCCCCCTCTCCTTCCGTATAGGCTGCCCGGCGCTGCTGTGGATGCTGGGATGCGGTTCCTCCATCCCAGCATCCACAGCAGCGCCAGGCAACCAATACGGAAGGAGAGGGGGATGCTGCAGCGGCGCTTACTACCAATGACATAGCGCTGCTGCGGCTCCAGTCCCCCTCCCTCCTCCTCCTTGTCCGATGCCTGCACACTGCACAGAGGGAGATGCCAGCACGAGGAGCCTGTCAGCGGGGAGAAGGTAAGTATATCCCTCTCTCTCTCTCTCTCTCTTTCTCGCTCTCTCTCTCTCACACCGTCTGCCATAATGTGTAAAAAGGGGTCCTGGCTGCCGCAATGTGTAAAAAGGGGGGCCTGGCTGCCGCAATGTGTAAAAAGGGGGACTGGCTGCCGCAAAGGGGGACTGGCTGCCGCAATGTGTAAAAAGGGGTCCTGGCTGCCGCAATGTGTAAAAAGGGGGACTGTCTGCTGTAATGTGTAAAAAGGGGGATGCTGTCTGCTGTAATGTATAAAAGGGGCTCTACCTGGTGTAGTGGCGCTACTGTGCAGCGTAATTTGAATAATGGAGACTACTGTGCACCGTAGTATGAATTGCTATTATTTTGTGGCCACGCCCCTTCCCCATGAAGCCACGCCCCTATATATTTTTCACGCACCTACGGAGCGCACTGCCCTTATCTTGCATGGGGGGCGCCAATGTCGTTTCTTGCACACAGCGCTAAAATGGCTAGTTACGGCACTGCATGCTGGGATGTGTAGTTCAACAACAGCTGGATTGTCAAGGTTAGCCATCACTGGGATAGTTCATTACCTATGGAATTGTCTTCTCTAAATCTAGATATTTGGGAGCTATGGATATATCAGATATGTGTATCAATGTATTTGAATTTGAGTATGTATCATGTACGTATCATGATTTATGTGCTTTAAGACAAAAATAAAGTAATGCCTTTCACACATGCGGTCATTCAGGTCAAACAGCATTATCAGTGCATGTGTGGCTTGCACTTCTGTTAACTATGAATTTAGATGGATACTAATACTAATGTCTGCGTTTTACATTTGGCAAAGGTGGTACTGTTATATATAGACACACCGGAGGTATATATAATGATGATAGTTTGTTATGTGTTTGTTTTAATGTAGGTAAAAGGTGTATGCTTTGATACCCATACATTAGAAGGAGGTAAAAGGTCTGTGATCAGATATCTGTTAATTTTAAATCGTTTATATATTTGTGTCCAGGGGTGTAGGTGTAGGGAGGGTGGAGCACTCAGAGCAGGTGCTCTGGGCATCTACAACAATAGAGGGCGCTGCCCATAGTCCGGGCGGGTGCACAGGTGGCCGCTGAACACAAACACCCACACTGACTGCTATCAGTGTGCATCATTAAAAAGTAATCCTGGTGAGTGGTGTCAGAGTCGTTGACCTGATGCTGGCCACCAGGATCACCGCGGCTCAAGTTACAAGTTGGGCTACTTTTCAGGTAAGTGACACACATTGCCTTCTGAAGCCTGTGGGGCAGCTGTCTCCTCTCCTCGACAGCCTTCCTTCTAAGCGTAAGTACGAGCTGCCGCTGCTTAGGGGTGTGGCCATCAACCACAGAGGCTTGGCTAATGATTAGAGATTGTATGATTTGAGTCCCTTTATAAATAAATATAGTAAATACTGCTAGTGCATGCATGACACTGTAGCAGATTAATAACAGCAATGCAGTGTAGTGAATACACCATAGTCCTGTGCAGTATAAAGTAACTTATGCATAATGTATAATCAAGTGCACAGTATAAAAGCTGATCCCTAGAGGAGGGGGTGGGCCCCTATGGGCCAGTCTGACCCTGCCTGGCAGTGAGGTTGGGCACTGGCTCTAGGATAAATAATAACTGGGGGGAGGACGGACCACTGGCTATAGGATAAATGTATCAGGGGGGGGGGGGGGGGGGGCGGTAGAGGAGGCACTTTTTCTAGGATAAACAACTGGGGGGGGGGGGGGGCTACTGGCTATAAAATAAATGTATGTGGGGGAGAGAGGCTACTAGCTATAGAATAAATGTAACTTAGGGCTCGGTACCTGTCAGTTGACTGTTTTAATCATTTTAACATGTAGGGGTAAATTTACTAAAGCTTCTAAAACAGAATTGGTGATGTTGCCCATAGCAACCAATCAGATGCTGTCTGTCATTTCTTTATTGCCTTTTAGATAATGATAGACAACATCTGATTAGTTGCTATGGGCAACATCACCAATTCTCTGTTTTAAAAGTTTTAGTAAATTTACCACGTAGATTCCTTCTGCCACAAATTAACTATTTGTTATCTCCTCTGTGGCTGACTCTCCCTCCAGTGTCTGTACGTTCAGTCAGATTCTCTGTATTTAAGACACACACAATACTATCATACTCACGTTTCAAAACCCACCACCTGTTATACTGGAGGTAGACAACTTACAGATGGAGCTATTTGCTCCTGAATAGGAAACATGAAAATTCTAAAGGGGGGTACTCACGGAGCGATATTCTAAGCAATCTGACTAGATTGCTTAGAATATCGGCAGGATCGCTCCGTGTGTAGCCCCCTCGGCGATAGCGATGCGCGGCCCCGCACATCGCTATCGCCGCTGCTAGATTGGCCTGCATGCAGGCCAATCTAGCGGGTCGCTCACTTCACCCGCTGGGTGAAGTGAGCGGCCCCCCCGTCTCCCCCCGCACGCTCAGCACAGATCGCGCTGTGCTGAGCGGCAGGAGAGATGTGTGCTGAGCGGTTCGCTCAGCACGCATCTCTCCTTGATCGGCCCGTGAGTACTGGGCTTTACTGTATGAAAGTACTAGTTGTAATTGTTAGAGAAATGATCAGCATTGTGACTGAGAAGATCTATGTAGTGTGTGGCTGTAGGGCAGGCATGTCCAAACTGTGGCCCTCCAGCTGTTGTGAAACTACACATCCCAGCATGCCCTGACACAGCTTTAGCATTCACTGACAGCAAAACTGTGTCAGGGCATGCTGCGATATGTAGTTTCACAACAGCTGGAGGGCCGCAGTTTGGACATGCCTGCTGTAGGGTATTAGATGTGTGTCTGCATACTACATATTGTAGCTCTGCCTAGTTGCAATGGTTTTGAACTGAAAATTTAAGTAGCTTCATACAGTTACAATTTGTAGGCTTCCTATGCTAGAGTAAATAGTTCAATCACTAAGATGTGCGCCTACAATGTAACAGGCGATGTGTTCAAATCCTGACTATGATAGAATTTTGAAGAGCATGACTGCTAAGAAATGTGTGATTTAAAATAAAGGAAAATGTAAATGAATGTGGTATTAACAGGATTGGTTTCCAAAAACATTTTTTTGGAGTACACCAAAGTATTGTTAATATAGTCAAAATACTTACATGGATATGTATTATATGTCTGTAAGTTTCTATGACTAAATTACGGGTGGTCTTCAGTATGCCGGCTGTCGGGATCCCGGCGCACAGTATACCGGCGCCGGGATCCCGACAGCCGGCATACCGACACTTATTCTCCCTCGTGGGGGTCCACGACCCCCCTGGAGGGAGAATAAAATAGTGGCGAGTTCAGCGAACCTGCAAGGGGCTCATTTGCGCTCACCACACTGTCGGTAAGCCAGCGGTCGGGCTCCCGGTGCCGGTATGCTGGGCGCCGGGAGCCCGACCGCCGGCATATCGTAGAGAACCCCTAAATAACAAATGCTCTATATATAAGCCTTTTGTCACACGACAGATAACAATTGTAATCCAATTCAATCCATGCAGAAAGAATGACGGAAATTTGCTGTCATTACTTAAACTTTGCAGCAACTGTACCTTATATGGAAACATTTGTAAATGCTTCTGCAAAATATTCCATACAGTCTGTGGTGAAATCTGGAATTCTAAACTTGCATGTGTTGTCGATTTCTTAGGGCTAATCACGTAGATCTCTGAGACACGAGCCCACCACCCAAGTGGGAATTCCAGCCGGTGGTCAGGAATCCGACTGCCGGAATTTCACCGGATGGCGGGATTCCGACTTCGGTATCCTGACAGCCGGTAAATTGATTGCCTCCCATAGAAACTTAGATATATCCATGTAAGTATTTTGACTATATCAATAATACTTTGGTTTATAGAAAACGTTCAAAGTGTCTTTCTCTTTTGTAGTAACTGTGTGTATCGCTGTCTATCTATCTATCTATCTATCTATCTATCTATCTATCTATCTATCTATCTATCTATCGGTATCTGGACTCTAGGTCGACACCAATTAGGTCGATGCCCATTGGTCGACAGTGGATATGTCGACATACCCATTAGGTTGATATGAACAAGGCCGACATGAGAAAAGGTCGACATAAGTTTTTCCCTTTTTTTGTGTGACTTTTTCATACTTTACGATCCACATGGACTACGATTGGGAACAGTAACCTTGCACGCAGCATGGCAAGCGAAGCGAACCAATGCAACGGGACGCTGTGCACTAATTGGGGTTCCCGGTCACTTGATGGAAAAAAACGACACAAACCCCCCCATAAAAAACTCATGTCGACCTTATTTCATGTCGATCTTGTTCATGTCGACCTATTTCTAGTGTCAACCTACCCGCTGTCGACCAATGAGTGTCAACCTAATTGGTGTCGACCTTGAGTACCATATATCTATTTATCTATCTATCTATCTATCTATCTATCTATCTATCTATCTATCTATCTATCTATCTATCTATCTAAGCTTGGTTATAGGATAAAGGCAACAGGGGAGGCGGAAGGGGCACTGGCTATAGGATAAATATATCTGGGGAGGAGAAGGGGCACTGGCTATAAGATAAATGTATCTAGGGGAGAGTAGGCACTGGATATGGGATAATTGCAACTGGTGGGAGGAGGTACTGGCTTTAGGATAAAAGTATCTTAGGGAATTGGGGCACTGGCTACAGGATAAATGCAACTGGAGGGGAGGGGGCACTGGCTATAGGATACATGTGTCTGGGGGAAGAGGGGACAATGGCTCTAAGATAAATGTAATTGGGAGAGAGTAGGCATTAGATATGGGATAAATGCAACTGGGGGGAGGGGGCACTGGCTATAGGATAAATGTCTCTCAGGAATAGGGGGCACTGGCTATAGGATAAATGCAACTGGAGGGGAGGGGGCACTAGCTATAGGATAAATGTTTCTGGGGGAAAGGGGGCACTGGCTTTAAGATAAATGTAACTGGGAGAGAGTAGGCACTGGATATGGGATAAATGCACCTGGGGGGGGGAGGAGAGGAGGCACCAGCTAAAAGATAAATGTATCTGGGGAATAGGAGCACTGGCTATAGGATAAATGCAACTGGGGGTAGGGGGCACTGGCTATAGGATAAATGTATCTGGAGAATAGGGGGCACCTGCTATAGGATAAATGCAACTGGGGGGTGGGGGCACTGGCTTTAGGATAAATGTATCCGGAGAATAGGGGGCACCTGCTATAGGATAAATGCAACTGGGGGGAGGGTGCACTAGCTATAGGATAAATTAATCTGGAGAACAGGGGCACTGGCTATAGGATAAATGCATCTGGGTGAAGGGGGCACTGGCTATAGGATAAATGTATCCGGAGAATAAGGGGCACTGGCTATAGGATAAATGCAACTGGGAGCCACTGGCTATAGGATAAATGTATCTGACGGGAAAGGGAGCACTGGTTATAGGACACATGTAACTCGGGGTAACAGGGGGCTTTGGCTATAGGATAAATGTAACTGGGCGTTTCAACAGAGGAGGGGGCCCATGTGCAGGCTCCCGGTGGGCCCCCTCCTCTTAGCGGCGCAGTAGACGCTGCCATTATCCCAAAGTCTACTGCGCATGTGCGGACTCCGGAAATATGGTGCCCGCCATGTTCCGGAGTCTTAATTTCTACTGCGCATGCACGGTGGCCATTTTGGTGTCAATTTTTGCACCACGGCTGCAGCTCCGATGCAGGTCTCCGGAAAAGTAAGTAATAAAAACAGGGATGCAATGTGTGTGGTGTGTACACCTCCTGGACCCGGTGTGCACTGGACACATTGCACCCATTATAGAAATGCCAATGATTGCGTGGAAGAGGTGGGTTATTACCCAGGGAGCTGTGATCTAATGGTGCACTCAATCATGTTGCAGCTAAGGGGTGCAGCCACGGTCACCCCACAGGCACCATCTAGTCTGGTGTAGCTGCACTTAATAAATGATTGATTGCTCAGATAGCACACTCCCATCCAATGACCGGCCGTACTGCTCAACGGGGGCCAGGAAGTCTTCATCCAAAGATGCAGGCCCCGGGATCAGCGTGCCTACAAAACTGAGGTGACATGGCCCCATTTTGTATAACGGTTCCCATTGCAACCCCTGCTCCCTCCCTAAATGCCGCAGCATGTCAGTCATATTGCGGCTAAGTGGGGACTGCAAGAGTACAGATCCTGCTTACGTGCTGATCTCTAACAATCGGAGATGTAGGCAAACCATCTCTGAACGAGGCCCTGTATACTGATGAAGTGCAGCAATGAAGGAAGTCAATTTATTTTTCAGTGACAGCCATAATTAGCAAGAAAAGCAGAGTGATTAAAGAGTTATTTGTCACCTTACTGCTCTACCCTAATCACCAGTGTGTTCATGGCTTTCACCACACATTATTTTGTCTACAACTTCCAGGACTGTGTTAGTGTTACATGATAAAATTCCAAGATAGTATAGTGTGGCCTGCCTTTCACTCTTTTGTTGTTGTATGTGTCCGTATGTATATATTTATACAGGGTAATTCAAAAGTCGCAGTACACCCTTTTGTTTAAAAAACTGTGCAGGAAATGTGAAAACTGAATACTCCAGTAAGGTATGGGTGAGGTAGGCTATCTGTTAGGATATGTACCGAACATGGGCGCCATCTTGACTCTAAGTCAGTTTTCCCATTTTCTGCACAGTGTTTGAAACAAAAGGGTGTACTGCGACTTGAAAGGGGCTGCAGTGGCGACCACATAGTGCTCTGGATGTATTACAAGCACCGTGTGGCACCCGGAACTCAGCATCACACACTCCATCTAAGGGAATACATACTATATCACATTGTATCCCGATATTGAAGATCCCAACATCAGAGGGGGTAAGTATTTCTAGCCCCCCTGCCCCCTACCCTAACCCTTGGGGGTGGCGGCTAGGGCTAACCCTCCGGGGGTGTCAGCTGTGACTAACCCTTGTGGGGTGGCAGCTAGGGCTAAACCCCCTAGTGCATAACCCTAATCCATCCCCTGGGTCCTAACCCAGATGGGCGTGACTTCATGGGAAAGGGGCGTGGCCACATAATAGTACCAATTCACATTACACGACACAGTAGTGTCCGTTATTCACATTACACGACACAGTAGTGTCCGTTATTCACATTACACGACACAGTAGTGCCACTTGTACACATTATGCCAGGTAGAGCACATATACACATTGCACCAAGGACAGCCCCTCAGACACTTTGCGCCAGGTAGAGCCCCTTAGACACACGGCACCAGGTAGAGCCCCTTAGACACACTGCGCCAGGTAGAAAAAGAGAGAGAGGGAGGGAGGGAAGGGGTGGTGTGTATGTGACTGTATGTGTGTCTAATTACCTTGCAGGGGAGAGAGAGTGTGTTAGAGTGTGTGTGTGTCTAATTACCTTGCAGGGGAGAGTGTGTTAGAGTGTGTGTGTGTCTACCTTGCAGGGGAGAGAGAGTGTGTTAGAGTGTGTGTGTGTGTCTAATTACCTTGCAGGGGGAGAGCCCAGAGAACGGGAGAGCCACCACTCTTCTGGGGAGCCGCCACACCTCACTATGCAGCAGCCTGACGCTGATGGAGCAGCAGCCAAGTGCTTCAGCTTGGGAATCCAGCTACCATTGAGCGTGCAGCCAACAAGCTGCAGTGCCCCTCAACCAATCAATGCAACACACCGATAACGAGGTTGCCGGGCGCTGCATTACTTGTGTGGCGTGGCCCTATGTCACATTTTAGGATAAACTGTGGGTGTGGGCACTGAATTTGACCAGGACACTACTTATAGGTTAAATGTGACTGGAAAGGGCACTGTTGATATGAAGAATATTGCTGGGTGCGTTATTGCTAAAAATAAATATACTGTAGGGCCTACTTCAGACCCAATCGCACTATGTCTAGGGCAATCTATGTCTAGTTTCTCTGTCATGCGAAAGCATCTCATTGCTGCAATCAGGCAGAGGCGGTCACGGGGCGGGAGGGGTCGTACCAACAGTGTTAGATCGCCATTAGGGGGCGCGGTCCAGACAACACAGACGTGTCCGTACCTTTGCTGGGGCAGGCCGCGGCGGCTGCGTGTGACATCATTTTAGCACATCTAAGATCAGGTCTGAATCACCCCCATAGTCTGGGATAAATGTAAATGTGGGACACTGCTTATAAATATTGCTAGTATAATGTGGCTGGGAGCACTGCTCTTGTAAAAGCAAATCTGCCTGTGGTACTGCATATGTAATAAAAATATTGATGGGCTGCTACTGGCATAACATTCAACAGGAACATTACATGGTATCCAGATGGTAGATCAACAGTAAGAAAGTAGACAGTCAATAGGTCGACACCAGATGGTCAACAGTAAATAGAGTAGGTCGACAGGACCAAATGGTCAATGTGGACATTAGATCAACAGGTAATTGGCCAATAGTGACTTAGGTTGACAAGGTTAAAAGATCAACAGGTTTAAAAGGTCGATATTCAAACAAAAAAGTTGACCTAGACATCCACGACGTGACCCTAAAATGGATGGACGGGGGCCATGCACAGAAGACTGAAGGGTTGTCACTGATGTCCTGGTGCTGTATGTGGGCCCTGGTCGCCCCGCCATTAGTCTGGCTCTGCGATGTTTCATGATCCATGACTGGACACTAGGGGAGGCATCCTGGTGCAAAGGGCAGGCACAGGCAGACAGCTACTAGGTTGGGCAGACTGTGGGCTACAGCATGGCCATAACTAAGGGGGGGCTAGGGGGGCATGTGACCTGGGCGCCGTCTTGGAGAGGGCGCCGAGACTGGCACTTTAACCCCCCTAACGCCACCTTCCTATACGGCAGCGTTCGCTTAGAAGACAGTGCTGCGCCGCCTATGAAGAAGCCGAGCACCGCATCGCTGAGATGAAACTGTAAATAAACTACATCTCCCAGCAGCCCATGCTGCCGGGAGCTGTAGTTTACTTTCAGTTTAATCTTTGCAGCGTGTGATGATGTGCCCGGCAGAGCAGGATTAAAGACTGAGCACAGGGGATGTTACCCCCCTTCCTCCCACCCCGCCAGTGCATTTAATCATTGCATACAGTGCATTGCTGCACTGGTAAGAAGTATCCTGGGGTCCGAAAAGGGGGCGGGGCTAAACGGCACTTTACACAGTGCCATGCCAGCCAGGTTGTGTCTATGTTACCTTTTGACAGCCAGCCAGCAGCATGGGAAAGAGGAGAGGAAGAGAGCAGCAGCACAGCCTAAATAGTGAGTATGACTCAGGGAAGGGTCACTATATGTGTGTGTGACTACTATATATGTGTGTATGAATGTGTGCTTGCGTGTGACTACATATCTGTATGTGTGCTCATGTGTCAGTGTATGTATACATACATGTCACTATATATGTATGGGATGTAGTTATGTAACCGGGTCACAACAATACCGGCACCTACATCCCGCCCCCTGAACATCCCGACAGTCAGCATGCCGACTAACAGAGACTATTTCCACCCATGGGTGTTCACGACACCCATAGAGTGGTAATAGAACCTGTGTCGAGGGAATAGAACCTGTGGAAATAGAACCTTTGTTGCGCTCATCCCCTCCCACCGCCGCCATCTTACAGCTGGGATCCCGGTGTCGGGATGCTGACCGTCGGTGAAACAGCCCCAACCCATATGTATTTAAACAGGTGTGTGATTGTATGTATGTATGTATGTATGTAAGTGAACGTATGTGTGCGTGTATGTGTTTAGGTGTGTGATTTTATGTATCAATGTATGGATTGTTACTTTATTTTTTCTTCATTGCAGCCCATATAAATTAAAAATAAAAAGTATGAAAATACCTAGCTATCCCCTTTGCCCTTTTATATATATATATATATATAAACACTGACACGGGAGGGGGGCGCCAAGTTAATGCCTCGCCCCGGGTGACAAAACTCCTAGTTTCGGCCCTGCAGTGACATACTGTGTGGGCCCGGGAAGAGAGAGATAGTGTAAAACTATAAAAACAAAGCCACAGGGAGGAGAGGGGCAGGATACAGGTGGCTAAGAGTTGATATGGGTGGGGTAAGGGCAGCACATGGTGGACCGGGTAAGGTTGACCGCAAATAATCTTAGATCAATTAAGCTGCTGCTTTTGTTCTGGATGTTAACCATGCTCTGTAGACCAGTTATGATTTCTCTTACGTCCTAGAGGATACTGGGGTCCATTTAGTACCATGGGGTATAGACGGGTCCACTAGGAGCCATGGGCACTTTAAGAATTTGATAGTGTGGGCTGGCTCCTTCCTCTATGCCCCTCCTACCAGACTCAGTTTAGACAAAGTCCCCGGAGGAGCCGGTCACGCTAAAGGAAGCTTCTGAAGAGTTTTCTGCATTTATTTTATATGTTTTTTATTTTCAGGCAGAGCTGGGTGGCACCAGCCTGCCTGCCTCGTGGGACTTAGGGAGGGGGATGGGGGGGTACACTGAGATGCTCCTGAGGGAACTATTCGCAAGCCTCACCACGGCGAGCGTACATTCCTGCAGCACGCCGCCACCCCTAACAGAGCCAGAAGAATGAAGAGTGGTGAGTACTGAGCCGGCGTCCCAGTTAGCGGGGTGCCGGCCATTATGATGGTATGAGGGTACAGAGACGCACGGCTTCTAAATGGGGTGGAATGCGTCTCCAGACACAGTACACAACTGCATCTCAGTACACTGTACATGGTACACAGCCTTAAAACGGTTTCTGTCCATTTATAGCACCAAATTCCTCAGCGAGTATGAAAAAGCGGGAAGACCGTACGCCATTGAAGGGGCGGGGCTTCACTATGAGAGGATACAGCAGCTCACCAGTGCCATTTTTCCTCTGCAGTGGACACAGACGCTGACTGACAGCTCCTCCAGTGTGACTCCAAATTACCTTAGCGGTACCAGGGAGTCATAGCAGGGGGGGAGTGATTACTAGTGTACTAAGTTCCCTATCAGGGTACTTAGTCTGGGACTTGGCTAAGCTTGGCATTAGCGGTAAGGTTGCGCCCAATTGCTAACTAAATTCCTGCTGCGATCAACTTGGAATTACCCCCTAGAAGCATAAGGTGTGAGAAAAAGGTCTCACAAAGCCTTCGGATAAGAAGCAGGAACGGAGTGGAAGGTACTAAGAAGCCTTTTTATTAGAAGCAGGAGGTGAGAGTAAGGTCTCACAGCTGGCATATAAGAAGCAGGTGTTTAGTGGAAGGTATCAGAAAGCCTGTGTATAAGAAGCAGGAAGTTAGTTGAAGGAATCAGGAAGCCTGTGAATAAGAAGCAGGGGGTGAGAAGAAGGAATCAGGAAATCTGTACATACAGTAAGAAGCAAGAGGTTAGTGGAAGGTATCAGGAAGCCTTTCTCTAAGAAGGAGGAAGTGAGAAGAAGGAATCAGGAAACCTGTCTAAAGGAAGCAGGAGGTGAGAGGAAAGTATCAGGAAGCCTTTATATAAGAAGAAGGAGGCAAGAGGAAGGTATCAGGAAGCTTTTGTATAAGAAGCAGGAGGTGAGAAGACGGATTCAGAAAACCTTTGTATAAGAAGCAGGAGGTGAGTGGAAGGTATCAGGAAGCCCGTATATAAGAATCAGGAAGTTAGTGGAAGTATCAGGCAGTCTTTAAAGGTGCAGGAGGTGAGAGGAAGGTATCAGGAAGCTTTTGTATAAGAAGCAGGAGGTGATAAGAAGGGATCAGGAAATCTTTAAATAAGAAGCAAGAGGTTAGTGGAAGGTATCAGGAAGCCTTTCTCTAAAAAGCAGGAGGTGAGTGGAAGGTATCAGGAAGCCTTTGTATTAGAAGCAGGAGGTGAGAGGAAGGTATCAGGAAGCCTTTGTATTAGAAGCAGGAGGTGAGAGGAAATTATTAGGAAACGTTTGTATTATTTATTTATTTATTTTATTAACTGTTTCTTATATAGCGCAACAAATTCCGTTGCACTTTACAATTGGATAAGAAGCAGGAGGTGAGTGGAAGGTAACAGCAAGACACTGTATAAGAAGCAGGAGGTGAGAGGAAGGTATGAAAAACCTTTGTATACGAAGCAGGAGGTGAGAGGAAGGTATCAGGAAAGCTTTGTATTAGAAGCAGGAGGTGAGTGAAAGGTATCAGGAAACCTTTGTATAAGAAGCAGGAAGTGAGAGGAAGGTATCAGAAATACTTTGTGTAAGAAGCAGTAGGTGAGAGGACGGTATCAGGAAACCTTTGTATAAGAAGCAGGAAGTGAGTGGGAGGTATCAGTAAGACTTTGTATAAGAAGCAGGAGGTGAGTGGAAGGTATCAGGAAGCCTTTGCATAAGAAGCAGGTGGTGAGAAGAAGGTATCAGGAAGCCTTTGTATAAGAAGCAGGTGGTGAGAAGAAGGTATCAGGAAGCCTGTCTATGTATAAGAAGCAGGAGGTGAGAGGAAAGTATCAGGAAACATGCATGTGTATAAGAAGAAGAAGGTGAGAGGAAGGTATCATAAACCCGGGATCTGGGCCCACCGGTCTCCCAGCCTCAACCCATAAAACCTTTGTATAAGATACAAAAGGTGAGTGGAAGGTATCAGGAAGCTTTTGTATAAGAAGCAGAAGGTGAGAGCAAGGTATCAGGAAACCTTTGTATAAGAAGCAGAAAGTTAGTGTTACACAACAGGAAGACTTTGTATAAGAAGCAGGAGGTGAGATGAATGTATCAGGAAGCCTTTATATAGGAAGTGGGAGGTGAAATGAAGGAATCAGGAATCCTTTGTATAAGAAGCAGGAGGTAAGTGGAAGGTACCAGGAAGCTTTTGTATAAGATGCATACAGTGAGTGGAAGGTATGAAAAGCCTGTCTATAAAAAGCAGGTGAGTGGAAGGTATCAGAAAACCTGTGTATAAACAGTAGAAGGTGAGTGGAAAGCATCAGGAAGCCTTTGTATAAGAAGTAGGAGGTGAGATGAAGGAATCAGGAAGCTTGTGTGTAAAAAGCAGGAGGTGAGTGGAACACAACAGAAAGACTCTGTATATGAAGCAGGAGGTGAGAGGAAGGTATCAGTAAACCTTTATATAAGAAGCAGAAGGCGAGAAGAAGGAATCAGGAAACCTCTGTATAAGAAGCAGGAAGTGAGAGGAATGTATCCGTAAGCTTTTCTATAAGATGCAGACAGTGAGTGGAAGGTATCAAGAAGCCTGTCTATAAGAAGCAAGAGGTGAGTGGAAGGTATCAAGAAGCCGGTGTATAATAAGCAGGAGGTGAGATGAAGTTATCAAAAAGCCTGTGTATAAGAACCTGGAGATGAGTGGAAGGTATCAGGAAGCCTGTGTATAAGTAGCAGGAAGTGAGTGGAAGGTATCAGGAAGCCTTTGTATAAGAAGCAGGAAGTTAATTAAATGTATCATTAAGCATTTGCATAAGAAGCAGCAGTTGAGAGTAAGGTCTCAAAGTCATTGTGTTAGAAGCAGGAAGTGAGAGGAAAATATAAGGATGCTGTGTATTAGAAGCAGGAGGTGAGAGAAAAAGGTCTCATGAAGCCTTCAGATAAGAAGCAGGAGGGGAGTGGAAGGTATCAAGAAGACTTTTTATAAGAAGCAGGAGGTGAGAAGAAGGTCTCAAAGCTGGCATATAAGAAGACGGAGGTGAGAGGAAGGTATCAGGAAGCCTTTGAATATTAAGCAGGAGGTGAGTGGAAGGTATCAGGAAGCCTGTGTATAAGAAGCAGGAAGTTAGTGACAGGTATCAGGCAGCCTTTAAAGAAGCTGTACATCAGTGGAAGGTATCAGGAAGCCTGTGTATAAGTAGCAGGAAGTGAGTGGAAGGTATCAGGAAGCCTTTGTATAAGAAGCAGGAGGTGAGAGTAAGGTCTCAAAGTCATTGTGTTAGAAGCAGGAGAAGGGAGGAAAGTATCAGGATGCTGTGTAATAGAAGCAGGAGGTGTGAGAAAAAGGTCTCGCGAATCCTTCGGAACAGAAGCAGGATGGGAGTGAAAGGTATCATGAAGCCTTTTTATTAGAAGCAGGAGGTGAGAGGAAGGTATCAAAGCTGGCGTATAAGAAGCAGGAAGTTAGTGGAAGGTATCAGGCAGCCTTTAAAGTGAGAGGAGGTATCAGGAAGCCCGTGTATAAGAAGCAGGAGGTAAGATGAAGGTTTCATGAAGTCTTTGAATAAGAAGCAGGTGGTGAGAGGAAATGATCAGGAAGCCTTTGGATAAGCAGGAAGCGAGAGTAAGGTTTCTAAACTGGTGTGTTAAAAGCAAGAGGTGAGAGGAAGTTATACAGAAGCTGTGTATTAGAAACAGGAGGTGAGAGTAAGGTTTCATGAAGCCTTTTGTGTAAGAAGCAGGAGATGAGTGGAAGGTATTAAAAAGCCTTTTTATAAGAAACAGGAGGTTAGAGGAAGGTTTCAAAGCTGGCGTGTAAGAAGTAAGAGGTGAGAGGAAAGTCTCATGAAGCATGTTTATTAGAACCAGGAGATGAGAGGAAGGTCTCATAAAGCCTATGTATTAGATGCAGGAGGTGGGAGGACATTTTCACGAAGCCTGTGTATTAGAAGCAGGAGGTGAGAGCAACGTTTTACAAAGCCTGTGTATTGAAAGCAGGAGGTGAGAGGAATGTTTCATGAAGCCTATTTATTAGTAGTAGGAGGTCCCAGGAAGGTCTCATGAAGCCTGTGTAATAGAAGCAGAAGGTTAGAGCAATATTAGAAACAGGCAGTAAGAGGAACATCTCATGAAACCTGGGTACTGGAAGCAGAAGGTCAGTGGAATATTAGATTAGAAGCAGGAGGTGAGAGGAAGGTGTCACAAAGCCTGTGTATTAGTAGCAGGAGGTCACAGGAAGGTCTCATGAAGCCTGTGTATTAGTAGCAGGAGGTCACATGAAGGCCTCATGAAGCCTGTGTATTAGAAGCAGAAGGTCTCTTGAGACATATTTATTTATTATAACCAGTAAGTGAAAAGTTTCCTGAAACATGTGACTTTAGATAAAATGAGAATAAAGTATCCTGAAGTATTAGGAAAAGGTGGCAGGAGTAGTTTTGGGGGCATATCCAACTGAAGGGTAGATACTTTCCCTGAAACATTGATGCGCCTATTGCGCCTATTTTTCAATTACCATGAGTTTGAGTGCTCCTCATTCTCAATCTATCCAATAAAAAAAAAAATGGGTGTGATTTTTACAGGAAAAACAGTGAGAAATATATATTTTTAAAAGCTATAACTATTTAGCTTCTAAAATGCATCATATGGCTAATTAGTGCATTTGAAAAAAAATATATAATAAGCAGACTTTTTCATTTGAAGAAATACTGTAGTTAAATTTGAAGGGGAAAAAAATGAAAAAGTTGATTTTGGTGTAAAAAAAAAAGCTACTTTAAATGTAAAAAACATAAAAATAAAACAGATGTATCTTTCACCTGCAATCTTAAAGATACCTGTCCCATATATATATATATATATATATATATATATATATATTTATTTATTTTCATTTCTTTTTTCTTTCATTTTTTTGTAAACACCCCCATATCCCTGTCACATATTTTTAGACCCATTATTCTGCACTTTGCAGAATTTGACCCCAATAACACCATGTAATTATTGGCCCAATTAACCTAATTGAAAACTTCCAATTGCCTAATTGGTCATTTGGGTAGTGTCCAAGGAGTTCTGAACCATGTCCCAACATTTTTTCTTTAAATTAAAATAACGATTTCTCCTAAGTTTACACTGTTCTGAAGCTGCAATAAAAAGGTTGAACTGAATACCAAAAGTCTGTCTGCCAGAAATTTCCCGTGCCACAGGAATTTTTCTTTTACCGCATTCTATTGAATATGCCCCTTAGTGTCTGTATCTTAAGAAGCAGTCTCAAAAAACATGTTCTGACTTCTTCTAAATATGAAGAGAGTTAGATGCTTATCTACTATGCGGAGATAGAAGTAGGTGTTCTGCAATAGTGAGATATTTTCAAAAGGTTCAAATATTTGGCAGAAACATGAAATCTATAAACCAGCCTTTTATATATTTAAAACATTGTATACTATAGATAAACATAAATCAAAGAATTACAAAAACACAAATTATCCTCATTGTCCATGATTTCAAACAGTCAAAACAATTTACCAGCCTATAAGATTTTGCAGTCACAAAATAAATTTAACAAATCAATCTCTCTTTTTTACTACTTAGCATCCTAAAAACAACAGGTAATTCTCTCCCCAGCACTCAGATGGAAACATGTAATGCGCTGAATATAGAATACATGCTAAATTAAAGAGGACAGATTCTGACAGAATTATAAAGAATAGTTGCAAACAGCAGGAAATTGATTTGTTTCTATAACAATATACTTGAAAAAAAAAAAGGATTTTTAAATTTCCTTATGCATTTACCATGTTGTATCAATGGCAGAGAATCTTACAGAAGTCTGTTGCTGTAAATGTATCACAGAATAATAATGCAGCTGACTGATCTCTTACCTTGGAGCTTGGTATCCAGAGTGTGATCTCACCAATAGGTCTCAAGGTGTGCTAGAGGTAACTGAAGTGGAGGCACTTGAAATAGAGGGAGAAAGTAAATGAAATCACTCTCCTCTCTAATCTCAACTAACTCATTTATAAACAGTGGCAAATAGGGAGGAGGGAGGCAGTGAGAGGCTGTGGATTGGCTGCACATGCAAAGTGATTATAAATGGTACAACAGGGCTTAAGCCAGAAGATAGGAAAAACTGATAAGAAAAGACAGGAGGTGGGATAGTGAACGGAGGGGGGGAAATGGAAAGTACAGAACAGCCCTCTTTTTGTTCCTATTTTAACCCACCCACTCTTTTGCTTCCTTTTCTGCCTTGATCTGTTCTGAAATTTCCTAAATACAATCTAGGACAATAGACCACATTGAGTACTCCAAAGGTTTCCCAAGAATTGAACTCCAAGTAAAGAGAGAGAGCGGTAGGGAAAAAAGCTTAGAGGGGGTGCTGTCAACTAGCTCATCCCCTGCCTCATTTGGCTGTGAATACACTTGAAATTCATCTTAATCTCTCTATAACCAAAAGAAGGCATTGTGGTCAGACCACCCCCAGCCCTGTCATGATGCTAGGAGTCATCTGCAGTGAGTACAGCTACCGAGAGGGGGATGCTGGCTACTGGTGGATAATAGACTGTTACCGTTAAGACATACTGGTCCACCCTGCTGCGTAACACTACTTCTTATTCACATAATTATGC